>NC_141051.1:4422500-5022500 GCF_041138505.1 Cibotium barometz | reverse complement strand
AATGTAAAAATTTATATTAGTATGCTCATCGAGTTATCCTATTCTTTTTAATTAATACTAGTTGGAAACCCGTGCTTCGTGTGAAAAGATGCAGGGGCGAAGAGAGCTTGAGCTCTTGCAAGCACACACATACACTCACAAAACCCTAAAAGAGAACACACAAGGTGAGAGGCTGAAAATCTTCTTCTTCTTCACACAACACTCAACACACTATATACAAAGATAAGAGTACACACAATATGAAAAGGTACTCAACCAAATACATACTAGGGTTCTCTATAGTGTGAACCCAACTAAATGAGCTGGCGCTATAACTATGCCAGTCTCTAGAATGGCTATCACACACAGCCTATCATCCCATTGGCCGTATATCACCCAAGATCTCACCAACCATGCCAGTGGTGTAAGTGTGGGGCCTATCCCCGAGGCGGGTCATCGGTATCTACTGCCTCACTAGATCAGCTCGATATCTCAACACTCCCCCTCGAGCTCAACTCCATCTCATGTACACCAAGCGAAGCCCTGAATCTGCGGAGCTTCTCTGTACCCAATGCTTTGGTGAAGATGTCAGCGACCTGATCCTGTGTGCTGACATAAATAAGGTCAACGTCTCCTGCCAAAACCTTCTCTCTGACAAAATGGTAGTGGACCTCTATATGCTTCGTGCGAGCATGAAAAACTGGGTTCCTGGCCAACTGTATACTGCTAATGTTGTCACAGAAAATGACAACTTGTCTATCCACTGATAGACCCAAATCTGCAAGTAGCTTTCTCAACCAAGCTACCTCACATGCTGCCATAGCAGCACCTCTGTACTCGCCCTCTGTACTGGATAGAGCAACCATAGGCTGCTTCTTGCTGCTCCAAGTCACAGCAGCACTCCCCAAAGAAAACATGAAGCCACTAGTAGATCTTCTATCTGAGATACTACCAGCCCAATCAGCATCTACGTACCCATGTACACATATCTCTGTCGCAGTTTCATAAAATAGTTCACAATGCAAAGTAGATCTCACATACCTCAGTATGCGTCTCAATGCATCCAAATGCGGCTTCCGAGGAACCTACATAAACTGACTCACCAATCCAACATCATAGCTCAAATCTGGCCTGGTGACCGTCATGTAGATCAAGCTTCCTACTATGCGCTTATACATAGTAGGATCCTCCAAAATCTCTCCTGAATCTGCACTCAACTTGCCATTCTGATCCAATGGCATTGAGATAGGCTTACAGCCTGTCATACCATACTTGGACAACATGTCCAAGCCATACTATCTCTGCAGTAATCCAATACCATGTGGTGACCTAATCACCTCAATGCCCAAGAAATATCTGAGCTCTCCCAGATCCTTCATCTCAAACTTCTGTCTAAGCAAGATCTTTACATCAAAGATCTCTGCATCATGGTCCCCCGTAATGATCAGGTCATCTACATAGATGACAACAAGCACAACCCCTCTATCACTGTGTCTCACATACAGTGAGAAATCTGCATTGGCTACATGAAAGCCAATAGTGACAAGATATTCAGAAATCTTGTCAGACCATGCTCTAGATGCTTGTTTTAAGCCATACAAGGCTTTCTTCAACTTGCAAACATGCTCGGGGTGACACATCCTCATAACCAGGTGGCTGCAACATATACACCTCTTCCTGCAAATCCCCATGCAAGAATGCATTCTTTACATCCATCTGATGTAAAGACCATTGCTTTGATGCAGCCACTGCTATCACAACTCTCACTGTTGCCATCTTGACAACTGGACTGAAAGTTTCCTCATAATCAATGCCATATGTCTGCGCATATCCTTTGGCTACCAATCTAGCCTTGCACCTGCTTATGCTTCCATCACTGTTATGTTTTACTTTGTACACCCACTTGCATCCAATGGCTTTCTTGCCTTCAGGCAATTGCACTAAATCCCAAGTCTCATTTCCATATAGTGCATCCATCTCCTCATCCATAGCTTTCTCCCAACACGCATTTCCAATAGCCTCATCAATGCATGTGGGGGCTACAACCTGTATAACTTTTGCCATGTATGCATAGTGATGTGCCACATAACCATCATAGGTAAACCTCTGCACAGGATTCTTCACTCTCCTCCCAGATCTTCGTAGCTTTGCATTCATGGCTTCCATAGCCTTCTTTACACCAGGTGTTCTCATAGCTAGTATCCCAAGATTCTCATTTCATCTCTGAGCCACTAGACTCTCCATCAACATGAGAATGCCCTGCAGAAATGTCAAGCATACTAAGGAGCTCAACCACTTTCTCTTTGCCTTTATGTGATGTACTAATCACATTTGTAGGATTGGTATTATGACGCAGCCTGCCACTCCTTCTATGGTCTAACAACTGAACCACTAGATGAGGACTCTCCTGGTCCACTCAAAGACTCTGATTGCTGACTTGTATTCTGTGCAACCACATTTCCACTCACATCATCCCCAACAGCTTCTTTTTCAATAGCATACCAGCTACTCATCTCATCAAAAACAACATCCCTGCTTACCCTCAACTCACGTGTTGCAGGGTTATAACACCTATATCCCTTTTGCTCAAGGGAATACCTAATAAACACACATTTTTCAATTTTTGGATCCAGCTTAGTTCTCAGCTCATCTGGCACATGCACATATGCAATGCATCCAAAGACTTTCAGATGAGACAAATCAGGTTTTCTGCCAGTAAACCTCTCCTCTGGGTGGAGTTACATCATGTATGGCTGCAGTTGGAGTCCTGTTCATGATGTAAACTGCTGTAGAAACAGCCTTAGCCCAATAGCTATGCGGCATATTCTTCTCTCCCATCAATGCTCGTGCAATCTCAGCAATGTGCATGTTTTTCTGCTCATCAACTCCATTTTGCTCTGCGGAGTGTATCTGGATGTAAACTGTCTCCGAATACCATTCTTCTTCAAAAATTCAGACAACTCATTGGAGAAGTACGTACTCTCCCCCTCCATCTGACCTTAGGCACTTTACATATTTCCTTGTTTTCTTTTCAACCATAACTCTGAAATTCTGAAAGTGAGTGAACACCTCACCCTTCTCCTTCATGAAGTATACCCACACTTTCCTTGTGTGGTCATCAATAAATGTCACATAATACCTGCAGCCTCCCATAGACATCGTCTTCGTAGGACCCCATACATCTGAATGCACAACATCTAGTGCATTTCTACTCACATTTCTGTCATGTGGAAATACATGCTTTGTTTGCTTTCCAAATTGGCATGCTTCACATATTTTCTACATACCTTCAACTTTAAACTTTGCAGCCCTGTCACAAATCCTTTAGACTGCATAGACTTCATTCTCTGCACATTCACATGTCCAATTCTTTTATGCCAAATGTCTGTGTCTGCAACAATTCCTGAACCATTTGCAAACATCGCAGCACTCACTTCAGGCATGTTTACATTCAATGTAAACATTCTGCCCACTTTGTTGCCTTTTGCAACCAACCTGCACTTGTCTTTAAAGTCTTCAACATAACAACCCCATCAGGCTTAAACCGAACCCTGCTCAATCATTTGGCCAACTGAAACCAGATTCTTTGTTATGTTCGGAACATGAAGTACATCTGCAAGGTACTTCACGTTGCCATCCTGCATAGACATCCTGCATAGACAATGGCACATCTCCAACATGGGCAATTAGATGAGCAATGTCATCCCATGTTTCCACAAAACCTGGTCTTTCAAGGTTTTTCATCTCCTTGAACCACTCCCCATGACTTGTCATGTGGTTCGAAGCACCTGAATCAATGTACCATACATCATCTTTATGTGCTGCTTCAGCATTTTCAGACATGGCATTAACGACATGTTGCATAACAAACAACCTTTCATTATCCTCATTGTTTCTGCTCGAGGATGCATAGTTGTTTTGCTGTAATTTCCCATTTTGCATGTCAGCCTACTTCACAATCTGCCTGCACATGTCCAGGCTTACTATAATAAAAGCATCCACGTGTATCATTATACTGCCTTTGCCAATTTCCACGACCTCTTTGACTCCCCTACCTCTAAATTGGCCTCTTCCACTTGCGTGTTGTTGTTGTTGTGAATTCTGGGACTGTTGTTGTTGTTGTTGCTGCTGCTGACCATAATTCTAATTACCTGTTCGGCCACCTCCTTGGCCGCGTCCCCATGGCCTCCTCTACCTCATCCTCTTCTTGAACTTGTGTAGAAGGCCTGTTGCTCTCTGAACTGTTTTTGTTTTGTGAAGGCTGTTGGTCTTTACCCAAGCTCTTCTCTTCTATAATCAACATAGACACCAAATCTGTGAAATTGGGAATGTTTTTCCGAGTCTAAATAGACGTCTTGAATGCCTTGGATTGTGACCCGAGACCACGTAGACAGACTTCCACCTTATCATCATCATCATCTATATTGAAACACCAATAGATGCAAGGGATTCCACAATACTCTTGATCTTCAATGCATAGTCATTCACAGACATACTCTTTTTCTCCAGAGTATGAAGTTCATTCTTCAACTCTATCTTTCGTGCCTTGGTATTCGTTTCATAGAGTTTTACCAAGGTGTCTCACGCCTCCTTGGGGGACTTGGCATCTTGTATGTGCCCAATCATGGTGTCCTGTATACTGATAGAGAGCCAATACATAACTTTTCTGGCTCCTTGGTCCCAATCCTTGTTGTCTTTCACATCTGCAGCAGTCAGATTGATCTTCGGTATCTCCGATGCCTCTTCATGCTCACCTTCTATGTAGTCCCAGTAACCCTTTCCCATCAGGAAATTTGTCAACCTAAACCTCCAAGCATGGAAGTTGTTCTTATCAAGCTTCTCAGCAATAATCTGGTTTATGCCATCATTTGACATCTTGCCAGACACACAAATTTACTAGAAACAGCACTCTAGTTTGTCCTGCACAAACTGTTGTATTTTCTGCAGCGGTACTGTAGTACACTCAACTGTCACAACCAGTGACCTCAATGTGCATACATACACCCAATGGCAACTGTTGACCTCCTTGCAGCACACACAATGTTTGCACAACCAATCTGTCTTCCTGCAGTTCTTAAAACAGAGTTTTGCACAGAATCGATGACTTACCCGCGCAGTGCTCGAAATCGCCTGCTTTCCAAAAAATGGAGGTTCTAACATGTCTGAAACGCAAAAATATTGTCCAATAGGGCAACATAGCTTTACTCCCACGAAGAAAGCTCCTCAATTAGAGATCGTTTGCCGGTGCCTCCCGTAGAGCTCCCGACAAGGGTGTAGTCGCCAACACAAATAGGAAAGAGTAGATGAAGCTCTTACCCTTGTACCTCTTCCTGTGCTTCTCTTGCTTGCAGCTCAGCCCTTAGCATGAACTAGGCTCTAATACCATGAAAAGATGCAGGGGAGAAGAGAGCTTGAGCTCTTGCAAGCACACACACACACTCACAAAACCCTAAAAGAGAACACACAAGGTGAGAGGCTGAAAATCTTCTTCTTCTTCACACAACACTCAATACACCATATACAAAGATAAGAGCACACAATATGAAAAGGTACTCAACCAAATACATACTAGGGTTCTCTATAGTGTGAACCCAACTAAATGAGCTAGCGCTATAACTATGCCAGTCTCTAGAATGGCTATCACACACAGCCTGTCATCCCATTGGCCGCATATCACCCATGATCTCACCAACCATGCCAGTGGTGTAAGTGTGGGGCCTATCCCCCAGGCGGGTCATCAGTGTCCACCGCCTCACTAGATGAGCTCGATATCTCAACACTTCGCACGTCTTTTGAGGTTTCCATAATCAAATTCTTCCCAAACCTCCTCCTCCCCTTCCCGGACCTCCAAATTCTTGCCACGTGGTAGCTTTGTGAAACTCTTCCTTAAGATAATATAGAGAAGAGAAGGTGTATTCATATTGCGAGCGAATTTGAATAGGCCCTTCCCCTTGAAAGGCTTTTTTACTAGAGTGGTCTCTTCTTTGTTCAGGGGCCCACACGTAAATTAGATATTAGGCACTCCACAAGCTCTTGTATGTCCCCTCCTGGGGTCGTTATAATTATTGATTGGTTACAGCTTTAGTTTTTGTTTTGTTATCTTCAAAGTCCACTCACTTTGTATGCTTCTATGATCCTTATGTTATTAAGCTCATTATTAATGGTTTTGTTGTTACGTAATCATCATTAAAGTCCACTCACTTTGTATATTTCTATGGTTCTTATATTATTGACTTCATTATGGATCTTAATAGTTCTAGTCTTTAGATCTTTGGCTTCATGATAAGGTCAAGAACATATCTTTAAAGTATGTTCTCTCTCTCTCTCTCTCTCTCTCTCTCTCTCTCTCATGCACATATATATAGATACTTAGATATGTGAGTGCACACACACACACACACACACCCACACACACATGCATGCATGGTCAATCCATTTGTCCTCTCTTTGCACTCCCACTTGTGTATTATCCCTAACAGATGTCCTCTTCTTGCAATATCCCCTTCCATATTGTAAGGACTAAGTGGCAAACCCTAACCCTAGATTTCAAGCGCTAAAACATGAAGAATAAGAGAAAGAATTCTCCATAGTATAACATAGATGTTTAACCACCCTTCCATATATAGACCACCGATGAAGATCTCTCCAAATGGATGAAACCCTAGTAAGACATAGATATTTAAACCCTTCCATGTATATACTAATTGAGCATCCATTTTGAACCCGACCAACCACACCAAAGTTATACACCCCCTGCGTCCATTTGGTTCCCCAGGCTATACACATCAATGAGTCCCTAGGCATAATGATCATCACTTAAGAACCTTATTAAAATGGACAAGCATTCACACTTATACACTAAGCGGTGATGTGTTGTTCTATGCTGCCATGGATTTCATGTATTCCAACACTTCGGTTATTGGATCCATAACATGCTCCTCCCCTTTTAGGAATAATCATCCTTAATTTACAACCGATATCAACTCACATGTTGAGTTTTCCAAGTTGCGTCTTTCGAGGATAAATGACATAAAAACAAGTAGGAACCTCTGTGAATATTGTTTAGCCTTGTTAATACAAGGGTTGCTTGGGGACGTACTTCTCGACCACTAATAGCTCAACCTCTTAATGGGGCAAAAGCTACATGTGCATGCATTCCTACTATGTCACCCCATTGTTACAATGTATGGAGGATAGGCTATGTGGATATTATTGCTCTCAACACGCTAGTATTGCTCACTTTGATGTACTGGAAGAAAGGAAGAGACATTATGTCACTGACCTTCATGGGTGATATTTTCCGAACTTATACCATTGGCACGGTTGTTGGTGAAATTATGGTGGATATGTTGCTAGTGGATGACAAGCTAGAGTGTGGCACAGTTATAGTGCGAGGTCATATAGTTGGATTCACACTATGGACCAACCATTATATGTTATAATAGGAGAGTACTTTCCCTTATAGTACATATTGTTATCTCTTTAGTTTATGGCTATAGAGAAGAGAAGAAAATAGAAGAAAATTCAGCCATCCATCTTTTTGTGTCTTGCTCTCTCTCTCTCTCTCTCTCTCTCTCTCTCTCTCTCTCTCTCTCTCTCTCTCTCTCTCTCTCTCTCTCTCTATCTATCTGTCTATCTTTGTTTTCTTGCAAGGAACTCAAGCTCTCCCTCTCCCCCACATTCTCTTTATGGTATCAAAGCTCTGGTTTATGTGAGAGCTGAGAAATAAGCAAGAGGCAGAACAAGGTAAGCAAGGAAGCGATACACGGGTAAAGGTATTTCCATCTCTTTCCCTCTTTTAGAAACACCTTTGGTAGGTGTGATGAGAGCTACATGCAAATAGGGAAGTCACTATCCCAGATTGAGGCATCCTCCTGGGTGAAAGAATAAAACCTTGTTGTGTACAATTAACTTTGTTAACTCATAATTTGTGTGTTTCGGCATGATTTGGGTCCCATTTTTTTTAGCTTTGCAAGTTTTTCTTAGCAGGCACTCAGTAAAAGTGTCGATTTTGACTGTGCGTGCTAATTTTTAGTTCGGTGAAAATTTGCATCAAAAATTTGGTTGTAGGATAGTCTGTGCAGAGAACCTAAGTATTACAAGTGTTGCTGGATGTATGTTTATGTGACTAGTTCACATGTAGTAGCAGTATAGCATGTTTACACTACCGCACAGCAGGCAATGACTATTAGAGTTTATAGGTTACTCTAAATGAAGAAGTAATTAAAAGTTCTTAGTTGCTACAAGTAAAGATGTTTGATAGCTTGTCTCACAGATTGTAAGCGAGAAGCTAGACAATAATTATTTCCAAGCATGGAAATTCAAGATGACCAATTTTCTTATGGGAAAAGGATATTGGGAGTTAATCACACGCCGATGAAATAGAGGCAAAGATAGCTGAAGAAAATCCAACCGTAAAACCAGAGGGCTCAAGGAGAACAAAATTGAGCAAAACCATGTAGGAAAAAGCCTTGAAAGAGATTGAATGGGCCCAGAATGTGGAGCAAGAGGAAAAGCTTCAAGAGATCCGTGATTGGGTGCAGAAGAAAAAAGAGAACCAGAAGAAAAATGCCACGAAAGTAAGCTTGAAGAGACTACAAGAGGTGAATCTGGAAGATGAAAAAGAAGAAAAGCTTGTGAAGATTAGTTTGGAACTGGAAAAGAAGAATTCAAGCAAGAGTTGATGTCCTTATTGAAAGAATTCCAAGATAGCTTTGCTTGGTTGTACGAGGACATGGAGGGCATTGACCCTAAATTCTTCCAACAGCACAAATCAATTTAAGAGAAGGAGCCATACCAGTCAGACAGCAGAGGTACATTAATGAACCCCAACTATGTAAAACAAGTCAAAAAAGAAATTGACTTTAGTGTGTCTAGAGATAAGGCAAAACACATCTCTCATTTGAGGCTGTGTCTGCAAAGGTGCAGAGATACAAGGCTTAAGCTAAATCCAACCAAGTGTGCATTTGCAGTGAGATCAGGAACACTGTTAGGACACATTGTGTCAGCCTAAGGATTGGCCATAGATTCTACTAAAGTGGAGGATATATCCAGGATGTCTGCTCCTCAGAATATTAAACAACTAGAGAGGTTCCTTGGTAAGGTTAAGTGGCATGCTAAATTTTTAAAATATTTAGCACATGTTACTAACCCATTGTATGCACTTACCAAGAAAGATGCAAGGTATGAATAGAGTCCAGAGTGTCAAAAGGCATTCCAATGGCTAAAGAGCATTGTATTAACTGCACCAATAAATAACCACCCCAAACTAGAATGAAATGTTCCATGTGTATGTAGATGCTTGAGACAAAGCAATGGGTAGTGTATTGATGCAGGAGAAGTAAGAGGGTTATATGCAACCCATTCATTATGCTAGAAAATCCCTCACAAGGGCGGAAAGGAACTATAGCATAATAGAGTGGCAAGCTCTCTCAATGATTTATGCTATGTGAACAAGTTCTGAAACTACCTCTTGGTGGGAAACAAGTTTGTTTTCCACGTGGATCATCAAACCTTGATTTATTTGGTGAACAAAGCCTTTTTGGTGGGGAAGATGGCAAGGTGGATGCTTCTACTGCAAGATTTTGAGTTCACCATCCAGCACACGATCGGCAAAGAAAATGTGGTGGCGAACTTTCTATCCAGACTAAATTCTAGAGAACCTGCTCGGATGACCAACTTCCAAATACTAACGTATTCACAGTAGTAGCTACACAAGTGGTAGAAAATTGGTATTAGGATAGGATGCAGTTTCTAGAGGATGGAACTTTCCCAAAAGATTACACTGCTGATAGAAAGAAAAGGATTTCCTTAAGGAGGAGGAACTTCACTATGATTGCAGGGCAACTCTACAAAAGAGCCATAAACCAGATCCTACGCAGGTGTGTTCTGGACCATGAGCATCAAGCAATATTAAGAGAAGCACACTGTGGCATTACTGGAGGACACATGGGTAGAGAAATCACACCCTGTAAAATTTTGCAAGCAGGCCTATGGTGGCCAACGGTCATGAGGGATGCCAACAAAATGAAGTAAAGCAATGTGATGTATGTCAGAAGATAGGTTAACCTAGGGATTTTGATAGATTTCCCATCTCGCCCCATACTGTTGCTATTTCCATTCATGAAGTGGGGATTGGATTTTGTTGGACCAATCAAGCCACCCACCACAAAAGGCAGCAAGTGTGAATACATCATTGTGGCAAATGATTATTTCACCCAATGGCTGGAAGCTAAAGCTATGAAGAGCAATTCCAGAAGAGGTGGTGAAGTTCTTTTTCAAGGACATTATTACTAGGCATGGATTGCTAGTGGAAATAGTCAGTGACCTGGGCACCCATTTCATGAACAAGGTGATGAAAGGGTTGATGGAAAAGTACCTAATCAATCACAAGAAGTCCTCAACCTATTACCCACAGTGCAATGGCTAGGTAGAATCTACCAACAAGGCTCTGACCAAAATCTTGAAGAAGATTATAAATGCCAACAAGGATGATTTGGGACCAGAAGCTGCAGCCCTATGGGTGTTCTGCACATCTTACAAAGTCTCAACGGGGTAAACATTCAAACTAGTCTATGGGATAGAGGGAATATTGCCCATGGAATTTGTGGTGTCCAGTTTGAGAGTGGTAATCCAATAACATCTACCAATGGAAGAATCTGGGGAGCACAGAATACAAGAGCTCCTAGCCTTAGAAGAATAAAGACAACTTAGCTCTCTACAGGCGGAGATAGTGCAGTGGAGAAGAAAATCTTGGATTGACAGGCATCTCAAGCACAGAATGTTCAAGCAAGGAGACCTTGTATTATTCTACAACTCTAAGCTAGGATTGCACCCTAGAAAATGCAAAATCCGCTTGGATAGGACCATTCATGGGGTGAAAAACTCAGTCAGTCTCATCAGAATGCCTTCACATTTGAAAGGCTACATGTATGCCTTTTCCCAAAATAGTGAATGTCTTCAGGATGAGGAAATACATGGGCCAATCGGTGGAAGTTAAACCAGAAGAAGAACAAGTAGAGGACAAGGAGCTGGTCTAAAGCATCCGCTATGGCATGATCTCACTAGCAAAAGATGACGCAAAAAATCTAAAAAAGCATTAGAGCTGCAAAAGAATTCTGCAGGGGTGGCCAATCCGTAGAAGATCACAATTCCACAACAAATCAAGGTCAGGACAGCAAAGAAGAAGCAAGCAACCAAGTGCATGCTAGCTAGATCCACATCAGCAATGCGAATTGCCACGATATCGGTATAAGTAACCGCATGAAGGACAACTGCCATAATGACATTAAAATTCCACATGCAATCGTAAGATTGGGAGGCAACGAGAAAACTTTAATGCCTTTATGCTAGGATGGCGGGGATGATACGAATCAAGAGTCAAATCACATCGAGAAGTGGGAGGTTGAAAATGTCAATGCCCTAAGAAAGGAAGGAAAAAGCATTGCAAAAAAGAGCACAAGGAACCAAAATGCGCATACTCTCAATGTGCTTTCTTGCACACAGCTCTCTCGCCAACTCGCAACACTCTCTCAGAAGACAAAGCCATGCTAAAGGTCATCAAGAGTCTAAGGCTAGAAAAGAGGCCAAAGAAAAGTCTTTACATACCAAAATGATGATTCCAAACATGAGGAAAAAAGAACACCACGAGTGGCGAGGAAGCGCGGCTTTAAAAAGCTACTCGATTTCCACTGGGAGGATCTTCAGGATCCCGAGGATGGGGGAAAACTCATCACTAGTTTCTTGAAATTATCACTATACATGTGGAAGGGAAGGAACCTATCAAGATCTTGGAGCTTGGAGTGCACCATGCACTAGGGTTGCCAATGGATGGAGTGTTGGACACGAGCATGAAGCCCAGAGTGGAGGAGGAGATTCCCAAAACAGACAACATGCACCAAGTTAAGGATGGGCAGATGAGACCAGGTGAGATCAGTTCGTTTTCTTTTTATAGAATGTAATGCTCATGGGGAAACTAGAAGACATGTCAAACAAGATCTGTAGGCTGCTAATAAGGGTAGAAGAAGCCGGAGAAAAAATCAATTGGGCCACCATCTACAAGGAGAACTTGGCAAAAATAGTGGCCACATGGGCCAAGGAAAAACAACCCACTGTGGTGCATGCACACCTAAGGGCCATTGCACAAGCCGCTAGGTCTGTGGATCCCAGGTCCAGAGAATCCCATGCAAAAGGACCACATTGTGAAGGTGGAGGATCTTTAAAACCCACCAGAGTGACATTTAGCTCTTTCGAAGGTGACATGGATGATGAAGAAGCCTGTGGTAGAAAAATGCCCTAGAGGCTAGCAAGAGAAGAAAGCTCAGAGTAGTCAAAGAGCTGTTGCTGCTGCTGCCTGACCCAGACAAAGTAAAGAAGCAGAAAGCACAATAAGAAAGTAAAAGACAACTAGAAGAGAGACAAAAGCAGGAAGCCGCCCAATGGGTAGAAGCAAAAAAGAAGAAAAAGCTGGAAGAAGAGAAAAGGAAAAAGGAGGAAGAAGAAAAGAGAAGGAAGGAGGAGGA
Organism: Cibotium barometz; assembly: GCF_041138505.1. Lineage (NCBI taxonomy): Eukaryota > Viridiplantae > Streptophyta > Polypodiopsida > Cyatheales > Cibotiaceae > Cibotium > Cibotium barometz. The sequence goes on along the minus strand of NC_141051.1, from coordinate 5,010,000 downwards.
AGAGAGAAAGAGGAACAACAGAAAAATAAAGAAGAAGAAGCTCAAAAGGGGAAGCTATCCACATGGGCTAATCTATCCATATCACTGGAACTATAGCCTTGGGTGTTAGCCTTAGCATAGAAGATGCAGGAAGGACCAAACCACAGCCCCAAACTACCTGGAGAACTGGAGGCACAACTTCCTACCCATAGAAACTACACATGAACAAAGGGATGATGACTATGTCCCAGAGAATCCTCTCTCATGCCCTTGCTTTCATTGAAGAATATGAGTCAAAGGCCCTATAACACTATCAAATCAAATGTGCAATCAGAATTAGCAAAAACAACATGTACTACTCAAAAATACTATAGTAAAAGCCACGGACCTGGAGAGCAAAGTGCATATAGTAGCTCAGCATAATGAGGAAATGCAGAACAAGCTCACTCTAGCGGAGAAGGCCTTAGTCCAATAGAAAGAGTTGACTGAAGGGAAAGTCAGAACCCTTATTAGCAAGAAAAATATTCTCAAAGCTCAGGTAGACAGGTCCAGAGTAGAGTTAGCTAAAGCACAAAAGCCAACCAAGGTTTGGGGCGATGCAATCCAAGGGGTAAAAGAAGAAGTGCTAGAGAGTACAACGTCATTGGCAGTTACCTAGATAGAGGTCCAAGCCCTTAAGACCCAGGAAGAAGAGGAGATATTGTGCCTTTCGCTTGATGCTAAAGTGGCCACCATCATAAAAATAGCGAAGGCCAGACTTAGCAAGGTCTGGGACCAAGCCCTAGAAGCCCTAATAGAAATCTAGGAACAAATGGCTTGCAAGGGTCAAAAGGTCATCCATGACCTAGATGAAGATGATGACATAGACAAAGAGCAGTAGCAACAACAGTATTATCAACAACAACAACAGCAGCAGCAGTCGCCGCCGCCTCTACAGGTTAGGGGTCCCCCAAACCAAACACTTCTGGAAAGGACAAGCATCTAGAAGATGAGGACTATAACCAGGTGCTAGCCTTGAAGGCTATTGCTTGGAAGGCAGCTCATTGGGAGAAGGAGGCTAAAAAGCTAGTAGAAAGAAATCAGGAATTACACTAGGAATTGCAGGACACCACACCCTCCCAGTATGCAGAGATCTTGAGTGAAGCCATGGAGGACAGAGACAAGGCCAAGACACATGCATAAGAATACAAAGAAAAGCTTGAGAGGAGCACCAAGTTTTAAATTTACACAATAAATGAACTGAATGCGCTAGAATTAGAGATGCAGCACTATATGGAGAATGAGGCTCAACTTAGAAGAGAAAGGCCCGGAGATTGGATAGAGTACAAGACGACACTCTAGAAGCAAATAGAAGAGGCACATCCAGTGGCAGAAAGGGTGCGACAGACCAAGAAGATCAGTCTACAACGGGTGCTGGAGCTATGTGAAGAGGCTGCCAGGCTACAAGCAAAACTCATAGCCGTGAAGGCTGATGCAGAATTAGCCACAGACAACCCGAAGATGCTGTCGGCCGGTGTGCCAAGGAAAGAGCACAGAGAGCTGTTGGTTGAGGTCCAAAAGCTGTAGAATGCCAAACAAGATCTAAACAAAGAAAATGTGTGCCTGAAAGACAAGCTAGTAAATAGTTTAGCATCCCCGTGGGCCAACATAGATAACCCCTTCTTTGAGGCCTCCCATGTCATGTTCTTAGAATTGTTGAAGACTAACAAAGAACTGCCAACATACTTTCAGAACGGAGACAGAATAAGGTCTCTGCTAACCAAGAAACCCCTTCCTCTAGAGCATCCATGCTCTCAATACTTGTTCTCTCAAACTCCGGAGGGAAGGAAGATGCTTCCACCAAGGATGAAACCACCAACCAATGCTGATGTTTGGAAGTGGGGCACTGGAGATCTAGATGCAGAAAAGACACAAATCCCATTTCCAAAACATCTAACATAATACAAAGAAGTTGCACCACTTGTGAGTGGAGGCCTATCCCCATGGTAGAAAAGGAAATTGCAATGTAAACCCCACTCCAACGGGATGGTGAGAGTTTTTGACTTGCAAACTCTACAGATCGAGAATAGAGGTCTTGGGTGCTTAGAAGAGTAGACACCAAGGTTGAAGAGGGTGCATAAGCATGCCACTTACTCAGATAATGTATACATTATTCTAGATTGTACTCCTTCAAAAATGTTCATAAGGTTTAAAGATAAATTTGTCAAGGGAATAGGTTCTGGAGTAGATGCTCTAGCATTGGGCGTGCAAGGTGTTGTGCCCAGTAGCTTAGTTGTGACAAAATGCACAAGTGGATCACTTCCCATGTTGTGAGCACCACCTTGGTATTGCACGTGTAAAGGTGGCAGGCTATTACCACCATAATAGCCATTGCCAAGATCAAGAAGATAAAGCTTCAAAGGGTGGCTGATCACTATTGCAAGGTTGTTGCACGTTGCTAATAGCTAACAACAACTAATAGTTGACAGCAAGTAGTGAGAAGTCAAACATGGTCATAGTCCTTAGGAATTAGTTGTCTCTGTGTCGATGAGTAGTTGCTTTGTAGTGATCTTGCAATGATTCCGGAAGTAATCCAGTAAACAAAGAGAAATGTTGCCATTCATTATGTCTCTGTGTTACTCTCTATAATGTGTTGAATAAGAGTGTTGTGTCTTTGTTTTAGTAAACATGATGTGCACTAGAAAGAGAGTGAGAGAGTTATGTATCAGAGTGAGAGTGTGTGGAGTTCTAAAGCAGAGCGGTGTTTTGAGTGTCCCCATGACCACTCTAGAGATGGTGTTTGAATCCAGAAGCTCTGGTGGGTGGCTACTCCCACTGCATTGACCAACTGGTCAGTTACTTCAGACCGTTGTCTCGCCATTCTGTCAAGAGGGAAATTGGTGAAAAAAACTAAGGGAGGAAGAAAAGATTCACAAGAGGTAATTTGTGCTCAAAGAATCAAGGCTAGGAGAGGACATTGAGGGGAATGAATCCAAATGGGTTTGGGTGTCATGACAGTCAAAAGAAAACTCATTAAGGATCATGTCTTCATACATTGGCTCAAAGGAAGAGGCAATGACCATAGACAATGTGTCTTCAATAAGGATATAACTTAAAGAAGAAATGGGAGTAATCCTCTTGGCCCCTATGACCATCACTACGGCTAAGTACATAAAAAGGAAACCAAAATCCTGGGATGAAGTCCACCAATGGAGATGAAAAATTAGCTCTTAATCCATTAGGAGACACGAGTGAGGTTGATGAGAAAATCAAGGAAGGTATACAAAGATGTGCTTCTCAGTGTAGTGGGAAAATACTTTGAAGGTAATGACATGAATGCCACCATTCTAATCAAATTGGAGGGTGTGACCATGATTGTGATCCTAGATGGAGGAGAAAGGAGTGAGCATAGGCACTAATGATGTGGCAAAGATGGGGGAGAAATCCCCTAAAACCTTCAAAAATTATACAGGATGGCAAAGGACTATTATAAAAAGTAGAAAGATGTCAAAAGTGGAAAGTTATAGCAAAAGGTAGCTATGGATCATTAAATAAACATGGTGGTGAGGATAGAAGTGAGGATTTATTTGTGATGTTGCATATGTTTAGTTCCACAAGAGGAGATGTGTCAAGATCTGGAGATGTGGATTCTGGTGCCTCTAACCACATGAGTAGTCATGGTGAGTGGTTTAGAGATATGCAAAAAATGGAAAACCTAGGTTATGTAGAAACCAGTGATGATACTATGTAGCCCATTGCGCATGTTAATAAAGTGTCATTGTCTATGCACGATTGAAAAATGAAGTACTTCGTAGACGTACTTCATGTCCCAAACATTACAAAGAACTTGGCTTCTCTTGGACTAATGGTTGAGTAAGGTCTACGTGAGGTTCAATCCTCAAGGGTATTTTGTGAAAGACTTCAAAAATCAGTGCCGCTTGCAAAACGGAAGGATGTTTACTTTGGATGTGAACATGCCTGAGGTGAATGCAGCCATATTTGCGCATGAGATAGGTATCATTAGAAAATATTGGCATATGGCACACACATATTGGTCATGTGAATATACATGCTAAAGTCTTTGCAGACCCAAAATATTATGTAGGTTTACCAAAGTTTAAGGTTGATGGTATGCATAAGGTATATGCAGTATGCCATCTTGGTAAGCAAGCTAAACATCCTTTCTCACATGAAAAGCATGTCAATGCAAGGCTAGTGGATGTTATACATTTGGATGTATGGGGGGATTGACTAAGACTATAACAATTGTAAGTTGTAGGTAGTATGTTATATTCATTTATAATTACACTAGGAAAATGTGGGTTTATTTCATGAAAGAGAAAAGTGAGGTGTTTGCTCACTTTCAAAGAATTAAAGCCTTGGTTGAGAAGGAAAAGGCATGCTTATAAAATACCTGAGATCAGATGGTGGGGGAGAGTATTTCTCCAATGAGTTCAGTGATTTCTTGAGAAAGCAAGGAATCAAGGTACACTGCAATATAATGGTCTTATAGAAAGGAAAAATCATTACATTGTAGAAGTGACATATGCCTTGATGTCTGAAATCCAGATTATTTTTGGATAGATGTAACAACACATTGTTTAATTATGAAGAGGACCTCACACACTGTAGCTGTTCACGGTATGATGCCCTGAGCAGAAGTTCACATGCATAAAACTAGATGTGTCTCACTTTAAAGTGTTTGGGTGTATTGCATATGTGCATATTCCTGATGAAGTGAAAACAAAGTTGGCTTCAAAGGCAGAGAAATGCATCTTCATTAGTTCTTCTTTGGAGAAAAAAGGTTATAGATGTTACATTTAGCTTGATGATATTGATGGTTTAATAAATAGAAGATGTGCTTGGACTACATCGACCTAAGAAAAATCAGTGATGTGAATCAGATAGATGTGAATGAATGGATGTGATGAGATGTGAGGTGAATAGATGTGATGTGAAATCAGATAGATGTGAGTGAATGGATGGATGGATGTGATGTGAATATAAAGGTGATGAGAATGTGAGGTAAATAGATGTGATGAGATGTGATGTGAATCAGATAGATGTGAATGAATGGATGATGGATGTGATGTGAATAGAGGTGATGAGAATGTGAGGTGAATAGATGTGATGTGAATCAGATAGATGTGAATGAATGGATGGATGGATGTGATGTGAATAGAGGTGATGAGATGTGAGGTGAATAGATATGATGAGATGTGATGTGAATTAGATAAATGTGAATGAATGGATGAGATGTGATGTCATGTGAATCAGGATGTAAATGAATGATATGGGATGTGAGTGAATGTATGTGATGATAATGGATGTGGATGTGTATGTGAAGAATGGATGTGAATGTGTATGTGAAAGATTGGATGTGAATGTGTATGTGAAGAATGGATATGGATGTGTATGTGAAGAATGGATGTGAATGTGTATGTGAAGAATGGATATGGATGTGTATGTGAAGAATGGATGTGAATGTGTATGTGAAGAATGGATGTGAATGAGTATGTGAGAGAATGGATGTGAATGACTATGTGAGAGAATGGATATAGATGTGTATGTGAAAGAATGTGATGTGATGTAAAGAGATGTGATATGACATGAATATATGTGGATGTGAAGTGATAGATATGAATGTATGGATAGATGTGAGTAGTCGTACATGTGAACGATTGGATGGATGTGGATGAATGAGATGAGATGTGTATGAATGAGATATGATGTGGATAGAAGTGATGTGATATAATGGTGATGAGAATGAATGTGATGGATATGAATGAATGTGAATGTGATGGATATGAATGAATGTGATGTGATGGGATGTGAATTGGGATAGATATGAATGAATGAGATGTGAGGTGAAATGAATGAGATGTGATGTGAGTGAATGTGATGTGGTCTGAATGGATGAGATGTGGATATGGGTAGATGCGAGTGGATGAGATCTGATGAGGTTCAATTGAGGAAAGATGTGATGAGATGAAAATGAAGTGACTGGATGAGAATAGGAATACTTACGAAATGGTTGTGGAATTAAATAATGTGGATTGATGATGGAACAATGTGGAAAGACGAGAGTTCGTTATAGAAATTATATTTATGACCTGTTTTCAAATAACTGTTTTATGTCAAGAATACTGGGGAAGCATTTTGACCGTCTTGTGAATGAGATCATGGAGACCTAACTGATAAAGTTACAAGAGCTGACGGAGAGTGATCGGAGGACGTCTCGCGTAGCAAAGTCGGCCGAGGTCTTGACCAGCCTCAGTTCGATTTAAATGGTGAGCTTCCGGTACGGTGGATGAGGGACCAAGGAATCAGCCTATGAGTGAAGCGCTAGGTGACCTGCAAAGGATCCTAGAGGGTGCTGACCATATGGTGCTTGGGCTCTGGGTCACCTAAGATACCCACACGTGCATCGTGAAAGATATTGGAACAAGGAGTAAGAGTTGTTTTCTAAATTCGGGCATGGATTTGGTTGATTGACATTGCTGGTCCTCAAACGGATGAGTCCATGGCTCTTTTATATGGATCCGTTGGCTGATCTTGCTGATCTTCAATGGAGACTCCATTTTGATGTGAATATATTACCGAGTACTATGAGCTAGGAACCATCAAAAAGGCCCCTGAGAGTGGATAGTTGGTGAGCATTCTAGTTGCCAATGATGCCATAGGTACACCAATGAAGGAAAAATTGGAAATTAAGATTCAATCGGATATTTTGGAGGATTATGATCAGTGACTCTATGGTTTCATTAAATGATTGTTTTAAAGACAGCTGATTCTGTGAAAAAGGCAATTTCATATTGGGTGTGTAAGTGGTGTGACTAGTTTTAAGTTTGCATGAATATCCGGCTAGGGGGCCTGGGAACTCTTTTCCATGGTACCTGGAACAAAACGTAACCAAATTCTTAAATGGATCCCATCACTACAGTGGTTAGGCGGTGGGATAACCCACGAGACTGGATGGGGTTAGGTTGGACTGATGGATTTCTAAAATGAGACTCAATTCTGTTATGGTACGATAGATAAAGTAAATTTTTGGATAAAAATTATTCTATGGAAAAGAATCAATGGCTGTGGCTCTCAACAATGAGGAAAAAAGCGTTGGTTTGCTATGATCCAAGTGCAATCTTTTCCTTGATCTGACGATGGGACTTATAGGTTTGGTCAGATCAGTTCAGTTAGTTAAGGCTTTTGACTATGTTAGAGTAAAAATATCTTGGAAGAATCCCCCGTGCTTTCCGGGCGAGGGAATTTTTTTCGGGTTCGCGGTTTTGGAAGAAATGAGGGATTAGTCTCTTGTCTGGATATCTGTGGTGGGGGCGTGGCCCCGAGTGAGGGACCCAGCCCCACGCAAGAAGTGCTACTTCCGCTTGCTAGTACCCCTGAATTCGTTGCGCGAAGGGGACATGGATCTTTCAGCTGCTGCTGGTATCGGAGCCAATTGGCTAATGTGGATCAACCGAGAAGCCAAAAATGTCAAAAATTTATGACGTAGCAGTAAAAGGTTGTAATTGTGTGATGAAATTCATACAAATTGATATTCATATTGAAATTCATAAATTAGTAAATGGGTCTTCAGATGGAAGTACCGCAATTGCATGGAATCCCTAACTTGCTTGAGGCCTAGACATGATGGTATTTACCTTATAGTTCCAAGGACCGTGACTACCTGTATATACCGAGGGTATAACTGCAGCTCTTTACTGGTAGTATATATGAGTAAATCTAAGACTTCAAATTATAAGAAAAAATGCTATCCAGATGATGAATTCGAATGTGGTTGATATGATTTTAAAATTCTGGTTGAGAACTGATGAGTTGATTTGGATTCTGATTGAAAAATGATGATTCCTGAATTTTGGTTGCGATAAGCTGAGCAAAACCATAATGAGGATGAATGGGACGAGTCCCTGTGATGGTGTTTGTAATTGAAATGATGATAATGACTTCAGCAAATCACTATGAGATTAGTGGATTGTGCTGACAGATTGCTATTGTTAACACTTGACCCAATGGATCAAGTTAAGGGATGTCAAATTAAAAATATGTATAATTGAAAATTCGATTGGAGGACTGTTCAGATAGAAATTTCGATCTAATGGATCATTATTGTGTTAAAGAGATGAATAATATGATCTGAAAGAATTGTTATTTGATGATGAGTTCTATATAAGGGATCTTTTTCCCAAGATTCTATTGGGTTCACCAGACTATAAGAAACCCCAAAATTAGTTGGATCTTAAGGGAAAGAGTTGTCCTCTAATTTGCGAGATAAGGACATCTCGCGTTTTTTAAGTGGGGTAGGATGTAAGATTCCTCCCTCCAACTTTTGAGGTGTGCAGGTATAAGAACCTCCCCTTTTGATCTTATAATTATTCCCCTCTCTCAAATAAAAGAAAGATCTTATTTTACCATGTTTTGGCCTAGAGAGAGAAAATGTCTAAAGGGAGGTAATTCAAAATTGAGATATTTTTGGATATAAAAATCCTCCTAGTGTCTAAAATGGTTTCCCTTGAAAGAGAAATTCAAAAAGAACTTTCCAATGTGCAATTGGAATTAATTAAAAATAGGTATAAAGGACCTTAGCCTAAGGGTCCAGATTTTCAGAAATTTTTGAATTATGCTCTAGTTAAGGTTCCTATGAACCAATAAGATTAATCCAAATGTAGGGAAGAGGAGATAAATTGAAGAATAAAAGAAAAACCCCCAAAAATGAGTAAATTCTCACATAAGATGAAGAGTTGATTGAGTACAAGGTTTATTAGTTAAAAATTAAGAGATATTTAGAGGAAACGATGCATTTTTGACACCTTAGTGTGGGGATCTCCCCTCATGAAGGAGGCACCTATTTCACATGTGTGGAGGAGTTTAAAACTAAAAAATAATGAGATATTTTCATCTCTCCTCTCTCCTGTTTCAACTAGATCCAAAAAGTAAGCTAAACTGACCTAAAAATGGTCAAAAATTGACCAAACTAATTTGAAAAATTCTAGAATCAGTTTGCTTGGTTAGAGGCCCACTTTTTCCTATAAATGGAAGCCTCCCCCTTTGTAAAAGCTTAATGGTGTTCATGCACTGTTACTCTGTTCCTCTATCCTGAGCCATTTCACATTGAATTTCTTAATAATTCAATTGTTTTTGGCCTAATCCTCTCCAAAGAAATTGGTGGCCACTCTTGCTTCAAACAAGAGTAGAACCCTCAATCCCTCAAGCCAAAGGAAAGCTTACAACTCCATGTAAGCTAATTTTTCTTACTTTTTTAAATTTAAATCTTTTAATTTTCTTATTTTCTTATTTTATAGTTGCTTGAATTAAATTCAAATGCTATGCCTTTGAGGAAAAGGCCACCCCCTTCTCTTCTTTAGAATGCAGCCTTTCTTAATCCTAGAAAGATTAGTTAAAATGTTTAATTAAACTTTTCTTATTGTTTACTCTCTTGAATTCTGAAAATTGTGTAGATTAGAGTTATATACATCTAGACTGGGTTAATTTAAGTTGAAATTAGAATGATAAAAATGAGAAATGGTCAGCCATACAAAGGAGGTTATGGTAAAATTTTCCAAAATTTTTTGGAAAAGAAAGTTTGTTTTTATGTTATTCCAAAAGAGTAATTCCCACCGTTTGTGCATTCTAAAAGAAATATTCTAATTACTCCATGTACATATTCACCTATGAGTATGTATGGATATCACTAATATTAATTATGAAAATTGATTTCTATGTATAGAAAGATGCATAATGGAAATTATTTTATTATAAAAGTGTTATTTTCATTAAATTTAATTTCTATGCATAGAAAGATGCATATTGGAATTTTTTTTTATTATAAAAGTGTTATTTTTATTAAATTTGATTTTATGTATAGAAAGATGCATAAAGGATTTATTTTTATTTCAAGAGTGTTATTCTCATTAAAATTGATTTTATGCATATAAAGATGCATAAAGGATTTATTTTTATTTCAAAAGTGTTATTCTCATTCAAATTGATTTTGTGCATAAAAAGATGCATAAAGGATTTATTTTTATTTCAAAAGTGTTATTCTCATTAAAATTGATTTTATGCATAGAAAGATGCATAGAGGAATTCTTTTTATTTCAAAAGTGTTATTCTCATTAAAATTGATTTTATGCATAGAAAGATACATAAAGGATTTATTTTTATTTCAAAAGTGTTATTCTCATTAAAATTGATTTTATGCATAGAAACATGCATAAAGGATTTATTTTTATTTCAAAAGTGTTATTCTCATTAAAATTGATTTTATGCATAGAAAGATGCATAAAGGATTTATTTTTATTTCAAAAGTGTTATTCTCATTAAATTTGATTTTATGCATAGAAAGATGCATAAAGGAATTATTTTGATTTCAAAAGTGTTATTCTCATTAAAGTTGATTTTTATGCATAATTAGATGCATAAAGAATTTTTATATCAAAATTAGAATTCTCTTAAAATCTATAGTTAAATTCTATGAATAGATGGGAATGAATGGATGGATGGGATGTGATGTGGATAGATGTGATGAGACGTGATGTGAATCAGATAGATGTGAATGAATGGATGGATGGATGTGATGTGAATAGAGGTGATGAGATGTGAGGTGAATAGATGTGATGAGATGTGATGTGAATCAGATAGATGTTAATGAATGGATGGATGGATGTTATGTGAATAGAGGTGATGAGAATGTGAGGTGAATAGATGTGATGAGATGTGATGTGAATCAGATAGATGTGATGAGATGTGATGTGAATTAGATAGATGTGAATGAATGGATGGATGGATGTGATGTGAATAGAGGTGATGAGAATGTGAGGTGAATAGATGTGATGAGATGTGATGTGAATCAGATAGATGTGAATGAATGGATGGATGGATGTGATGTGAGGATGTGATGTGAATAGAGGTGATGAGATGTGAGGTGAATAGATGTCATGAGATGTGATGTGAATCAGATAAATGTGAATGAATGGATGAGATGTGATGTCATGTGAATCAGGATGTAAATGAATGATATGGGATGTGAGTGAATGTATGTGATGATAATGGATGTGGATGTGTATGTGAAGAATGGATGTGAATGTGTATGTGAAGAATGCATGTGAATGAGTATGTGAAGAATGGATATGGATGTGTATGTGAAGAATGGATGTGGATGTGTATGTGAAGAATGGATATGGATGTGTATGTGAAGAATGGATGTGAATGTGTATGTGTATGTGAAGAATGGATGTGAATGAGTATAAGAGAGAATGGATGTGGATGCATGTGAAAGAATGAATATAGATGTGTATGTGAAAGAATGTGATGTGATGTGACATGAATATATGTGGATGTGAAGTGATAGATATGAATGTATGGATAAATGTGAGTAGTCATACATGTGAACGATTGGATGGATGTGGATGAATGAGATGAGATGTGTATGAATGAGATATGATATGGATAGAAGTGATGTGATATAATGGTGATGAGAATGAATGTGATGGATATGAATGAATGTGAATGTGATGGATATATGAATGAATGTGATGTGATGGGATGTGAATCGGGATAGATATGAATGAATGAGATGTGAGGTAAAATGAATGAGATGTGATGTGAGTGAATGTGATGTGGTCTGAATGGATGAGATGTGGATATGGGTAGATGCGAGTGGATGAGATCTGATGAGGTTAAATTGAGGAAAGATGTTATGAGATGAAAATGAAGTGACTGGATGAGAATCGGAATACTTATGAGGTTAAATTGAGGAAAGATGTGATGAGATGAAAATGAAGTGACTGGATGAGAATTGGAATACTTATGAAATGGTTGTGGAATTGAATAATGTGGATTGATGATGGAACAATGTGGAAAGACGAGAGTTCGTTATAGAAACTGTATTTATGACCTGTTTTTAAATGACTATTTTATGTCAAGAATGTTGGGGAAGCATTTTGACCGTCTTGTGAATGAGATCGTGGAGACCTAACTAATAAAGTTGCAACAACTGATAGAGAGTCATCGGAGGATGTCTCGCGTAGCAAAGTCAGCTGAGGTCTTGACCAGCCTTGGTTCGATTTAAATGGTGAGCTTTCGGTACGCTGGATGAGGGACCAAGGAAGCGGCCTATGAGTGAAGCGCTAGGTGATCTGCTGTCTGCGAAAGATCCTAGAGGGTGCTGACCATACGATGCTCGGGCTCTGGGTCGTCGAAGATACTCACACGTGTGTCGTGGAAGATATTGGAACAAGGAGTAAGAGTTGTTTTCTTAATTCGGGCATGGATCTGGTTGATTGACCTTGCTGGTCCTCAACGGATGAGTCCATGGCTCTTTTATATGGATCCATTGGTTGATCTTGCTGATCTTCAACGGAGTCTCCATTTTGATATGTGAATATATTGCCGAGTACTATGAGCTAGGAACCATCGAAAAGGCCCCTGAGTAGACAGGTGGTGAGCGTTCTAGTTGCCAATGATGCCATAGGTACACCGATGAAGGAAAAAATGGAAATTAAGATTCAACCAGATATTTTGGAGGATTATGATCAGTGACCCTATGGTTTCATTAAATGATTGTTTTAAAGATAGGTGATTCTGTGAAAAAGGCAATTTCATATTGGGTATGTAAGTGGTGTGACTAGTTTTAAGTTTGCATGAATATCCGATTAGGGGGCCTGGAAACTCTTTTCCTTGGTACCCGGGACAAAACCTAACCAAATTCTTAAATGGATCCCATCACTACAGTGGTTGGGCGGTTGGCTAACCCACAGGACTGGATAGGGTTAGGTTGGACTGATGGATTCCTAAAATGAGACTTAATTCTATTATGGTACAATAGATAATGTAAATTCTGGATAAAAAATGTTCTATGGAAAATAATCAACGGCTGTGCTTCTCAATGAGAAAAAAAGCGTTGGTCTCTATGATCCAAGTGAAATCTTTTCCTTGATCTTACTATGGGACTTACGGGTTCGGTCAGATCAGTTAAGTTAGTTAAGGCTTTTGACTACGTTAGAGTAAAAATATCCTGAGGAATCGCTTGTGCTTTTCGGGCGAGGGAAGTTTTTCTAGGTTCGATATTGGAAGAACCGAGGGATTAGTCTCTTGTCTGGATATCCGTGGGCGAGGCCCCAAGTGAGGGACCCTGCCCCGCGCAAGAAGTGCTACTTCCACTGCTAGTACCCCTAAATTCGTTACGTGGAGGGGACAAGGATCTTTCACTTGCCTTCTACCAAAAGAGGGGATGGGATAGCATCTATGTGGTAGTTGATCGATTGACAAAAGCTGCCCATTTTGTACCACAAAAAGTGAGACACTCGGCATCTATGGTGGCACACCAATTTATGGAAAATGTGTTCAAGTTGCATGGTATGCCATAACAATTAGTGAGTGATCAAGATGTGCAGTTTATGGAAACATTTTGACGTACATTGCTTGATAGCATGGGTACTAAGTTGACTCCTAGTATGGCCTATCATACTAAAATCAATGGTCAAATAGAAAGGGTCAATAAGTGGCTTGAGACTTACTTGAGGCATTATTGCTATGAAATAGCACCTATCATAGTAGTATTGGAATGTCCCCTAATGCAAATACACATGCAAGGGAGGACGTGGAAAGAATACAAACTCTTTTGCAAACATGCAAAGGGAACATCAAGAAGTCTCAAGAGAAAATGAAGCATTATGAAGATGCACATCGAAGGCCATTGGAATTTAAAGAAGGGGATTTCGGGTTCTTGAGGATACCTAAGACTTGATATGGATCTCTCAAAGGTAGTACCAACACAAAGCGTGCAAGCTGTTATTATGGGCCATACAAAGTATTGAGAAAAGTTGGTGAAGTGGCTTACCAATTGCTACTTCCATCTACTACAAGAATACATGACGTCTTTCATGTATCACATTTGAAGGCATATGTTGGGCTGGAGGTGCAAGAATTGGATGAGCTTCCACCCATGAGTGAAGATGGCATGGTGGAGTACATTCGTGAGAAAGTGTTGGGAGAAAGAGAGAAGGTGTTGCACAACTGCACTTTGCATGAATACCTTGTCAAGTGGAAAGGTTTACCTCAAGATGAAGCAACATGGTAGCCCGCCTCTATGTTGGAGGGGATGGAACACCTTTTTGATGCATCTGAGGTGCATTCTTGTGTCAAAACAGTAAAATACAGCTTGCTATAATTTATTGTTATGAGGTATAAAAGAGGTTCAAATGGATGCAATTGATATATACACTTCTTAGCCATGATTGACAATGAGTTGGGGAGCATTACATGAAGTTTTGGAGGTCTCAAAGGCTCAAATCATGCTCTTTTGGACAGCTTTGGCAAAGAAGTGTGAAGCGATTCATGTTGATGCTTATGCAAACCATCCATACTATGGTTCTACTTTGAGCATGTTTTGAGGAACGAAACATATTTGGGTGGGGATGGTTTGTAATGAAGCAGTGGACACAAATTGTACATATGAGACCAAGGGCCAAGCATAAGTTGTATTGGGCCAAAGGGCCAAATATAAGTGAGGGACATAGGCTTATGGGCCAAAGGCCAAGTAGGGTGGACACTAATAATTATCTGTGAAAAGGGGGCCATGGTATATAGGCCAATGTGAATTGCTATTGATAATTGACTCATATTAATCCAAATTACAAGCTTTCATGGTGATCTTTCCCTTCTCCTTGCTCTTCATGGATGGTGCTCCTGCACCCATGTTATCACTCCATGCCTTGAGTGATCATTGCTAATTCATTCCAGCAAGTGCCGGGTCTAGACTAAACACCGACACTTTTGGCGATCCTACTAGGGAACGGTACGCCAGGAAGAGGAGTAGAGAATAAAGGCTAGGATATATGAGACCAAGGGCCAAGCATAAGTTGTATTCGGCTAAAGGGCCAAATATAAGTGAGGGATATGGGCCAAAGGCCAAGTAGGGTGGACACTAATAATTATCTGTGAAAAGGGGGCCATGGTATATAGGCCAATGTGAATTGCTAATGATAATTAACTCATATTAATCCAAATTACAAGCTTTCATGGTGATCTTTCCCTTCTCCTTGCTCTTCATGGATGGTGCTCCTACACCCATGTTATCACTCCATGCCTTGAGTGATCATTGCTAATTCATTCCAGCAAGTTCCGGGTCTAGACTAAACACCGACACTTTTGACGATCCTACTGGGGAACGATACACCATGAAGAGGAGTAGAGATATAGGGGCTAGTATAGGTTAAGTCCTCACAGTCACAAGAGTAAACTAGTCAAAAGAAGGTAAGAAAGAAAGCACACACTAACTAGTGTTAGGAATGCTAACTAGAGAATCATTAGAGAAATGGAGCACGCATAAAGAATGAAGGAAGGTCAAATAGGAAAAGGTGGTACAATCGTAGACAGGAGGAAGATGTAGAACATGACGCATCTCCGCACCGTCCACTACATTGACCAACAAGACTAGCTAATGGGATTCCACAGTAACTGGAAAGACTGATTCCACAACAACTAAGGAATTAGAAAGAAGATCATCAAGAAGCAAATGAGATCCCAGAGTAGCAGTCGGAGAGATTGATTCTGGAACCACCAAGGAAACATAAAAGAAGACCACCAGATAGAAGGCATGAAGCTTAGGAAGGGGAAGAACTAACAGCTATGGGCAGGATGTCACTCAAGTACCCAAAATTCAAAGGCAAGATTGAGGAGGATCCGGATGCCACATTTTCTCCTTTGAAATCACATTCTAGGAAAACAAAGCTCCATTGGGGCAAAAGACCGAGTATTTTGCTACAACATTGTGTAGTAAAGCCACTAGTTGGTACGCCCAATACAGAATGGAACACTTCCAGACATTTGAGGAGATGAAGAAGGCCTTCCTAAAGAGATTCAAGAAAGAGAAGACCATAACAAAGTGCTAGAAAAGCTGTAGAGGATGACACAAAGAAAGAGGCCAACAGAAGACTACGCGGTCGAATTTAGAGTAATGCTGGTGCACCTAGACTACCCCAATCGTCCCGCTCCAGCTACACTGAGCCAGTGGTTTGTGAGAGGATTGAGGGAGAAGCTCTAAACAATAGTAGACTTGTATAACTTGGAAGCCGTGACATTTGAACAAGTGGTGGCAGGAGCCACTAGAGCTGAAGGAGTCCTGAAGCAAACAAACAAAGACTCCAAAAAGAAAAAGAAGGACAAGAGAAAGAAAATAGAGAAAGAGACCACAAAATCTGATTATGGACCTCAGAGTCAAAATCCAGTTAGGAGTTGGATGCCATAGAGCAAAAGCCTCGAGAAAAGAAAGGCAGGAAGCTGGTAGAGAAATTTCAGGAAGAACTAAGGGCTAAGGGCCGTCCTAGGCAAGATTGCCAGAGGACATGTAGGATTTGGACTCACACCAGATGTTTGGTGCATGAGGTGCAACAATCAAAGGCACCCAAAAGAGGAGTGCCAATTAAGAGGCACACAATAAGTGTGCACCATTTGTGAAAGGGACAATCACTCTGTAGAGACATGTTACTATAACATACGAAATAGGAACCCAAGGCAACAGCAACAAGCCCCCTGCTACCAATCAGGTCACCACATGACCTTAAATCAACAGATCATATGGAAGAGGAGGTGGAAGATTTGGGGGAGGTGAAAGATTTAGTCCAAGAGGAGTCTATTTCTATTACAATGGTCTGGAGGGCACAGATAGAATGATTGCCCCATATTTCAGCACCATCAATGGGAACTACAGGAAACAAGGCCAACAAGGGAGGCAAACACGACAAGAAATGCTGTGAATATGGTGAAAATAGACCATGGAAAAGGAAGGAAAAAGCCACCAGAAGCGATGGTCATGAATGGTCATGACAAGTTCACAAGGACTTGTCAAGATGCCGATAGGCAGGAATGCCAAACAAGAAGAGAGATAGAAGCCAGAGCAATGGGTAGGAAAATAGAAAGTCCATGACTAGATTGCCAAACTTGTGCAAAGTGCACAAGGAATGATGAGAACAATACAGGAAAGCCTGTGCCTGGAAAACTCTCAAGGAAATTTGGACAGGATAAGTGTGATCAATAAGAGAGGAAATTGTGGCAGGAAAGAATCCGGTCTACAATGAAAGAGCAACCGAGGAAAGATGAAAAATGCCAATTGGAGCTAATTACAGCCCAGAGTAGAAGCATTGCAAGGAAAGAAGTAGAGGAAAATATAGAGAACATCCGGAATGGAAAATTGACAAGGGGAAGTTAAGAACGAGAGAAAGAAGAAAACCAAGAAGAATAAAGAACATGTAGAGGTCAATATTAGCCCACTAGTAAGGAGAACAGCAGCAGTTCCAGAAAGGAGTTTGACTTATGGGAGGATCTCAACAAGATAAAATTGAATACGACTCTTGATCAAATGTTGAATCTAGTTCCCAACTACAGACAAAAGTTGCTGCAGGCCATAATACCAAATGAAAAACTGACACAAATGCCTTTGCAAGAACCAAAAAACCCGATGGGCTGAATGCAAGAATGTGGAAACTATTCAGGACCGTGGCACATATGTTCTGGAAGTAACCATCAGGATCAGAGGTGAGACAGTGATAAGAGTTATTTTGGATGGTGGGTCATGGGTAACCATAATATCAAATAACCAGACTACAAAGCTAGGAATCACTGACATGCAGCCCGCTCCATTCCAAATTCGTATGGCTGACTAGAGAAGGGTCCAACCTATCGGAATAATCAGGGGTGAATAGATAGAGGTAGCAAGATGTAGCTTCATTGTTGTGTTCATTGTTCTCAAGATGACAAAAATAGAAGGTGTATACCCCATGCTTCTAGGAAGAACTTGGCTTTAGAGTGGAAGAATAAAGCATAATTGGGAGACGAACAAGATCATGATTAGAAGAGGCAAAAACAAGGTCCGCATTCTCAATGGCAGGAAGAGACATGCTAAGCCCAAGAAACTGATCAATGCATGCAGAAGGCCTGAACTGCCTATAGAAGGGGTAGAAGATGATGAAGAAGAGAAGATCTTGAAGGAGAATCTAGATCTGCTTTCCCTATTTGAAGTAGACATAGAAAGGATTGTGCAAATGTATGACCTAGAGGTCTTGGTAGCTCATGTTGAGGTGATGGTCAATGAGGAAAGCACTTGTAAAGATATGTGGAAGAGCTATAGGTAGAATAGGAAAAAGCCATGTTGGCTCTAAAACAAGAGGACGCCAATCTCAAGAAAAGAAATATCAGAGTGCAAGAGGATGAGCTTGAGGAGGTGAACTTGGGGGATGATCAAGAACCCAAAATAGTCAGGGTTAGTGCCAAACTGAATCAGGAATTCAGAGGGAGGCTCCTAGAATTGCTTAATTCCTACAAGGATGTCTTTTCTTGGAACTATTTTGGTATGAAGGGGATTGTTACTAGTTCAAGTGCTTTGAGACTTTCAAGTTTGGAAAATCTAAAAATGAAATCTGACCATATGGTCACATTGTCCTCATAATTACCTATCCTTTGGTCATTCAATCAAGTAAAAATACATAATTTTTGTTATAAAGATGTGCTGTACAAAAAATACTCTGTTTATATACCTTAAAAATATATAATAATTAATTTAAAATAAAAAATACATGAAAAAATTTCAATAAATCAGATTAAGATCACCACTCTATACCTTTCTTGTGTGCAAAGTAGGGATGGAATTGGACTTAAAACAAGGAAGCTATTAACATTTTATGAACATGTTATCTACCTGTTCAAGTTTGGGGCATGCCATATACACTATATTTGTGACACAGGAAATTTGACATTTGAAATTTTGGATTTTCTATCGAGCCATATATTTAAGTGCACGACTAACAGCGTGATGTTTAATTAGAAGAGTTCAATGTCAAATTCCTTTGGCAAGTGAGTGAGATTAGCCATTTTTAGGGAAAAAACGACTATTTTTTGATATGAAAGTCTTCAAAGGTAAACCAAATTGAGAACCCTTATTATACAACCACCCACGCAAGCAATTTGATGACAAAATAAAAAAGGTCAATGATGAAGGATTGAGATGTAATCTTTTTTTAAAACGCATTTATATGACCATATATTTTGTAAATAAAATTTTATTTGCTTACTTGTGTAAATGCAAAAAGACTTATGTCAATGCAAAAAAATGTATTATCATGTAGAGTACTCCAACAAAAAAATTATTACAAGCTTTCCACATGCCATGGCAAGTTTTAATACACGTGTATCAGTTTTTTCAAAACTAGCAGGGTAGTATAACCAACTAGCAAATGCATAACCTAGGGTTAGATGCATTGATGGTTTGGGATTATTTAGGCCTCGAACAAGGAAAACATAGATACTCTTATGCATGTGCACTAAATTCATAAGATACTAGCATAGTGATATAGAATATTTTTAGGAACTTTAAATCTACTATTATTTCTAATGTCCTAGTTTTGGTTGTTGTTGTTGTGCTAACTGTTTCAAATTAGTGATTATAAATGAGACATGGGATGACCGAACTTATGGCATGTGTAACACCGGTCATGAAGATTTGATGTACATTGATCTAGTAAAACTAGGAAGACTAGTTTTGGGCCCCCACTTATAATTTGGCGGCTAGACATTGTAAATATAAGCTCATGTATATAAGACATTTGATGAAATATGAAAAGGGACAATCCCGTTTGTCTCAATTGAGTTTTGTCTTCTCTCTCCCTCTATCTCATTTGAGTTTATGGTTGCTTGCTTGCTTGTGTTGTTGCTTGCTTGCTTTGATTGTTGATGTATGTGAATAGGAATGGTAATGCTCTCCTTTCTCTCTTTCTCTACCCTCTTCTTGCTATCTACCATGTCTTATTTCAATATGTATGGCATGAGGTAGAGGTTGAGCTCTCCATAACTTCTTCCCTCTTGCTCACTACCTAGCTTGAATCTCTCATAATTAGGTTTTCTTAAGCATTCTAGGCATCATTAGGTAGGGACTAGTTCTAGCCTCTTACAAAAATAGAAACTCAAAAAAACATTTGGGAAGTACATGAATCATCTAAAATTTGAGGAGGAGAGGAGGTAAAATTTGCACTCTAGAGGGGTTTTTGAGAAGCGTAAGTCCATACCCTTCTCACTGCCACAGCCGTGGTAATTATGTGACCCTGGTTCCTTTCTCCAAAGCATATCTTGTAATATCTCTAGCATTAAATTATATAGAGGGCATTTAAAAAGGAATAATCTATATTAATTAAGCATAAAGTGCATTAAACAAGGGGTACAGTTGTACTTTCAAGGAGTCTCATTGGGTGGCTGCCAGCACCTACACCATTAAAAAACTCTCTAAACTGGAAGCATACGGCTGTACCATTTAAAGCATATGCATGTACCATCTAGAGCATGGCTGAATGCTTTCATAGATCTCATTAAACATCTCTAAGTGTAATATGGGGTCTCCAGTCCCATCAAACTTAGTGATCAGTTTAGAGATGTTGGCGGGTTTGTTTCGCTCTTGTCTAGGCCCTTGTGCAAGCTGAGCTCGCGTTGGTGGGGGCGTGATGCCGGCAGATACCCCCTCCCTATTTCCATGTCTATTCTTAACATTTCACGGGTTAGCCTTGCCACCATGGCTGGTGGAGCGAGAGCTAGTTGGGCAACAATAGGTGGAGGATCTGGGCTAGGTGGATAGTAGACCATTGGGGGTCCTTGTCTCATGGCAGGATTGGGTTGTGCTTTATATGGCCCCATATGGTACCTTGGGAATTCTCCCAAAGGTGGGTATTGTTGGTACATTTGTGCCCCACAGGCTGATACAATGGGGCATAGTAGGCCCTCTCTCTTTGGTAAGATGTCTCGGGCCCTTGGAAAGCTAGTTCTTATCCCAAGTTTAGCATTGGTCTCTGGGCTTGGTATGAATCGGCCATTCTTGAGGCAGGCATGGCCCTCCAGAATGGTGGATGAGTCTGGGCTTGGTTACTTTCACTTTTCCCTATCTTCTCCCTAGGATCTAGAGGCGGTGTGGGCTCTCTTTTGAGTGTGATCCCCTAGATTGAATGGAGTTTAAGCAAACAATAGCCATCTTGCTTGGTCAACAACTCCAGAATGAGCCTCTTAGAGCTGCGTCACTGACTACCTGGATGTCCACATTCTTCACCCCTACCTTGACACCAAGCATAAATATTGTCAACTTGACCACCCCCCCAAAACCCGACGACTATCACCGGCCACCCGCCATTGCTCGTCCCGTAACGTTTCATCTCTCATGGTGAGCAGCCGGCTTTGGTGACGATCGTTCCTCATGAAGCCCTTCATCTGGGAAGTTTACTAACATGCCATGTGCCTTGAGGATCATCCCTTACTTCCTCCCCATTCGACAACGGTGGGCCTGAAAGACGTTCCATGTAGAGCAGCTAAAGAACCCAAAAATCTAGTTTAACTTCCCATGGTACGCTCCCCCATCCACATAGCATCCGTGTTAACAATCCTAAAATGGGATTGACCATGGTGATAGACACAAGATTAAGCATAAAACTTAAGGTGGGTTATACCACACTAAAAACTCCATCAGGAGAGAGAGAGAGAGAGAGAGAGAGAGAGAGAGAGATTGCACACTCAACCCAAGATCCCTATTCTATTGCATTCACAACAATGAACCATACAATGATATAGGCCTTCTAGCCTTATCCCACTTTACACATCATCATCCCCATGTGGCACTCCCTTTTCCACTCTTTTAGTTAACACTCACACACCATACAATATTACATGTGGCATTCTTATGTTACCACAATATCTTGCACCTACTATAGGGTGCTTTTCCATATACACACAACACCGTAATTACATCTCTCAATACCCCCTCTTAATCGAGGTGTTCCACAACTCACCCATCACCCATAACACCAATGTAGTATTGCCAAATGCAACACGTCTCTCAACACTCCCCCCCTCAATGCAAAATTGGAGTGTTAGCCAACGAACATGTGTGAGCGTGTCTACCATCTTAGACACCTAGTCCATTTTGAGCGAACTCGCTCACATCGGAACCACTGAGTCCGATTGGAACATCGAAGTTCAGGTGGGAACCAACCCATGTGCATGCACCTCACACGTGTATTGCTCATGCACACATCACGACAACCATTTCAAGCTTCTCAATGAACTTTCATGGACTCTCATGATGTTTACCACTTTGGTTACAATGGATAGGTCTGCCAACTTGAATCTAACACCTCCAACAATCCATTCACAATGTGTGGCATAATTCTGCCAAAGGCATCCTTGTTACACCATCATTGCATTTTGGAAAAGCATCTTTGATGTGTTGTAATTATTTTGGCAATGTCTAGAAATCAAGGGCATCAAGCTATATCATGAGAGAAAACCAAAATTAATGCTAAGTCCATGTAAATGAGCTAAAACTAGCAAATGAGTGCCCTAGAATCACTTACTCATGGGTGACCTAAATAAATTACTTATAAAGTATATGTCAATTTCCTCATGCTTGTAAGATACTTTCCATTTTTGCAATGGTAATGTCAAGTTACAGTAGTGACAACATGTCGACGAGATAAAGGAGGAGAGCTTTGAATCACCATCCAGCCCTCACCATAGAGGGAATGAGGATAAGGCGCCCCACTCTACTGGGTATATACGGTGGCATGTCTGCACACACATACCCGACCACCCGTGCAGCTATGCCTAGGTGCCCTCTCTTGAGCCCTGGCTCACTTACTGTCCATGCTCCAGTGGGTGGTCTCAGAGTACGATCGAGCTCCCTGTAGAGCTGCTATGGGCTACGCAACATTACTTCCCCCTTAAGAGGAGTTTTCATCCACGAAAACAAACTCGAGAAAGTTCTTCATGAGGGTGCTCAAGTACTCCCACATGGGTGCATCATCTTGCAGTCCTTCCACTTAACAAGTGCTTCTCAATACACAGTGTGCCTAATGTTCCAATCTCTAAATCCAAGAATCCTCTTGGGTTCATGTGGAAGAGATGGTGGTTCTATCAACTCCACCAAAATGCTTGGAGAAACTACGTTCTCCTTATGATTAATGGTTTTTCACAGTCTACTCCCATGGATGAACTTGAGAGCTCTCTCGTAACTCAAGTTTGTACGCTAATACACCAACCTTCTTAAGGATTTTAAAGGGATCGTAGTATCTAGGTGAAAGTTTTTGACACTTTACCGTCTCTTTAAAGTCTCCGACTTTTCCAGGAGGGACTTTCAAATATACAAAGTCACATTCTTCAAAGGCCACTTCTCTATGACCCTTGTCTACATACATCTTGGCACGATCTTGTAAACTACGTATGCTATCTTTTGATTCATGTAGCATATCTACAAATTTACCTAGCCCTACAGCTATATGAGATCTCAATTGTAATATATACATTAACATGAATGGGCTAAATCTAGTCCAGGAAATGTTTCAAACTATTATAAGAAAACTCTTAATGTGGCAGGAACTCCTCCCAATCGTTTTTTTAAACTTACATATGCTCGAAGCATGTCCTCTAACACTTGGTTGACTCTCTTGGTCTGGCCATCAGATTGTGGATGATCAGCCGTACTCATACTCAGCATAGTGTCCAACTTTTTGAAGACTTTCCTCCAAAAGTGATTGTCAAACTTCCTATCTCTCTATCAGAGATTATATTTGTAGGTAGGCCATATAGCTTGTAGAGATATCCAATGAACAACCTATCTAACTTAAGAGTTTTCACCGTTTTAAAGTAGGTATATACTTGACCATTTTGGTCAATCGGTCAACCACTATCCAGGGGTTGAGCGGGGGTCTACTTCCTTGCACTCGAATGGGGGTGGCGGCGGGATCTCCCCTTCTTCAAGTGGTTAGGTGGAGGTTTGCTAAGTCGGCGATGGGGGTGGAGGGATTGTCGATGAGGAAGGTAGTGTGGAAAGGCCGTCGTCAAGTAGTGGTGGTGGTCTGCCGGATGTGGAGGGTACATCCCAAAATGTGGTGTGCATGCCTAAGTGAAGGGATAATAAAGGGGGTGGAGTGGGAAAATGAAGGGGAGGTGAAGAAGAGTGTGTGTGAAAAAGAGGGAGGGTCGAAGTGCCTACAGGGGGTGGTGAGGGTGGGGGTTTGTGATGGGGAGGTGCAGATGATGAGCTGGGTGCTCGAGGTGGAGGTGGGGGGAAGAAGATCTTGGTGGTGGAGGTGGCAAGCTGCCCTACCCATCATTGTCGTCGTCGTTGTCATCTGGGGCAAGGCCAACTTTAGCAGCAGCCTGAGGACCATTAGCTTAGAAAAAATGTATAGCCGTGGTAGCCTGAGATTCACTGAACTCCTAGGGGAAGGCCACATGCGTGTCATCAAACTAGGAGAGGTGCCAGTGGCTGCCATAACTTTTATTTGTAGGAAGCACCTATGGTATAGAAGGAGCAATCCACTTGCGGAGTATGGTGGGAGAGGATCATGCATAAGAGACAAGTAAGTGGCATCATTGACCACATGCCACCCGACAGTACGAAAGTACTGCAGTGCCCTTTGGGAGATGTCAGAGGGGTACGGGTGAGGGCATATGCCATTGGGGTTAGATAAATCTAGTAAGTTGGTCGGGTGGCCGGGGTGGTCGGATGGAAAGCCATAGCGGAGGAGAAGGCTCTAGCTTGTCGTCATCGCCAGGGTGGCTTGAAGACGGTGCATGGGGAGCTCAAAAAACTCATGTGGGGGTGTTGGAATGAGAGAAGCCCCTGGAAGAAGAAGTGCGGGATTAGGGTTAGGCTGTTAATATGTATTTTGGTGAGAGCATAGGCATATTTGTGGTGGGAGAATGGCTCGTCGATGTAGAGGTTATGTTGCAGAAGGTTGAGGCGTATACTCCTGAACTGGAGATCGATGAGCTGATAAGGGGTTTGTGGAGGAAGGATAGAATTGGGTGCTTAATCGATGTCTCCATGAGGGCATCCATTTTCTTGTCCATGGTTCTGGATGAGGTAGTAGAGGGTGAAGGGGGAGGCAGCCTATCAATAGGTATTTTGGTGAGAGTATAGGCGTATTGGTGGTGGGAGAGTGGCTCGTTGATGTAGAGGTTATGTTGTAGAAGGTTGAGGCATATACTCCTAAACTGGATATCAATGAGCTGATAATAGGGGTTGGTGGAGGGAAAGACAGAATTGGGAGCTCAATCGCTGTTGAGAGCATCCATTTTCTTGTCCATGGTTCTGGATGAGGTAGTAGAGGGTGAAGGGGGAGGCAGGGCTGCCCTGGCTTCAGCATCACCCAATTGTTCTTGCAAAGAGTGGATAGTGGCCTCGGTGAGCTCCCGCCTATGCTTTGTAAAATCTTCTCGAGTGCGTGTGAGGATATTTTCTGCTATCCAAGACCTACTCATGGCTTCTTGATGTAAGCCTTCAATTACGGTAAGCTTGTTGATGAGCTCTCTCAGCTGCACAGCATGGATTATTGTGACTTGCTGTTTGGCGCTTAGTGATGCGGGCAAGTGCAGTGCCCAACTACTCTGTTTGCTGATCAAACTTCTTCCGGAGCTCCATAAACTGAATGTTTGTCTCGTATAAATCTTCAGACATAGCGCGCTCCCTGAGCCTTGGCTAATAGCATCTCTTGCTACATCTGTCCCACTTCTTGTTGCCTGTACATTCAGTCTATCATTTGGGTAATGAGATCTCATGCCATATGTGAGAAGACAAGTGCAAAGTTCAGAACATCTTCGTGGGCCACACGTATGCTCTTAGCATAAGCTTGACTAGAACTAAAACTGCCCACGTGCGCCCAACGGAGAGTGTTCACGGTGTTCTGTGTGGCGTTCGGGGAGGAAGGGCCGACCTCTGCATATGATGGCATCTCTTGGAAGCATTTTGGAGGCGGGGTTTCAAAAAGGCTTCCGTTTTGAGAAAGTCTTGTTTCCTCTTTTTTTCCTCTTCCTCTTCCTCTTCAACCTTCTTATTGGCTTCGGCAGAGCAGCTGTAAGTTCCTCCTATGTTGGCTGTGGTCTGTGGGGCGGCGGAGCCTATTCTGTGATGTCTAGCACGCATGATGGGGCCTCTTCACTGGTGGTGAATTAGGAGAAGTGGATGGTGAGGGTAGAGAAGTTACAACCGCATCTGGTTTGCTTAGCTGGATTGCCCTTGGCAATTCATCCCATCCAACCGCATAATAAAGGACCCTGGTCAATAAGGTTGCAGCAAGTGGCTAACTTTCCTTGGGGGTTCGAGCAAATTGCATGTAGCTCTTTGAAGAGATAATCAGACCAATTCACCACTTGGCCTTGGTGGACTCTAGCCAATGGAGCCATAATGCAGAGGTTGAATCTGTCGGTCCACCTGGTAGTAAGTAAAAACTGCAAAGCTCAACGACATCCTTGTTGGGGTTTCCCCTGTACACACCTCTAGTGAGCTTTATGGCATTGTTGAGGTGGACATATGGCTGATCCATATGAGGAAGCACCAAGGCATCATGTACCAGCTCCACGCTTAGCTGCACCTTATGCCTCTGCCCGACGTCCAAGACCTCGCCTATGTGTTGATTGGCGTCGTAAATGCTTTTTGTGTTTATCTCTCTCTCCCCCAAAGAATGGTCATTCCTATGACCAATTCTCTATTCAATCGATGCTTCTCATGGATAAATTCTTAATTCATAAATCAAACTCTAGGCTTGTGAAGCTAGAGGTTTGAAAAATGATTTTTTATCCTTATATGCTAGTAAATTATGGTAATCTTATGAGTTAAATCCATAAATTAGATTTAAGGTTAAAAGATAGTTATACTATCATAATAACATTACTAAGTCTTATTCTTTTCAAAAATATTAAAAATTGTCAGTTTTTAATAGCAACGGAGCTGTGGTAAAATTTTTAAGAAATACATAATTCATTCTTATGCATAACGTGAAAAGAGGACTTCCTACCATATTCTAGGATTGAATATCCTAGGCTAAAAGAATGATTTTCATCACATTCAATGGAAAACTCATTTTTAAGGTTTATGTATAATTAAATAATTAAGAAAAGAGAAAGTTATGGTAATTTTATTTAGATAATAAAAGAGGAATTCCCATGACATTTGGAATTCAATCATTTAAATAGTAAAAGTGAAATTCTTAGCATATTGGAATTAATGGATATTTTATTTAAATTCAAAGAGAAATTTTATATAAATTTATTTTATGTGTGAGAAATATTTAAATGATAAAAGAGAAATTCCCATGACATCTGGAATTCAATCATTTAAATAGTAAAAGTGAAATTCTTAGCATATTAGAATTAATGGATATTTTATTTTAGATAAATTTTATTTTATGAGAAATATTTAAATGATAAAAGAGGAATTTCCATGACATTTGGAATTCAATCATTTAAATAGTAAAAGTGAAATTCTTAGCATATTGAATTAATGGATATTTTCTTAAAGAAAAGAGAAATTTTAGATAAATTTATTTGATAAAAGAGGAAATCCCATGACATTTAGAATTCAAGCAATTAAATGTAAAAAGAGGAATTCCCATGATATTTGAGATCCAAGAAAATGAATGGAAAAAGAGAAATTTTTTGTATAATTTAATTTATGAATATTTATCAAAAGTGAAAATATGGGTAGAATTGATTTTTGTAAATCCTATGAATTCTTTTATTCAAAAGAGGAATATTGAATATAATTCATTTGAGAAATTGAGAAATAATATGGAAATAGTTGTCGAGAAAAAGAACCTTTATCTAAGCCAAACAATTGGCAAAAATTTAGAAAAAGTCCCATTATCGGTATCGAAGTAGGAAAAGCTACTAAATGGGAATAAGATGTGAATGGGATGCAATAGGATGTGAATGGATGTGATAAGATGTAAATGGGATGTGATAGGATGTGAATAGATGATGTGATAAGATGTAAATGGGATGCAATAAGATGTGAATCGGATGTGATAGGATGTGAATAGATGTGATAAGATGTAAATGGGATGTGATAGGATGTGAATAAATGTGATAAGATGTAAATGGGATGTGATAGGATGTGAACGGATGTGATAAGATGTGAATGGGATGTGATAGGATGTGGTGTGATGAAAATGAATGTGGATGAGATGTGAAGTAAATGGATGTGGATGTGAATGATGCGATGAGAGGATATATGAAAGGGTGAGATGGGAAGTAAATGGATGTGGATGTGTATGTGAAAGAATGTGATGTAAATGGATGTGGATGTGTATGTGTAAGTGAAAGAATGTGATGTAAATGGATGTGGATGTGTATGTGAAAGAATGTGATGTAAATGGATGTGGATGTGTATGTGAAATAATGTGATATAAATGGATGTGGATGTGTATGTGAAAGGATGTGATGTAAATGGATGTGGATGTGTATGTGAAAGAATGTAATGTAAAGGGATTTGGATGTGAAAGTGATGTGGATGTGGATGAGATGTGATATATTGAAAAGAGATGTGGATGTAAATGTGATGTGGATGTGGATGAGATGTGATGTGATGTAAGGGGATGCGGATGTGAATGTGATGTAAATGTGGATGAGATGTGATGTAATGTAAAGAGATGTGGATGTTAATGTGATGTGGATGTGGATGAGATGTGATGTGATGTAAGGAGATGTGATGTGATGTAAAAAGATGTGATGTGATGTAAAGAGATGTGGATGAAATGTGATGTAATATGAATATATGTGGATGTGAAGTCATAGATGTGAATGTATGGATAGATGTGGATAGTCATGCATGTGAATGATTGGATGGATGTGGATGAATGAGATGGGATGCGTATGAATGAGATATGATGTGGATGTGATTTAAAGTGGATGGAATGAATGAGATGATGTGGAAAGATGTGGACGTGATGTAATGTGGATAGAATGTATGTGATGGAATGGGGATACAATGATTGTGATGAATGTGATTGGATGTGATGTGATGTGAGTCGGGATAAGTGTGAATGGGTGAGATGTGATGTGAAGTGGATGTGATGTGATATGATGTAAATTAGGATAGATGTGAATGGAGTGATGTGAATCAGGATAGATGTGAATGAATGAGATGTGATGTGAATGGATGAGATGCGATGGGATGTGAATCCGGATAGATGTGAATGAGTGAGATGTGAGGTGAAATGGATGTGATGTGATGTGGATCGGGGTAGATATGAATGGATGAGATGTGAATGAATGTGATATGATGAGATGTGGATATGGGTAGATACGAGTGGATGAGATGTGATGAGTATAAATGTGGAAAGATGGAAAATGATGTGATTGGATGAGAATGGATGATGGACGATGGGAATACATATAATTGGACTTGGATTAAGTAATGTGGATTGATGTGGAACAATGTGGAAAGACGAGAGTTCCTTACAGAAATTGTATTTATGACATGTTTTTAAATGATTGTTTTATGTCAAATACTGGGGAAGAATTTTGACCGTCTTTTGAATGAGGTCGTGGAGACCTAAGGATAAAGTTACAACAGCTGACGGAGAGTCAACAGAGAACGCCTCGCGTAGCAAGGTTGGCCGAGGTCTTGACCAGCCTCGGTTCAATTTAAATGGTGAGCTTCCGGTGTACGGTGGATGAGGGACCAAGGAAGCGGCCTATAAGACATGCGAGGGATCCTAGAGGGTGCTGACCATACGGTGCTCGGGCTCTTGGTCACCGAAGATACCCACGTGTGCATCAAGGAAGATATTGAAACAAGGAGTAAGAGTTGTTTTCTGAATTCGGGTATAGATCTGGTTGATTGACCTTGCTGGTCCTCAAAGGATGAGTCCATGGCTCTTTTATATGGATTTGTTGGTTGATCTTGCTGATCTTCAACAGAGAGTTCATCTAGATTTTTATAAGTGAATATATTTCCGGGTACTATGAGCTAGGAATTATTGAAAAGGCCCTTGAGTGGACAGGTGGTGAGTGTTCTGGTTGCCAATAATGCCATAGGTACATCGATGAAGGAATGATTGGAAACTCGAATTCAACCGGTTATTTTGGAGGATTATGATCAGTGATACTATGATTTCATTAAAAGATTGTTTTAAAGTTAGCTGAATCTATGAAACAAGCAATTTCATATTGGGTGTGTAAGTGGTGTGACTATCTTGAAGTTTGCATGAAGCGCCGGCTAGGGGGCCTAGGAACTCTTTTCCCTAGTACCCAGGACAAAACATAACCAAATTCCTAAACAGATTCTATCACTACAGTGGTTGGGTGGTTGGCTAACCCATGGGATTGGATGGGGTTAGGCTAGACTGATGGATCCCTAAAATGAGACTCAATTCTGCTATGGTACGATAGATGAAGTAAATCCCGGTTAGTCTTGTTCTATGGAAAAGAATCAACGGCTGTGTCTCTCAATGAGGAAAAAAGCGTTAGTCTCTATGATCCAAGTGCAAGTTTCTTCCTTGATTTGACCATGTGACTTACAGGTTTGGTCGGATCAGTTTGGCTAGTTAAGGCTCTTGACTACGTTAGAATAAAAATATCCTAGAGGAATCGCCCGTGCTTTCCAGGTGAGGGAAGTTTTTCCGGGTTTAGTTTTGGAAGAATTGAGGGATTAGTCTCTTGTTCGGACATCCGTGTGGGCGAGGCCCCGAGTGAGAGGCTCTGCCCTGCGCAAGAAGTGCTACTTCCGCTTGCTAGCACCCCCAAATTCATTGTTCAGAGGGGGCAAGGATCTTTCAGCTGGTAGTATCAGAGCGAATTGGCTAAAGTGGAACAACCGGGAAGCCAGAAATGTCAAAAATTTATGAAGTACCAGTAAAAGATTGTAGTTGTGTGATGAAATTCATACAAATTAATATTCAGAATGAAGATTCATAAATAGGTAATTGGGTCTTCAGATGGAAGTACCGTAATTGTATGGAATCCCTGACTTGCTTGAGGCCTAAACATGATGGTATTTACCTTATAATTCTAAGGACCATGACTACCCATATATACCGAGAGTATAACTACAGCTCTTTACTGGCAATACATACGAGTAAATCTAAGACCTTGAAATTATAAGCAAAAATGCCATCCAGATGATAATTTGAATGCTGGTTGATATGATTTTCA
This sequence comes from Cibotium barometz, assembly GCF_041138505.1. Taxonomy (NCBI): domain Eukaryota; kingdom Viridiplantae; phylum Streptophyta; class Polypodiopsida; order Cyatheales; family Cibotiaceae; genus Cibotium; species Cibotium barometz. Next base: position 4,979,067 of record NC_141051.1, on the reverse strand, counting down.
AATTCTGGTTGAGAATTGATGAGTTGATTTGGATTCTGATTGAAAGATGACGTTTCTTGAATTCTAGTTGAAAGAAGATAAGATGAACAAAACCACAATGACGACGACGAATGGGACGAATCCCAAGAATGATGTTAATAACTGGAATGGTGATAAGGACTTTAGCAAATCACTATGAGATTAGTGGATTGTGCTGACATATTGCTGCTGTTAACACTTGACCCAGTGGATCAAGTTAAGGGATGACAAATAAAAAACTTGCATAACTGAAATTCCCATGGAGGAATGTTCAAATGGAATTTTCGGTCTAATGGACCATTATTGTGTTAAGGATACGAATGATATGTTCTGAATGAATTGTTATCTGATAATGAGTTAATATGAAGGGATCTTTATCCCAGGATTCTGTTGGGTTGTTGACCAGACTATAAGGAACCCCAAAATTAGTTGGATCTTAAGGGAAAGAGTTTGTCCTCCAGCTGCGAGATGAGGACATCTCGCAGGTGTACAAGTGTAAGAACCTCCCCTTCTGATCTTGTAATTATTCCCCTCTTTAAAATAGAAAAAAGATCCTGTTTTATCCTGTTTTGGCTTGGAGAGAGAAAATATCTAGAGAGAGATAATCCAAAATTGAGATATTTTTGGATATTCTCCTAGTGTCTAAAATGGTTTCCCTTGAAACAGAAATTCAAAAAGAACTTTCCAATGTGCAATTGGAACTAATTGAAAATGTATATAAAGGACCTTAGTCTAATTGAAAATGGAACTAATTGAAAATGTATATAAAGGACCTTAGTCTAAGGGTCTAGATTTTGAGAAATTTTTGGATTATGGTCCAATTAAGGTTCCTATGGGCCAATAGGATCAATCCAAGTGTGGGGAGGAAATAAATCCAATGAATAAAATAAAATACCCAAAAATGAGTAAATGCCCACATAAGATGAAGAGTTGACTGAGTACAAGGGTTATTAGTTAAAAACTATGAGATATTACTAAAAAAATGAGATATTTTGGTTTAAAGATACATTTTTGACACCTTGGTAAGAAGGGGGGAAGACTTCCAGGAGGCGCCTATTTCACATATGTGGTGGAGTTTTTAACTCAAAAAAATTGTGATATTTTTATCTCTCCTCTCTCCTAGATCAAACCTAATCAAAAGGGAGCCAAATCTTGTCCAAATTCAGCCAAACTGAACTTGGAAAATTCTAGAACCTAGTTGGACTTGGTTAGAGGCCTCCCTCACCTATAAATAGATCCTTAGTCTTTTGTAAAGAAATCTGTGAACTATACCATGCCAGTGTTACATTAAAATAATGATATTTTTTATTATCCCTTAAAAATCCTCTACTTTTGGAGAGAGTGGAGTCTCTCTCTCTCTTCAACCATCCTTGGAGCTTTCCTTTCAACACACTAACCAATTGATTGGTTGGGGGCTTCTTCTAAGATAGAGAAGCAAGCAAAAACAAGAGGTGAAGTGTAATTTTATGGTTTTTCTCTACTATTATCAATGTTTTCACTTCTCAACCCTCTCAAGCTTGAGAAGTTTCTAAATTTAGTGTTTATAATCCAAATCAAGCTTTTCTTAAGAGTTGTAAGAAATAATTAAGAAAAGTTTACATTTATGCTTAATTAGGATGCTTTTTGTGTTTATCTCTCTCTCCCCCAAAGAATGGTCATTCCTATGACCAATTCTCTATTCAATCGATGCTTCTCATGGATAAATTCTCAATTCATAAATCAAACTCTAGGCTTGTGAAGCTAAAGGTTTGAAAAATGGTTTTTATCCTTATATGCTAGTAAATTATGGTAATCTTATGAGTTAAATCCATAAATTGGATTTAAGGTTAAAAGATAGTTATACTATCATAATTACATTACTAAGTCTTATTCTTTTCAAAAATATTAAAAATTGTCAATTAATAGCAACGGAACTATGGTAAAATTTTTAAGAAATTGATACATAATTCATTCTTATGCATAACGTGAAAAGAGGACTTCCTACCATATTCTAGGATTGAATATCCTAGGCTAAAAGAATGATTTTCATCATATTCAATGGAAAACTCATTTTTAAGGTTTATGTATAATTAAATAATTAAGAAAAGAGAAAGTTATGGTAATTTTATTTAGATAATAAAAGAGGAATTCCCATGACATTTGGAATTCAATCATTTAAATAGTAAAAGTGAAATTCTTAGCATATTGGAATTAATGGATATTTTATTTAAATTCAAAGAGAAATTTTAGATAAATTTATTTTATGCGTGAGAAATATTTAAATGATAAAAGAGAAATTCCCATGACATTTGCAATTCAATCATTTAAATAGTAAAAGTGAAATTCTTAGCATATTAGAATTAATGGATATTTTATTTTAGATAAATTTTATTTTATGAGAAATATTTAAATGATAAAAGAGGAATTCCCATGACATTTGGAATTCAATCATTTAAATAGTAAAAGTGGAATTATTGGCATATTGAATTAATGGATATTTTTATTAAAGGAAAGAGGAATTTTAGATAAAAGAGGAATTTCCATGATATTTAGAATTCAAGCAATTAAATGTAAAAAGAGGAATTCCCATGATATTTGAGATCCAAAAAATTGAATGGAAATTAGGAATTTTTAGTATAATTCAACTTATGAATATTTATTAAAAGTGAAAATATGGGTAGAATTGATTTTTGTAAATCCCATGAATTCTTTTATTCAAAAGAGTAATATTTAATATAGTTCATTTGAGAAATTGAGAAAGAATATGGAAATAGTTGTCAAGAAAAAGAACCTTTATGTAAGCTAAACAATTGACAGAAATTTAGAAAAAGTCCCATTATCGATATCAAAGTAGGAAAAGCTACTAAATGGGAATAAGATGTGAATGGGATGCCATATGATGTGAATGGATGTGATAAGATGTAAATGGGATGTGAAAGAATGTGAATAGATGTGATAAGATGTAAATGGGATGTGATAAGATGTGAATGGGATGTGATAGGATGTGAATAGATGCGATAAGATGTAAATGGGATGTGATAGGATGTGAATAGATGTGATAAGATGTAAATGGGATGCGATAGGATGTGAATGGATGTGATAAGATGTGAATGGGATGTGATAGAGGATGCAGTGTGATGAAAATGAATGTGGATGAGATGTGAAGTAAATGGATGTGGATGTGAATGATGAGATGAGAATGAGATGAGAGGATATGCGAAAGGGTGAGATGGGAAGTAAATGGATGTGGATGTGTATGTGAAAGAATGTGATGTAAATGGATGTGGATGTGTATGTGAAAGAATGTGATGTAAATGGATGTGGATGTGTATGTGAAAGAATGTAATGTAAAGGGATGTGGATGTGAAAGTAATGTGGATGTGGATGAGATGTGATGAAAGTGATGTGGATGAGATGTGAAAGTGATGTGGATGTGGATGTGAAAGTGATGTGGATGAGATGTGATGTGCTGAAAAGAGATGTGGATGTGAATGTGATGTGGATATGGATGAGATGTGATGTGATGTGAGGGGATGTGGATGTGAATGTGATGTAGATATGGATGAGATGTGATGTAATGTAAAGAGATGTGGATGTGAATGTGATGTGGATGTAGATGAGATGTGATGTGATGTAATGTGATGTGGATGTAGATGAGATGAGATGAGATGTGATGTAAAGAGATGTGGATGAAATGTGATGTGATGTGAATATATGTGGATGTGAAGTGATAGATATGAATGTATGGATAGATGTGGATAGTCGTGCATGTTAATGATTGGATGGATGTGGATGAATGAGATATGATGTGGATGTGATGTAAAGTGGATGGAATGAATGAGATATGATGTGGATAGATGTGGACGTGATGTAATGTGGATAGAATGTATGTGATGGAATGGGGATACAATGAATGTGATGAATGTGAATGGATGTGATGTGATGTGAGTCGGGATAAGTGTGAATGGGTGAGATGTGATGTGAAATGGATGTGATGTAATATGATGTAAATTGGGATAGATATGAATGGATGATATGTGATGTGAATGGAGTGATGTAATGTGATGTGAATCAGGATAGATGTGAATGAATGAGATGTGATGTGAATGAATGAGATGCGATGAGATGTGAATCAAGATAAATGTGAATGAATGAGATGTGAGGTGAAATGGATATGATGTGATGTGGATCGGGGTAGATATGAATGGATGAGATGTGAATGAATGTGATGTGATGAGATGTGGATATGGGTAGATGCGAGTGGATGAGTATAAATGTGGAAAGATGTGATGAGATGGAAAATGATGTGATTGGATGAGAATGGATGAAGGACGATGGGAATACATATGATTGGACTTGGATTAAGTAATGTGGATTGATGTGATGAGATGGAAAATGATGTGATTGGATGAGAATGGATGAAGGACGATGGGAATACATATGATTGGACTTGGATTAAGTAATGTGGATTGATGTGGAACAATGTGGAAAGACGAGAGTTCGTTATAGAAACTGTATTTATGACCTGTTTTTAAATGACTGTTTTATGTCAAGAATGCTAGGGAAGCATTTTGACCGTCTTGTGAATGAGGTTGTGGAGACCTAAGTGATAAAGTTGCAACAGCTAACGGAGAGTCAACGGAGGACGTCTCGCGTAGCAAGGTCGGCCGAGGTCTTGACCAGCCTTGGTTCAATTTAAATGGTGAGCTTTCGGTATACGGTGGATGAGGGACCAAGGAAGCAGCCTATGAGTGAAGCGCTAGGTGACCTGTGAAGGATCCTAAAGGGTGTTGACCATACGGTGCTCGGGCTCTGGGTCACCGAAGATATCCACGTGTGCGTTGAGAAAGATATTGGAACAAGGAGTAAGAGTTGTTTTCTGAATTCGGGTATGGATCTGGTTGATTGACCTTGCTGGTCCTCAACGGATGAGTCCATGGCCCTTTTATATGGATCTGTTGGTTGATCTTACTGATCTTCAATGGAGAGTCCATCTAGAATTTTATAAGTGAATATATTTCCGGGTACTATGAGCTAGGAATTATTGAAAAGGCCCCTGAGTAGACAGGTGGTGAGCATTCTAGTTGCTAATGATGCCATAGGTACATTGATGAAGGAATGATTGGAAACTAGAATTCAACCGATTATTTTGGAGGATAATGATCAATGATACTATGATTTCATTAAAAGATTGTTTTAAAGTTAGCTGAATCTGTGAAACAGGCAATTTCATATTAGGTGTGTAAGTGGTGTGACTATCTTGAACTTTGCATGAAGGGCCGGCTCTAGGGGGCCTGGGAACTCTTTTCCCTGGTACCCGGGAAAAAACATAACCAAATTCCTAAACGGATTCTATCACTACAGTGGTTGGGCGGTTGGCTAATCCATGGGACTGGACTTATGGATCCCTAAAATGAGACTCAATTCTGTTATGGTATGATAGATGAAGTAAATCCCAGTTAGTCTTGTTCTATGAGGTTAGGTTGGACTGATGGATCCCTAAAATGAGACTCAATTCTGTTATGGTATGATAGATGAAGTAAATCCCTGTTAGTCTTATTCTATGGAAAAGAATCAATGGCTGTGTCTCTCGATGAGGAAAAAAGCGTTGGTCTCTATGATCCAAGTGCAAATTTCTTCCTTGATTTGGCCATGTGACTTACAGGTTCGGTCTGATCAGTTTGGCTAGTTAAGGCTCTTGATTACGTTAGAATAAAATATCCTGGAGGAATCGCTCGTGTTTTCCGGGCGAGGGAAGTTTTTTCGGGTTCGGTTTTGGAAGAACCGAGGGATTAGTCTCTTGTCCGGACATCCGTGGGCGAGGCCCCGAGTGACAGTATCTGCCCTGCGCAAGAAGTGCTACTTCCACTGCTAGCAATCTCGAATTTGTTGTGCGGAGGGGGCAGGGATCTTTCACCTGAGACTTGGCACGAACGTGCACTTTGGGTATGGAAGGTGGAATGGACGTTTGCTTCAAATCAGAAGAGAACGAGCGTTCGAAGTTGAGTGCTGAATGGAACAGGCGTGGCAAATTAAGGCATGGAGATTCAAAATTTAATCCAGGGGCATTTGCTTTTGACAAGAAGGAATGGGCATGCGAGATTAGAACAGGTGTGGCAACGAAGGCATGAGCGTTCACTCGCAAGATCAGGGATCAGAAATAAGACGCGAGCGTGGTAGTGAAGGCACTGGTGTTCGCTTCTCATGGGTGAATGGACGTGGCAAGTTTAGGAATGGTTGTGGGGGGGACAATCAGACTAGGAATTTTCAGACTTGATTGGGTCTTAATGGCTGTAGGTCTAACAGCCTCCCTAGATGTTCTTTGTCAGTACAATATCCCTCTAGATTGAACGCACTTCATGTCCAATTAAATGCATTTAACCTATTTTTAATGCCTCTACCAAATTTAGGTAGCAGATCTTACCACATATGATGTGTAGACAGATGGAATGACAGACGTGGAAAACTTTGAATGTCCGTGGCTTGAGAAGCAAATGGATGTGCCCTTCTCAGAGGAGTTGGGCCAAATGCTATTTTGTCTTGGATTTTCCTCCTTTGCTTGCTGATTCAGGTATCTTCCTAGGATTTTTTTTGTGTTTTTGATTTAACAAGGAGCTAGAGCTAGTTTCTAGCTACTTATTGATGCCTATAATGCATAATTTAAGCTAACAAATTGAAATTAATTAGATGATTAAGCAAAAATGCAAACATGAAGACAAAACAAAAAAATTAAAAATTCCTTGAGTGTTAAGGGCAAGGTAAGGACACTCACATGCTTCTCCCACTCTCGGTGAAAACTCGAATGCTTTGATGCTTAATCAACAATCCAAAATCTGGGTAATCATCATCAAAACACATAACAAATCGGTGAAAACTTGAATGCTTTGATGCTTGATCAACAATCCAAAATCTGGGTAATCATCATCAAAACACATAACAAAACAAGGTTAATCAACCTACCATTGGATTCTCACTCTAATCGGGCTAAATCAAAGACTCTAGCTAATGAATCAAGTGAAGGACCCTAAGCTAAATGCCTTCCCTGGCAGCAATGCCAAAACTATTAATGGATAACATACTACCTTACACACACAAGAGAATGAAGAAGAGAAAGGTGCATGCAAGGAGACGCCTATGAGCTGGAGGCCAAGATGGAGCAATGGGAGAATCATGCTTTAGAAGACTTAAAGGAGGTGTGGGAGGAGTATTTAAGGAAGCTGACAGTGGGCCATGGAAGCCCCCACACCTACCTGCAAGCAAATAGCTTCCCTCCAGACTCAAGATAGGAATCCAGACGGGGAATCCAGAAAGCCTAACATTGCAGAACCAGCAAGGATACAACTGGTGGGAGCCATGGGGACTGTTGGAGGCAGCTAGAAGGGCATGGAGGAAGGACACAACGGGGGAGAGACCACTGTAGAAAAGGAGCTTTAGACAAAGATCAAGAGTAGCTAGAAACATAGGTGGAAAGATGGAAAAAATTCTTCATGCTTTTTAAAGAGAGTGGCAAGAAACCAGCTGAGCACTCTGAGGGGAAAGGGAAAGAGCTCATAATATATAAAGGAACATCAATGAACATTATCCCCGAGCTGCACGAGTATGCTTGGGAGGCAAACCAAAAGGCTGGAAGAGAGGGATAATGATGAAGTAGCCTTGAGGGCCCAACTTGAAGAGTACAGAGATTTGGTGGAAGAATACAAAGAATAGCAAAGACAAGACAGGGAGACGATCAAAGCCCTAAAGAAGGAGGCATGAAAAACTGGAGCTAGGGTCATGAGAGTGAAAGTCGCTCTAATGGGATAGCTCATGCTGTTCAAAAAAAAGAGACAGGAACAGACAGATGCAATGAGAAAATCTCATGCCACAGAAGTGCAGAACAAAAAAAGAATGATAGAAGACTTCCAAGAATAGGAAAAAAGAGAAAAGGCAGAAAAGGACGAAATGCAATAGAGGTTATGAGAAAAGAGGAGGCAAGGAGGCTCCGAGTTTTGCCAACAAGGAGACAACTCTCAAGCATATGAGGAGTCTAATCCAGGCTGCAAAACAAGTGGGAGTAGTGCAACCATCCAATTGGAATGAAATTGCACTGTTTCTGAACTAATTGCACGAAGGGGTGGAGAAGCAAGGGTCACAGTCAGGGGAGTCAACATGAAGGAGTCGTCCCTCATCCGAATCCTAGGCTGTATGAGGAAGTGGGGGAATCTTGTGACTCACAGACCCAAGTGAGGAGGCAATAGCTCATGCACAGGGTGGAACTGCCAGTTCCCCTCGCCACACAAAGCTTCTTGGCAAAAGGAGAAAAGACAACAACCCTTTCGAAACCAACAGGTAGGCCACCCTATGGGTGGAAGTGTAGCCAAGGAGGAAGAAGGAGGCCAAGAGATCTTGAGTAGTATTTGAAAACGCTACCGTCCTCCCAAAGCTAATAGAGCTACACACTTTTGCTATGGGGTTTGCCATCAAGACAATGAAAAGGGCGAGGAAGAAGTACCCCTATGCCAAGCCCATCGAAGTGTAGTTCTAGAGGGCAGATGAAAGGATAGGGTTGGCCATACAAGAGTAAATAGTAAGAGGAGGGCTTATGAGCCCATGTATGGCGGCATGGAAAAACCAATTAAATTTATCTCTAGGGCTTTGCCATAGAAGTAGGACCGAAAGAAGGGGGATGGAATAGGCCTTAGGAAATAGATCTAGAAATGAAGTTTTTTTTTTGAATTTTTAGAGGAAGGAAGTAGTCGGATACCAAAATAGGAAATTACTATTGGCACAACGTCCATCGTGATTGCCAGGTGTGTTGGCGTCCACCCCAGCAGTGGACTGCCACCAAGCATATCCGTTGGGCAATAGCTCTAGGTCTTTCTTGTAACAAGATTGTAACTGTTCTTGCCAATGGGTAGTACCTATGATGCGAATGTAAAAGAAAAGGAGAGTAGAGAGAGAGAGAGGGTGTGGGAATATACGAGCTAAGCCTTACTCAGTAATACAAGAGATTGTTGGCTTCATCTTCATCTGTAGTTCTGTGAAAACCTGTTTTGATTCTCAAGTTGTGTCATTGCTCTCTCTCTTTCGACAATGTCTTTTAACTTGTGTATGTATGTGTCCACAATCAACCCTATTTGGAAGTGACTCCCTTCCAGAGATAGGATTAGTGTTGAGATTCAAGCTCGATGTCAGTGTGAGCCAGCTATGCTATGTGCTGGCATGTTAGGTAGGAACATGTGTGAGACATAAATGACCGCGTGTCCAGCTGGTCATAGTGTGTGGACATTAGCTAGGGTTAGATGTGTGTGGACACAACTCATAGTGTTGTGTGTATTATGGATTATGGCATTATGCTTTGTGTGAGAGTGGAGATGGCTTCCCTCTATGGTTAGGGTTTGCAATATACATTAGGGTTTGCTCCTGTGTGTGTGTCTCCTCCCCCTCTACCGTTCTTTCAACATGGTATCAGAGCCTTGTGCTGTCTATTAGAGTTTACGAGTGAGTGAGTGAAGAGGGAGAAGAAGCTGTGAAGCTTGCCATTGGAGCTGTGAAGCTTGGAGCACACCAACTACTATCAGATCTGAGAGCTTGGCCTATCCGGTAAAGTCTTCTAAACATCCTTGAGCGGATTGCAGGTGATACAGGCAAAAACAAAGCAATTTAGAGCAACTCAAAGCAAAGCAAATTTCTGGTTTTTGGAAGCTTTCCATTAAAGCTTGGAAACACTGATGTATGGTGGAAATACAGTAAATTTGGCAAAAGACACATGTATCTGACAAGGAGAGATGTATTGGCAACTCCTATGCAAGCCTTAAACTAATTTTGGAGCAATTTACATGCATTTGAATGTGTGAAAAACTCTGGTTTTTGAGCTCTCACAAAACAGAGAAAAGGAGGTAAAGATTTGATGCATTTGGAGTGTGTTTTTGGCAAAAATTCAAGCATTGACTGGTTGCACACATACCCAAGTGTGTTGGGGACTTGAATACATCATCAATTAGTATTATAATCATCCACAAATCCCTGTAGAGCAAGCGGCGCAGCTCCAACAGAGAAACAGGGCAGAAAATTGATCATTTTGAAGCGAGGAGATTGATTATCACTTGGTTGCTTGATATATTTCACAATTTCTTTAGCAATTGGTTGCTACACACATTGGAGAAGAGGGCTACATGGTTGGTTTGATTAATTATGCTTAATTGAGCTGGGAATGAGTTGATTAAACAGGCTATCCACTGGTTGCAGAGAAACAGAGCATTTTTAATTGAGCAATTAATCTTTGGTCTTAAACAATTGGACAAATTCCTCTTACATGGAGTTGATGGACATATTGCTAAGCTAATGAATGCCTGGTTTCTCAATTTGGACAAATATTGAAGAAATTAGAGCCATTTTACTACTGGTTTTTCTGGTTTTTCCCAAAATAGAGAAAGGGGTTTTCAAAAATTGATATGTACACATGTCAGATGGTGTTGATATTCAACATTGAGGTTGTTTAGGTGTCAATGCAAGTTTCCCATACTTGATTGCACCACTACATTGTGATTTGGAGCCTTGGAAGGCGCATCAAAACAGGGTATCTCGGACTACGTGAGCGAGTTCATTTTGGATGCATATAGGTTGATTTTCTACATCAAATTTGAAGATTGTTGGCTACCTTGGAGTATCTGGAACATTCATTGGAGTGTGGTTGAGCTGAGAAAGTCTCATTTACAGATTTGGAGTTGTGCAGAAGGTGCACATTAAGCAAACATGTCGGATAATCCAGTACAGATTGTCGGTGAAAAGCTGGATAGGAAGAACTTCCAGGCATGGAAGTACAGGATAAAAAGTTTCCTGAAAGGAAAAGGTTTTTGGAATCTCATTACAGGTGCTGAGCCAGAGCCTGAGCTACCCCGACAACCTACACAGCAGCAGCAGGTTATTGCTCATAAGCAATGGTCAGAAAGAGCATTCAAAGTGTTGCATTATCTGTCTATATGTATTTCTGATGCTATGCTCATACACATACAGGATGCTGAGAATCCCAAAGATGCATGGGATACTTTGGTAAAGATGTTTGATACAGACACGAGTGCTCGCAAGTCTCAGTTGCGACAGCAGATACATAATGTGAAGTGGAATAAAAGGAGCATCCATGATTATGTGCAAGAAATAAAGAAGTTTGCAGATGCATTGGCAACAATAAATACCCCCATGCCTGATGATGATTTGGTGGATATTACCTTGCGTGGTCTTGGCAAGGAATATAAATCTTTTGATACATCTATCTCAGTGAGGAGTACAGGTTTACCAGACTTTGATGAGTTGGTTTCACTCTTACTTGTTGAGGAAATCAAACTCAGTGATTCATTTCTGGATGCATCTACTAGCCATGATGATAATGGCAGAAATCAGGCTTTCTACTCGTCGCAAAGAGGCTTTAGACGCAGGGGGAGATTCGCATCACGTGGCCGTGGTGGTAATGGTCGTGGATGGCGGGACAGGTCACCACAACAGAATTTTCAGCCTTCATATGGTGCCAGAGGTGGTCGTGGATATACACCTCAGAGAGGCAGAGGTAACCCCCGTGGTAGAGGACGTTGGCAAGGCCAACAAAATTCTATGCAAGATGTGGAATGACATTACTATGGCAAATTTGGTCATATGGCGAGAGATTGTTTCCGCAAACAGAATGATTTGAGAGGGGGTAGAGCACAACGTGGTGGTCATTATGGTGGAAATTATGCACAACATGGTGGAAACTATGCATCAAGCAGTAATGATGGCACTGCAAATCATTTGTTTGCCATGAAACATGTTGTGGGATCTATGATGACAAATGCTGAGAATGATGATACTTGGTATATGGACTCTGGAGCATCAAATCATATGACATGTCATGGTGAATGGTTTGAGCATATGAAGCCTATGGATGTGAAAGGCTATGTGGAGACAGGTGATGATACTCAGCATGTCATTACACATGTTGGAAGTGTACCATTGGTTATGCACAATGGTCAAACAAAATCTATGTCAGATGTATTGTACGTGTCTTCTATCACAAAGAGCTGGGCCTCAGTTGGTCAAATGGTGGAACAGGGATTACAGGTTCGTTTCAACGAGCATGGTTGCTTCGTTGAGGATTTTAAACATGGATGTAGAGTCATTGCTAAAGGCAAGAAAGAAGGCAGATTGTTTAAGCTGGATGCTGGAATTCCTGAGCTAAAATCAGCCATGTTCTCTAAGAGCAGGAATGTGGTACAGGATATTGATATGTGGCATAAGAGGATTGGACATGTCAATATACAAAGGTTAAAGAACATGCAGACAAGGGGCATTATCAGTGGATTGCCTAGATTTAAATATGATGGGAATATGCATGTTTGTGAAGCCTGTCAGTTTGGAAAGCCTGTCAGTTTGGAAAGCAGGCAAGGTTGAGGTTTCCTAGAGAAGGAAACATAAGTAGCAGGCCACTTGATATAGTACACAGTGATGTATGGGGTCCTGCACAAAATCCATCTATCAAAGGCAGTCTATACTATGTGACATTCATAGATGATTTCAGCAGGATGACATGGATATACTTTCTCAGAGAGAAGAGTGAAGTGTTGGAAAAGTTTATGGATTTCAAAGCTTTTGCAAAAAAGCAATATGGCTGTTGGATTAAATGTTTGAGGACAGATGGAGGTGGTGAATACACCTCAAAAGCTTTTGAGCATTTCTTGAGGAAGCATGGAATAAGAAGACAATTGACTTGTAGGTATACACCTCAGCAGAATGGTGTGGCTGAGAGAAAGAATAGAGTCATATGTGAAGTGGCTAGGGCGATGCTCAATGAAAAGAGCATGCCAGATTATTATTGGGTAGAAGCATGTGCTACTGCATTGTATATACTGAACAAAACACCTACAGCAGCCATTCATGGAAGCACGCCAAAGATGCAGCTTACAGGTTATAGGCCAGACATTGGACACCTCAAAGTTTTTGGATGCATAGCTTATGTACATGTGTTTGATGAAAGAAGAAGGAAGTTGGATCCTAAGGCAGAGAAATGTGTATTTGTTGGATATGCACAGGATCGTAAGGCATACAAATGTTATAATCCACAAACTAGACAAGTGGTCATCTCACGAGATGTGGTGTTTGATGAGCTTGCTAGTTGGTACAAAGCAAAAGATGAGGGTGTCATTGAGTCACTTGAGGCTGATGTGCATGTGAACACAAGCAAGTTCTAGTTCTACTTCTATGTCTGGGCCAGCACAACAGAGGCTTAGAGTAGTACCGTACGTCCATGGTCAAGACGTTTGAGGCATGAGAGTGTGAGCACTGGGAGTAGTGCTATGGATAAAGGAAAGAAGAAGGTCGAAGGAATTGGAATCACAGGTTATGAGTCATCTAGTTCAGAGAGTTTGGATGAGGATCTTGGCATACCTGTTTTACGCACACCTGGTGCTAGACAAGATAGATATGTGCCACCACATGCTAGAGTTACAGGTGTACAGAGTGACCCGCATGCATTGCGGAGATCCCAAAGAGTCAGATATCCAGTTGACAGATTGACATATCGAGATTTTGCTATGCACTATGCATATATGACATCTATGGTGAAGCATGTGGAACCTACATGCTATACAGAAGCTATTGGAGAGCATGTATGGGAGAAAGAAATGGATGTTGAGATGGACGCATTGGTCCATAATGATACATGGGATTTGGTTGCATTACCAAAGGACAAAAATGTTATTGGATGTAAATGGGTTTACAAAGTGAAGTGCAAATCTGATGGTTCTATTGAGAGACATAAAGCAAGATTGGTAGCTAAGGGTTATGCACAAACCCAAGGTTTGGACTATGATGAAACCTTTAGTCCAGTGCTAAGATGGGCACAGTGAGAGCAGTCATTGCTATGGCTGCAGCTAATGGCTGGGAAATGCATCAAATGGATGTCAAGACTGCATTTCTAAATGGTGATCTTCAAGAGGAAGTGTATATGGCACAGCCAGAAGGGTATGTACACCCAAGATATCCCACTCATGTATGCAAATTGAAAAAGGCACTATATGGTTTGAAGCAAGCACCTCGTGCTTGGAGTGATAAGATGAGCAGATATCTTATCTCTCTTGGTTTTCAGATTTCTACAGCAGATTCTTCACTCTATGTAAAGAAAACCGAACATGGGATTGTTTTACTCGTCATCTATGTGGATGACTTGATTATCACAGGTGATCATGGTGTAGATGTGATGTCAAGCAAGCATTGAGTGGGCAATTTGACATGAAAGACCTTGGTGAGTTGAGATACTTTCTTGGAATTGAAGTGGTCAAAGATCATGCAGGTACATGGTTAGTACAGCGCCAATATGCATTGGATATGTTGGCAAAGTATGGCATGACAGGGTGTAAGTCTATGAGTACACCTTTGGAGCAAAATGTGAAGTTGCGGGCAGATTATGGTGAGGAGCTTGATGATCCATCTGTGTACAGAAAGATGGTTTTGGTAGTCTCATTTACATGACTATCACACGCCCGGATTTGAGTTATGCTGTGGGGCTAGTAAGCCAGTTCATGCAGAGCCCCAGAAAGCCTCATTTGGATGCAGTGAGACGCATTATGAGATATGTTAAGACCACTGCACATTATGGTCTACTTTATGAGAGTGGTAAAAGCTTGGATATACATGGCTACACAGATGCTGATTGGGCATGTAGCTCATATGACAGGAGGTCTACTAGTGGATATGCTTTTACACTTGGAAGTGCCGTGGTGAGTTGGAGTAGCAAGAAGCAACCTATAGTTGCTTTATCCTGTACAGAGGCTGAATACAGGGGTGCAGCCATTGCTACTTGTGAGGCAGTATGGATAAAGAGTCTCTTGGAAGATTTGGGTGAGCCTATTGATGGCAAAGTTATCATTCATTGTGACAACATGAGCAGTATATACAGTTAGCCAAGAATCCAGTGTTTCATGCGAGGACCAAACACATAGAGGTCCATTATCATTTTGTCAGAGAGAAGGTGCTGGATGGTACAATTGATCTTCAGTATGTGAAGACTGATGGAGCAGGTGGCAGATAACTTTATAAAGCCACTTAGCAGGGAGAAGTTTGTGTACTTTCGTACTATGTTGGGAGTACATGGGATGAGCTTGAGGGGGAGTGTTAAGAGTTTTGATATCCCAAGCTCATCTACATCTTCATCGACAGTACATCATGAGCTTGAGAGGGGCTGTTGAGATTCAAGCTCGATGTCAGTGTGAGCCAGCTATGCTA
The DNA here is from genome assembly GCF_041138505.1 of Cibotium barometz. Classification (NCBI taxonomy): domain Eukaryota; kingdom Viridiplantae; phylum Streptophyta; class Polypodiopsida; order Cyatheales; family Cibotiaceae; genus Cibotium; species Cibotium barometz. Next base: position 4,963,839 of record NC_141051.1, on the reverse strand, counting down.
TGTGCTGGCATGTTAGGTAGGAACATGTGTGAGACATAAATGACCGCGTGTCCAGCTGGTCTACTCCCCACTCGTGTTGATCAGGAGACGGAGGTTGTGGTGAAGGCAGCCGCAGCAGACGCACCCGCAGACGAGGAGGAGAAGGGCCGAAAGTGAGGCTGCTGGAAGGTGACTGTGGCGAAGGTACGGTGGAAAGCGAAGGCGCAGCAGAGAGAAGGAGAGGTCAGCAGAGCTGTCGGCGGGCGAAGGCTGCAGAGGCCGGTGCGAAGGCGAAGGGCCAGGAGGTGCGGTGGCCGGCACGTGAAGGTGAGGTGGCCGGCTAGATAAGGCGGCGAGCTCATTGAGTGGCTGCAGAAGGTGAAGAAGATAAGGTGGCTGGCAAATCCTCAGCAGAGAGAGCGCCGAAGAAAAAGGTTAGTGTTTTATTTTTTATTATTATTTTTTTATTTTGTTAGTCTTTAGTTTTTTTATAAAAAAAATCTACAATTTCTGCATACTAGGTAATAATAAAAAATAGTAATAAAAAAATAAAAAAATCTGTAAATTATGTGTTTTATTTTGAGTCCACATTTTCTGTATTTTTTACATTTTTTTAAATTTTTGTAAATTTTTGCATAATTAGTGTAATCTGCATAATTAGTATTTTTTAGTGTAATTGGTATTTTTGTGTAATTATTGAAAAATAAAAAATAAATAAAAAATAAAAAAATAATAATAAAAATAAAATAAAAAATAAAATATGTATTTACACACATATTCATGTTAGTTGCATTTAGTGGTTAGGTAGGGTTATATATATATATATATATAATAAAATTCAAAAAAAAACTTGGCACTGCTACGTGCTTAAAATTGCGTATGCATCTACGCTCGGGAACAATACTAGGGGGATGTAACACTAGTGCACCATCTAGGGTAACCACTCAAGGGAGTGGCACTCAATCGGTTGTTGGCAACTTGGAGAGCATTCTCGAGACATCTTCGGAGTCTCAAACAGAGAGTCTCTCAAGAACCGAGAGTGATATTTCAATGGACGTAAACGAGTCATTTGGCATGAATAGACCATCCACACCCATTGGTATGGCAGATTATGCTAATCCATTTGAAATCCCAGATGGGGAGTTGATTGACAACATGAGACTCCATTTCTTGTATACAAACGCGCATGGCGGTGAGATCTACAAAGATCCAATGAGTCGGTTTGTTGTTAAAATTGCAGACATTCATTCTGCGTTTGAACCAACACCATGGGTAAACTACCAAGACGATATGTGCATGGGTAGAAATGGAGTACGCTACGAGGTCACCAAAAATCCTGAATAAGTGGATGCTTTGGGTGTACTTCAACCTAGCGCACAAGCAAAGTAGAAGAAGAAGCTTCCATTGGACCCAAATGTGCCAAGAACATCGCGCAGACCTGGTACACCCATTTCTTTACTTGAAGAATTGTTTTCCGACAAGAATTGGGAGGATAGAGAAAGGGCTGGAAAAGAAAAAGAGACCAAGAAAAACCCATGGGACATAGTAAAAGAAATTCCAGTAGTTAAAATCTATCAAGACGACCCAATTAAAGAGGTGTATAGGGATGTGGAAGAAACCTACTATGCAACCACTAAGCACCCGCCGAGCTTAGAGTTTCCAGTCACGCATACAATAACTGTAGAGCATCTAGAAGGTTTCACTAAGCGTGTTCATGATAGATGGGGGAACGACTTTAGAACCCTTGAATGGCCAGAGGTTAGGGAAATGACATGGAAAGGAAGGCCCCTTTTCACTGAGGTGTCTACCTTAGACACGGCACGTCCAGATGAATCTGCCTTTCGACGAGAAACACTAGCACCACCATGGGCTAGAACCCTAAGTGTGGCTCGACCAGCACCTTCCATGCGAACAACTGCTAAAGGACCAGTCTTTCCAACGATTGATCCTACGAGGAGACCCGGGGCTATTAGAGAATCTAGGGGAGAAGAAAGACCACGAGCAAGTGGATATGTACCTCCAAGAGAACCCCACAAACCAAGTGAACTAACATTTGAAGAGCCTAGATTTAGAGGCCGAGACTCATATAGGAGACATGATGATGAATATTCTAGAAAAGTGAGACCATCTGCGCTACAAAAGCTTGTCAAGAAGTATGACGGATTCGGTGACCCATATGACCATATAGAAGCTTTTAAGCAAGCTATACATGCGGAGGAGCAAGTCACGGATACGCATATGCAAATCGAAGGATTTGGCTTGACGCTAGAGAGTAAGTCTTTATCATGGTTTCAGACTTTAGAGCCTGAGGCAAAGCGATCTTTCGATGGGCTGGAAAAGAGCTTTATAGCTGCGTTTTCAAAAATGGGAATTAAGCACAATGCGGTAGCTCAAATTTATGCTTTTAAGCAAAAAGATCAAGAATCTGTGCGAGATTGTGTAAATAGGCTAAAGCAATACATCAATTGATGCCCTGATGCGATGAGAAGCCAAGCCAAGGGAGATTAATTTCTATCTTCCTGGAAGGCTTACGAAACAAGACGCTTCACGCTCACTTGTACGCAAAGAAGCATGTCATCTTCAATGAGTGTTTCATGGATGCCATGGATTATGATGATAACTTTGACATGACTGGCATGGGAAACCAAGATAGCCATCCGGATGATAAACGTAGCTCTGGGAAGGGCTCTGACTCTAGTGTGCCATTGGTTAATCCAGATCAGATTGCCAAGATAGTATTGAAAAAGATGGGGCAATACTACAGACCTTCCTACCGACCCCAACCATCATACATGCATACTGTACCTACAGGCCCTTACGTCTGTGGAGGATGTGGAGGTAGCCATAAAATTGAGCAGTGCCCAACCTTCTCACCATTGGTTGGCAACAATCAACCAACAAAGAAGTGGTGCCAGCTTTGTAAATGGAACTACACACATGTGACTTCGGATTGCAATCACATTGCAAGAATACAAAGGGAACAAGCAGCCAACTCTGCACCTAGACAGCAAGTTGTGAACCATGAGAGAACCTTAGTTGCTCAAGAGCAAGCACGGCCGGTGCTAGGAGTTCAACCTCCTCCACCTGGCACAGCTTCCTTTAGATATGTGGAATATGAGAATCCTGAATTAGGTATGGAGATGGTTAGCTCTTAACCATACTACATCGAAGTGGAGCATCCTCTTGTCGAACCCTACTTTGAGAACCCAACCGGACCAAGCCTAGTTCATGACTTTAATGGAGACCTAAGCTCTTTGATGCCTATAGGATCTCAGCCAACCAAGACTCAAGGTTATCCAGGACCATATCCTACAAAGAGACTATACCCCATGCAACAAACAGGACCATGCTATGAATGTGGTGGACCACATTGGGCAAGAGAATGTCCAAACAAGAAACGACCCCTCTTAGCTAACATAGGCACAACATCTACATTTGCACCTATAGAGAGGTTTTGCCAAGGGTGTAGCATTGACCATCTACCAAAGGATTGCTTGTTGAAGCCTGCGGATCCGGCAGCACAAAAAGCTAAAGCGCCCCTCAACTATGTTGAAGTGATTCCATCACCCACGACATCTGAGGAGGAGAACGAACTAGTGTCGCTAAGAGTAGTGACTAGAGCCCAAGCGCAAAAGAATGTCAAAGAGGTTGTTGAGAAACCCTCTAAGATTAAGGTTCTATCCAAAGATGGAAAAGAGAGAAAGAAATCAACTCGACCTAAACCACGCAGCAAGGGGAGTAAGAAGTCGAAGGAGCAGAAGAGCTCTGATGGAGGAAACTCTATCCCAAAAGAGCTAGAAGGAATGTTGAAAACGAAACAAATCGGAGAGAAAACTCAAACTGAGCAAAAGGGAAAAGCATCTGAGTCTGAGGAAAGCTCAGGAGGATCAGTCCTTGTGGACAAGGTGTACGAGCCTTTAGATGCAGCGCTTCAAGCGTATAATAGTAGGATCACAGCTCTGACCGAGCTGCCTAAGAAGCTACAAGAATATCCCAACCCTCGTGAAGAGACAATCAACTTGGCTATCCATAAGCAGTTGATTAGGGATACTCAGACTCTAATAGACGGCCCACCACCTATGTACGCAAGAGGACCTGCTTCTCTGAAGCCTAACTTAGAGACGATACCAGAAGCCACTTCAAGCATGGAAAAGAGAAGTGAAGTTGTATCTCTACATTTCCCAGAAATGCTTGAAGGAGATGATTTACCTCATACCAATGCAGACGAGTCAAAACCATTGACTATCGCGGTTGGAGATGAAATTCCTGAAATAGAGGAAGCAGTAGCAAGGGAGATGTGGGAAGTGGTGCAAAAGCAAGTTGAGGATCTAGCATCTTCTGACAAGTCACCACCGTTTTCTATAGTAGAATTCTCGAATCAAAGGGTTCAAGAATTTGATGCTTTATCTTTACCAGATGATGCTCAGACTGTTGTCTCAGCTCGGAGCAACAAGCTCACATGCAAGACACTGCCCTCATATTTAGGAATGTACGAAGCACATAGCCAAATAATGCGAGTACCATCAATGACACAACAACCTCATCAAGAACGAGACATAGGGAGTTTACAAGCTTTAATGTCGGCACCAGTTACGTGTACCATTCCACTCGTAGAGTTCTTAAAGCTTAGGCCAAGATTGTGGGGAGAAGTGGCTACACAATTAACTGAGCAAGGATTGTGGAACCAGAACATCCAGGTTAAGGAGTTGTTGAAGACAAAGGCTTCTGAGCTAATGCTTAAGCAAATAATTCCTGTTCCTGTGAACAAAGTTGGCAAGCATTGTGAAGACGATGAAGGAAATACTACGCTTCCTGTGGAGATCAACAAGATTGAATCTATAGTTATTCTAGATAGCGGAGCAGGGGTGAGTATAGCAACAAAAACTGTATGGGAATGTGGGGAAAACCTGCAATTAGAAGTACAAGGATGAGTTTGCAATTGGCAGACAGAAATCTAGAGAGTCCCATAGGATTGCTTGAGAATGTTATAGTCAAGTCATGTGGCATTGAGTACGGACATACCTTTGCTATCGTAGACTTTGGCAAGAACACAAATTACGAAGTGATCCTAGGAAGGCCATTCATGTGCCAATTCAAAATGATTCAAGACTGGGGTTACAATTACTTGTACCTCAGACATGAGAATGTAACCACGAGGGTGAATCTGAAAAACCATGCTTATCGAGATGTGACGCATTCTCCTGTGGATGAGTTTGATTCCGCTTCTTCAGAAGCATCGGGAGCAACTATGTCTGAAGGAAGAGCTGATCTATGGATCTGTGGAGCATCTTGTTGAGACTTGCAACCTGGAAATGTTACCATAGATGGAAGTGTGACGGATGAGGCGTATATCCCTATACCTTTTCCTGAGAACTTGATAGATCCATTAGAATGGAACCATGTTTTAGCTACCATATACACTTGTGCATTGCCAAGGCAAACACAGTTCTGTGATCCAGATGGGTATGACATTATTCCCGTAAGAATGCTAAGACCAATCTATGCATAGGAACCTCAAGAAGCCCCTAGGAATGAAGCAAACAAATCATTATGGCTAGGAGATATGGTATCTATAGAGGAAGTATCCCCTCTTGAGTACAGCTCAGCTGATGAAGGAGATGAGGATAGATGCTTAGAATCCTCTGATGGGAAGGATTCTAATGACGATGCCATAGTCCCTGAATCAGAGTTAGAGAAGATAAGATTGTTGTTAAAGGGCAGAGAGGTCTTGCTGAGTATTCCTAGTGACAAACCGAAACGTAAGTTTTGCAAGAGTCACCGGAAGTTTCGCAAACAGAAAGTCAAGGAAAAGAGACAACAACAACAAAAAGAAAGAGAAGATGTGGATAAAGAGGACTTTATTCCACCTCCAACCTTTGTAGGGAAGAACGAGTACTTGTACTACTTGGGGGCTGATGATTGCATTAAAGACGAGATGAAATGGAGATACGGCTTCCAATTAGTGCAAAAGCTAAACGAGAAGGAAAGTGACAACCCAAAGAAGAAGAGGAAACGAAAACCGAAGCTAAAATCTAAGGCTTCAGTGCATTCAGTCAAGATTGAACAAAGCACCATGACGAGAGTGGAGCGTAAAGCTCTAGTGCAAGAACGGAAGAGAATGCTAAAAGCAGCATGGTCTTCCATGAGTGATGACTCGAAGGAAGAAGAGGATACCACAAATATCCCCTCAAACTTCAAGAAATTCACCATACAAGATCGGAAAATAGTCTTGCAACAACCTATTAGAGAGAAACCTGAGGAACCAGGAGTTTCCTATGATGGCCCTGAGGATGCCAAGAAAATAGACCTGGCAGAACCAAGCGAAGAACCACGTAACGTGTGGATTGCCATAGACTTAACCCAAGCGGAGGAAGAATTGCTAATCTCTACTCTGAGAGAGTATCGAGATATATTTGCTTGGAGTTACAAAGACCTTAAGGGAGTAGATCCAAAGATCTGCCAGCATACAATTTCCATGCGAGAGGATGCCAAGCCATCCAAGTAGCGTCCTTACACATATAACAATAATTTTGCCAAAAAGATCAAAGAAGAGATTGACAAGCTGTTAGCGGCTGAATTTATTTATGAGATTGAACATACAGAATGGGTTTCACCGATTGTGGTAGTACCTAAGAAGAATGGAAAACTACAAGTATGTGTTAATCTAAAGAAAGTAAATGCTGCTACTGTCCGGGACCACTATCCGCTTCTACTCACTGATCATGTATTGGAGAGGGTAGCTGGTAAGAAGGCATACAATTTTCTTGATGGATTTTTGGGCTACAACTAGGTATCTATTGATCCCAAGGATCAACACAAAACCGCATTTGCTACAGAATGGGGAGTGTTTGCATATAGAGTCATGCCTTTTGGTTTGACTAATGCTCCAGCCACCTTTCAGAGGTTGATGAGCCATACGTTCAAAGAATACCTGCGATTATTTCTTGAAATATTCATGGATGACTTGTGTGTGCATTCCATAAACAGAGAAGAACACATAGAGCATCTCAAAAAAATCTTTGAGAAATGCAGAGTGTATCGCATATGCCTTAACCCTGATAAATGCAAGTTTATGGTTAGGCAAGGGAAGATTCTAGGCCACATTGTGTCTAGGAAATGCAAGTTTATGGTTAGGCAAGGGAAGATTCTAGGCCACATTGTGTCTAGGAATGGTATATCCACGGCGGATGCGGAAAAGATTGCTGTTATTGTTGAGCTACCTACACCTTACAATGCAAAAGGGGTACAAGTTTTCATGGGTCATTGCGGCTACTATCGTAGATTTATCTACATGTACGTTGAAATAGCACGGCCATTGTACGCACTCCTTGTTGTATTTGAATGGACAGAGGATTGTGAAGAAGCCTTTGAGAAGCTGAAGAAAGCATTAGTGACAGCACCTATTCTTAGGCCGCCGGATTGGGATAATTTATTCCACGTACATATAGATTCTTCAGCTTTTGCAATTGGCTGTATTTTAGCTCAACCATGCCGCGAGAATAAAATGGACTTTCTAGTCTCATATGCTAGCCCTGCCAGTTGAATAGTGCTGAAAAGAATTACACCACCACGGAAAGAGAAGGCTTAGCTATGATCTATGCTGTGAAGAAGTTTCGGCATTACCTTTTGGCCAACAAATTTACATTCTTCGTAGATCATCAAGCTTTGCTTTACCTTGTGAACAAGCCATGTGCAACTGGAAGGATTGTATGCTGGTTTGTATTGGCAGTCATTAGCATGTATGCTGAAAAACGATGCCAAAAGCGTTGGCATGATACGCATGTAAAGAAAGGTCACTTCAGGAGAGGTGATCTAGTGTTTCTTTACACATTGAAGAAACAAAAATGCAAGCTGAAAATGCGAGGACTTGGTCCATTTGTGAGATCAACGAGCTTAGTGCGAGTGGCGCAGTAAGGTTGGAAACCTTAGACGGAGAGCCAATGAATAACTTCATCAATGGTACCGCTTGAAGCGCTATGAAGAACCTCTAACAGATGATATGCTGATACGCATACATGCTAGTCAGACATGTAAAAAAGCTCAAGCTTTGTTACAAAATCAAGCAAAAGAAGAAGCTAAGGCTAGAGTAGCACTAGCATGAGAGCGCCGCAAGGCAGCTATCATGGCCATCCACTTGAATGATGATGAAGACTTTGTAGTTCACTTTCATATTGATGTAAGGATCCCTACTCAAAGAGCAATCTTTACAGCGTCTGCACTTATAGATTCGGGAGCCGACTACAATGTTTTGTCTTATGAAGCGTGGACATCATTAGGCCAATCTTTTCTCTCACCAATGCATCATTGAACTTCCAGAGTTTCTCTGGTGATGAAACCCCAGCCCTAGGCAAGTGTTGTATTAATATGTCCATTCAGGATCAATCGATGCACGTGACTTTTTATGTTGCTAACAAGAGCCAAGCAGTGGTGGATGTTGTTCTAGGCAAATCATGGATTAGAACCACCAGATGCGGTATAGACTGGAACTCACGACAATACACCTTGTTGGTAAATTCTACTCACCTTACAGGATCAAGTGCTTCGGCACTCCCATCTTTTCAAAAGGTGGAGATCATCACCACTGTGATAGAGACAACCTCAAAAGATCCAATGATTTGGGTGAATGGAACTCACGACAATACACCTTGTTGGTAAATTCTACTCACCTTACAGGATCAAGTGCTTCGGCACTCCCATCTTTTCAAAAGGTGGAGATCATCACCACTGTGATAGAGACAACCTCAAAAGATCCAATGATTTGGGTGAATAATGACAATGACAATACTCAAGGATGGCATGTGCCAACATCTCTCTTATATGCACAAGGCTACGGAAGGGGGGAAGCACTTAGAATTCAAATCTGGTTACCTAAAGCAGCTCGCAAGCCAAGACCCAATGCTGCTAAGGAACATCCAAGGAATACAAAGCTAAAGAGGAGGTACAGTTCCACCTCCAACAAGACCACTCAACAATGGTGGATCCCAAAGAAGGTTCTGCAAGCACAAGGCTACTACGAGGGTGCTACTACCTTGTGGCTACCAAAAAAGAATGCAAGGACTATTGCAGCAAAACATAATTATGTTCCTGAATCTACTCAAGAACAAAAGCAGTCAATACCACCTCATTTACAGAAACCAAATCAATACTGGAAACCACGCCTTACCAAGCTTGAAAGAGTCCAGGTGGAAACACAAGCTAACGCGTCAATCGGACATCATCAGAAGGTCTCGAACAGGAAGGGATACTCCAAACTGACATGGGAAGAAAAAGGCAAGTGGGCACCTTTACTCACTTCTATCTCAGAGGCAACACATCAGACGGAGGATATTGCAACCGAATCAAGTTCAGAGTCTATTCCTCAAAACACAAGCAATGTTAAAGTTTGTCTTACAAAGCCGACAACTTTCAATCAGGCTCCTGCACAAGTAGACTCCCTGACTATCAAGGAAAGAGCGTTCTTCCTACAACTCCAACTATTTGGAATGTTGTCAGTATTCCACTCTTTCCCTAATCAAATTACATTACCAGCCATAAGTCTACAGGCATAGGTGTTAGAGTTGGGCACTCTGAAGACCCAAGAAAATTTTGAAAGCCCAATGGGATGGCAAGAACACAGCTGCCATATGGTTGCCAAAGCTCAGAAGTGTTCAAACATCTCCATTCACACCTCCTCCTATTTGTCCCAATGCATTTCTTATGCCTATCGCTAAAATCTCAACTCCGACTAAACTTCAATCTCTTGCAAGTACTCTGAAAGGGGTACCAAAAAGAGTCCAACAAAAATGAACCTGTGCCATACGTCAACACCCCAAAAAACAATTTGCATAATGTTACATCCAAAAGCAAACTCATTTTTGAAAGAGCTATCATGCTACAATAGCTACTTTTTGGCAATTCATCTATCGAATCTATTAGCTCTATTTCCGTCATGCCTGTACATACTAGCATTCTTTGTTCAACTTGCATTAAATAAAAAAATCTGAACACTTCCTTATGTGTTGTGTAGAATAACCAAATGGAGACTTGGCTGGACACATGCAGTCCATCTTTGGACCTAGATAGCACTCACCCTGACCATCAAGGGGGCTACAGCATTGCACCTTTTTAGACGCACTCCCGATATTTTTATGCCCCAGTGGGTGAGGATTGCTGTGGAAGACAATTTGTGGAGTTATACTACCAGCAACATCATCCGTTTCCACACTGTCGCGACTGTGCTCATATGGTATTGGGGAATGCTTCCCATATATGTTGGCAGTGTCGCACATATTTCCGTCGCTATGGCACTGGTATGATGCAACAGCCAACAGATCATGGGGGTCACACCTCAACGACATAATCTCTGGGCAATAACGTGGACCCAACGTGGACCCAACCAACAAAGACTCCTGGAAGAGGAAAGAGCTCAAACATGGCACGAAGACACCCTTCGTTTGCTAACCCCTCCCATTTTGCAGGTTCTTCTTCCCCATGAATCTACATGTCAGTTTTGGCTCAATGTGAGTGAGTCTTTACAACGGTTTCAAAACCATAGGTGCCTCCTTAGCCTTCCTACTGTGCCCATACCATATGTTAGTGAAGATGCACTTATTCCCTTGCCATCTTCTCCATGGGTAGGATTACGTTCTAGGTTATCTTTACATCCTGAAGCTATTGATGTCCACCCACCTGAGAATGCAGACATACAACCACCCCCAGTGCAAGACTAGCACTTGTACTCTCTTAATAAGAACTAGAAGCCAGGGCACTTTTTCCCATTGGGTTTTCCCCCTCGGCCAAATCTGGTGTTTAGCACCAATGTTTTTTATTTTTGTCCTTTTAATTTTCTTTCTCTTTAGTTTGTTTTGTCAAAATAAAATAGATACAAGCACCAAACTACATCTTCCGCTTCAGTACCGCAACTGACAGTCATACAATCAAGTGCAAACAATTCTTCACCAACCAACGCTTTAATAGAAACAAGTCAACTCATGCCAATCTCTTATGTTTTCTGTATTTTTCTTGTTGCTTGATTGTTTATAAAATTCACTTTACTAAGCATGGCAATATGCATCTCCTTTGGTCTAGAGTAGGGATAGCATTTTAGTAGCTTTAGACTTGATAGTGTAAGTTTGACCGTAATTATTCTTACCCATTTAACAATACAAAGTAATTAGTGTTTTGTGCTAAAGGTAGAGTTCCAGACCTAGGACAAAGAGACTAAATTAATCATAGGATCGTCAGTGGATATCTTGCCCTTACTAGGACATTGCTTAGGGACAATCTAATAAACCTTCCATAACAAAAATTGGCATGACAAAAATAAAAGAAAAGTGTATATGTTTGTGGCCTATTGCCTTGTTATTCATGGTAGGCGAGGGAGGTCTATACCTTTCCCAGACCAATGCCTTGTGTAGCAAGGAATAGCCATACCGTGGGTGCGCAAACATACTCTTGAAGAGAGCCCTGTTCCCCCCCCCCCAAAAAAGGGACAGAAAGGCACCAAGAGAAATGCTTGTCTAATCCAGGATGGTCGCCGTTGTGCTTAAAATATTAAACCTTAACACCAAGCAATATCAAGAGTCTACCACTACATAATTATGTTAGATTTATAAGTGTTGAACCGACATCTTTGACTTAGCATAGGCTAGGTATACTACTTGATAGTCCCTCGATTAACTGTTGTCTTTTGCCTTCTAGGAAAAGAACAATACATTTGACATAAAACATTCTTTACTTTAGTTAGCTGTGCAGGTAGTAATTATTAAGGCTTGAACTAGCCTATTCAATCTCTACACTGCTTCAATGTTTCCTTCCTCTAGCTAATTGGACGTTTATTGCCATGTCTTATTCAGTAAAATTGCTTGTTTCGTTATTGTCTGTCAGTACTTTTGCTTTCAAAAAAAAAAGAAAAAAAAAAGGAACACACAAACCACCTATCATTTTGCTTGCAGGTACACACTAGAGATTCTACTCTTTCTTGGCATCTATGTGCTCGAGGTCATGCGCAAAATAGGAAGGGGGGAATGTTGCATGACGAGTGGTGATCAATGCAAGGATGCAACACAAAGATGGAAGTAGGAAAACAAGAGACTGGACATTCTTATTTAGGGCTCTTGTCGAGAGTTCCAAGTTGTAGGTGACAAGAGTTCCAAGTTGTAGGTGAGTGTGGGAGTGGGCTTGAGAATAATCCCACATGGGAACTTTTGGGAGTTTTAGGAGTTTTAGTATAAAAAGTGGCTCATTTGAGAGCTTATGGACACATTGGGCTGAACTCATGCTTGAGCTCTCTTGAGACTAGCTTTCCCTCTTGTTCATAGAGGTGCAAGCTCTTCTCTCTCCCCATCTACACTATTGTAAGAGCAATGCTCTTCTAATTCAATGCAATGAGATGATGTTTTTCTCTCTTCTCATTTCTATTCTCTAGTGTGCATGCTTCTTTGTTGATGCTAGTGGATTCTCTATTAGGCTTTGTGTGGTAGTGGAGCTTAAGCTTCTCCGTAGCTTGTAGCTTATCCATAGGCAAGGCAATGCTTGAGTAGTGAATGAGAATGCATGTTTATTTCAAGTTCCATTAAGCTTCAAGATTTGTGTGCATGCTAGGGAAGTAAGTGCTTGAGAATGAAGAATGCTTTGAGCTTGTGTATGCATTAGCTTAGCTTTCTTTTTGTATTGGATGCATGAATGAGTGGGATGATGAGTGAATGAGCTATGGCAAGATTGAGCTTGTGTGTAAAGTCTATGTCAAGGTAGTGGTGTTCATAGCATTTTCTCCATTCGTGGATAAGCTTTCGTGCACCGGTACTACGGGTTGAATCCCTAGCTCCGAAAGGGATGCAAATCCCATTGGATTGAGCTACACGCGGATCATGCTACTCTTGCTACAAGTGTAGAGAGTCTTCCGTCTCTCCAGTGTGGCAGAGGGTACCAAACTCTCAAAAGATGAGGTCGATATATTGCTTCTTGCAGGTTTCAATTTGCAAATGAAGAAAGTGGAAGGAAAGATATCCTCCTCTTAGTGAGCCAGGAGATTTGAAAGGAGGAAACAACAGCAGCAAATGTCACATCTCAAGAGGGGCAATGCATGAGATACATAACTAACATCTCAAAATGAAAGCAAGGGTAACCCAAGAAATGGTGATTGAGTCTAAACAACATGAGGTTTTCATTGTAGAAATTTTTGGGGAGAAGGCACAGAAGTTGGTGTTTATGATATACATATCAAAGGCCATCCAACATGCACTTGTCTAGATTTCATGGGAAGGATTGAAAAGAGGAAGCCATATCTTGCATGCAAGCACCTATACTTTGTGTACCTGAGGGTTCTCGGCCTCAGCCAAAATGAGAATATGTTTATTCATTGTAGAAACTTTTGGGGAAGGCACCGAAGTTGGTGTTTATGATATACATATCAAAGGCCATCCAACATGCACTTGTCTAGATTTCATGGGAAGGATTAAAAAGAGGAAGCCATATCTTACATGCAAGCACCTATACTTTGTGTACCTGAGGGTTCTCGGCCTCAGCCAAAATGAGAATATGTTTATTCATCAACCAATGTTGATTGAAAGGGATTTTGCTGAGGCTCTTAATAGACACCAAAAATACTCGGAGTTGGCCTAGAGTGTAAGCAAGTACAAACATTTGTATTAGGTTGACCTTTTTTGGTTTTTTGAACTTGGCGTGTGAACAATATGGATGCAAAGGGATTCCAAAACTTCAATGGCTAATGTCCTTCTCCACTTAGGGCATGAAGACCTTTTTTGTATGTAATGACATGGCTTTTTATTAATATGGATGGAAGGGATGACATGACTTTTTATTAATATGGATGGAAGGGATTGCAACGCTTTAAACATTATATGTGATTAATGGATGGAATAGAATGCTACACTTTTTATTAATATGGATGGAAGGGATTGCAACACTTTAAACATTATATGTGATTAATGGATGGAATAGAATGCTACAGTTTCTTCACTAATTTATTTGTCCATTTGTGCACTTTTTTGTTGCAAAAAGATGTTGTACTAACATTTTGTTCGAAGGGTGTGGAAGAATAAGTGAGGGGGAGAGAGAGGTGGTGTATAGAGAGATGTTGGAGAGAGGGGGAGAGGGGGAGAGGGAGAGTGTAAATTAGGGTGTGGAAGAATAAGTGAGAGAGAGATAGAGTGGGACAATAGAGAAGGAGGGAGTGTATGGATTGGGTATGGAGAGGAGAAAATGTGAGTGAGGGAGAGAGATACATACTATGAAGAGAGTAGAGAGAGAGATGAAAACAACGCTCGCCAAAAAGGAAGATTCTCTCATTGGAAATTGCTCACCAAAAAAATGCATTCAAAAGCGATTTGGGGGGATGGCAAGGCTAGGGAGGTGCTAAAATTGCATCTCGAGGCTACTTACTTCAAACAAAAGCTTAAATTTGACAATAGCTATCTAAAGCAAAAAGGACATGTCAATGGTGTCTTGAAAAGGACAAGGTAATGGTGACCTAAAACATGCTAATTGTGTTTGAGGCTAATCATTTGCCAAAGACTTGAGAAGAAAATGATAGATAAAGAGAAGTCTGGTTACCTCTTTTTCTATTGAGAATAACCTTAGCTTGGAAGGGTAAGCTAGCATAGGAAACCTTCTAAAGATATAGATCTTGGTGAAGAAGGAGAGGCTGTTAAAGAAGGAGCACATGGAGCCAACAATATTTGTGTGGTGTCAAAAAGTATCACACTTTGTGTATATAAGTCTAATAGCTATCTCACAAATCGTGCCGAAAACGTACGTATGTTTCTAGGGAAACTGCGATGGCGTGTCCCGAAAAGTGTGGTGAAAATCATTGAAAGGTACTGTGCATGTGATATTTAATTATCTTTCTTGAACATTTTCTTTGCATCTCCAAGATTTGAGTGTCATCCCTCCATGTCTTCTTCTTCATCTACTCTACTAGCCCCATTGCTTTCTTTGGAATCCCATCTACTACCATCCCCATGCCATCGGAGGTTGTATCCTTCTTCCTCTCCTTCTCCCTGCAATCACCACACCAATCATTGAGAGATCTGAAAATAGATAAAGGCACATGGAGGTCATCATGGTGGGAGCTATTTTTTCCCTTAAGTTGTGACCACCTCTCCTGCACAGCTAGAATCTTCCCTTTTTTCATAGTGAAGCAAGTTCCTTGCAATGGACCCAGATCAAAAAAGTACCAGTTTTGCATGAAAACTTTCAAGGATACGTGATTTGGGGGCACAAAATTACATAATGTGATAGCCCCCAAATGCGATTTCGTGCCCTCAAATGCATTCCATGCCCTCAAATCACGTTTGGGGGCTAGCAACATTCCTAAAGCTTATGATGTGTATGCGTTGGGGGCCATCAGCATTCCTTAAGCTCTAGATTTCTTTCATAGGCTCAAAATAAAAGTTTGTCTTGGTGGTGAAGTTCTCCAGGATTGGAAATCTCCAGGTAGATTTTCTTCTCATCCATGTAGTAATGCGCTGTCTTGTGAGGGTTATTTTGTTGCATAGAATTTGAGATTCTAAATTTTTATTGGTGATAGGAAAAAGGGAAAATTTTGGAAAAGAAAAGGAAGCCCTTAAAAATTCAAGTCTTACAAAACCAAAACAAAGTAACTAACATTAGTACAATAATCCTTTGCATTTCTCTTCTTTCTTATGTACCTTAAGTTGAAAATACATTGTTACTTAGTAGATATGGAACCTGAAAAGCTTTCAAAATATCTCTTAATTTCCAAAGAACTGAACTTCAAGAAGGTATAAACCAACACTTTTTTCTTACTATTTTGCTTTAATTAGTGAATTTTATTACATAATACACAATGCATTTCCTTATCTAGATAAAAACTCAAGTGATATGCTATTGTTTGAGTTTTTGCAAAGAAGTTAAGCTGATCCGGGAGTTCCATTATTTTTTATGAGATGTTTAATAAACCATTATATTATGCAAAGATAATTGGTCAGCACAATGATTTTCTGGAGGAATATCTTCATGTTTTCAAGAAACTTACATGTGAAGGAAATATGGTAAATAAGAAGTATGATATTTTGCCAGAGGTAGTCAAAGCAAACTGTGGCATTCATCCAAGGAGGTACAAGCTTTTAGAAGAAAGCCTTGCTATTGGAATTTTTCTTTGGTGCCAGAAAGAGGATCATGAAGAGGAGCATGAATCTAGTGCTGAAGTCCCCTCACAATTGCCAAAAGAGATTGATAATATAGAAGAGGAATTTAATCATGAATAAGAACAGAAGAAGGTTATTGCTCTGGATCCAGTTGTTCTTAAGTCAGAAACACTGAAGACGACTAAGGACATTGGGTCATTGGATATTCAAAGTTGCAATCAAGCTATTCCTTTGCTTCCATCTTTCAAGATTGAAGATTTAGAGTATGTTCTTCTCAGTGATATACACCAAATCTTCTACCTAGAAGATTATGCACTAGAAATAATTGCTCAGTTATGTACTCTAGACTTTGAGTTCATTGATGAAGATGATCCCTTCATTCCACTGGAACATAATTTCAATCCACAGGCATCTCTTGCACTCTGTTTTAATGAGATTGCCAAGTTTAAAGAGACAAAAGAGATGGATGATGCAAAGTTTCACCAAGTCCAATGACAATTTGGATTTGACTAACTTGGCAAGAGTAAGGAAAGGAAGGAAGAAAATGAATATAAAGCTAATAATACCAACCATCAACTTGTGGACTGACAAACAATTATAATTGGATGAAAATGTGCAGGTAATGTTTTTGTATTGATATTATCATTGGAATGTTATTTTCCTACGAATCTTTATTTTCATAGGTTAATTTTTATTTAAATGCTTATTAAAGAGGATGACTTCTTGCTTAGAGCATCTGGAAAAAGAGAAAGAGGACATGGAAGAGATGCAGCTTTATTTTATTAGCCAATAGCTCTGAAGCGGTGAATTAAGTGTACATTGGTGGTGGTCTTCTTTAGTTTTGTCATTGTACATCCCTTCATCTTGGGTAATCTCTTACACTTCTCACTTTCCACAGATCTAGGATTTTTTCCTCCTCTGTTCGGCAAACCCACACACTAGCACTACACTCACCTTGTAAGATTCCTCCCCCCCCAGCTTTTGAGATGTAAAGTTATAAGAACCTTCCCTGCAGTCTCTTGTAATCATCCCCCCCTTAGAAATGGAAAAAGATCTTGTTTTACCTTGTTTTGACCTAGAGAGAGAAAATGTCTAGAGAGAGATAATTCAAAATTGAGATATCTTTAGATACAAAAATTTCCCTAATATCTAAGATGAATTCCCCTGAAACAGAAGTTCAAAATGAATTTTCCAATGTGCATTAGGAATTAATTAAATATGTGTATAAGAGACCTTAGCCTAAGGGTCCACATTCTCAGAAATTTTTGGATTAAGGTCCAAATAAGGTTCCAAAGGGCCAATAGGATTAATCCAAGTGTTGGGATGAAAAAAATGCAAAGAATAAAAGAAAATACCCCACAAAAGAGTAAGCTCACATAAGATGAAGAGTTGACTGAGTGCAGAGTTTATTAGTTAAAAATTAAGGTTTATTAGTTAAAAAATGGGATATTTTAGTAAAATAATGAATTTTTAACACCTCAATAAAGGAGGGAGAGCCCCATCAAGTAGGAACCTTTTTTATCATCATTGCTTGACATTTTTAATTCAAAAAAATCAAGATAGTTCATCTCTTCTTTCTCTTGATGCAAACTGGATCAAAAAGGGAGCCAAACTGATCCAAATCTTGTTCAAATTGGGTCACACTGAAGTTGGAAGTCTCTAGAACCCAGTTGGACTTGGTTAGTGACCTCCCTCACCCATAAATAGGCCCTCATTCCTTTTTATTTTCATCTTTGAGATGCCAGTATTATCTTTATTTTAGTGTAATTTCTATTATCCCTCTATTTTGCCTCTTCTTTTGAGAGCTTTGGAGCTTCTCTATTCTCCATCCTCTCTTGAAGATTACCCTCCCCCTCTTGGTGGCCAAGGACTTGCTTGTGGACTTCACTTCTATCCAAAGAATCAAGCTAAAATCAAAGGTAAACCCTAATTTAATGGGTTTTTTTTCTATTCCTCTCAATGATTTTCTTCTTCTCAACTCCTCTAAAGCTTGAGAAGCTTTCAATGGAATGGTTTTCTCTTGAAATAAAGTTTTCCAATGATTCATAATGTTTAATTAGATTAATGCTAATCTTTATGCTTAATTATAATATTTTCTTTAAGAAAATCTCTCTTTTGGAAAGATTAGTCATCTTTATGATTAGATCCTTGTTAGAAGGATGATTCTCAATGATAATCTCTTTATTTTAATCAAAACTTTAGGCTTGATAAGCTAGAGAAAGAGATTAGATATTTTCATGATTTTTAATCTAGTAAAAATGATGGTTAATTCTTTTTAGCTTGATTATGAGTAAGAAAAATCATAGTAACTCATTCTAAATTGAAAAAAGGTCATGCTAACATTTTTAGAAATGAGGAATGGTTATTTTAGAATAATCAAGAGATTTATTCATAATTATGCTTATATTTATGATTATAATTATGTTATGTATGCATAATTTAACTTTAGTCTAAAAGAAGAATTCCTATCATATTTCCATTACAAGTATTTATTTTAAAATAGAAAATTGAACATTCTCAGTAATTGCAGAAGCAATGGTAAATTTTTCTAGAAAAAAGATAAATCTTATTTTTATGCATAATTTTAATAAAGCAAAAAGAGGAATTCCTATCATATTCTCGGCATACATATGTTTATGTGCTAAAAGTGGAGTTTTGAGCATTATTCAATAGTCAGAAAAATAAAGAAGGTTATGCATAAATTTTATAGAATCATTCAATGGATGTGAATGAAAGTAGGAATGATGAGAATGGATGTGAATGAATGTAGGCATGATGAGAATGGATGTGAATGAATGTAGGAATGATGGGAATGGATGTGAATGAATGTAGGAATGATGAGAACAGATGTGAATGAATGTAGGAATGATGTGAACAGATGTGAAGGAATGTAGCAATGATGTGAACAGATGTGAATAAATGTAGGAATGATGAGAATGGATGTGAATGAATGTAGGAATGATGGGAATGGATGTGAATAAATGTAGGAATGATGAGAACGGATGTGAATAAATGTAGGAATGATGTGAATGGATGAGAATGAATGTAGGAATGATGTGAATGGATGTGAATGAATGTAGGAATGATGAGAATGGATGTGAATGAATGTAAGAATGATGAGAATGGATGTAAACGGAGGTGAATAAATGTAGAAATGATATGAACGGATGAGAAATGATGAGAAATGTAGAAATGATGTGGAATGGCGAGATATGATAAGGAATAATGTGAAAGGATGTGGGATGATGAGAAAAGATGGGAATTCTGTTTGGAATTGTATTTATAGATGAAACCTATTTTTTGAAATATTGTTTTGAGCATGTGGTGAGTGTTCTGGTTGCCGATGATGCCATAGGTACACTGAGGACGGAATGACTGAAATTGGATTTTATGGTTGGAAAGTGGAAAAGTTGGAAATTGGATCTGGATATTTTGGAGGATTATGATTCGAAATACTATGGTTTCATTTCAAGTCTAATTTAAAGACAGCTGAATCTATAAATCATATTGGGTGCGTAAGTGTGGGTGCGTAAGTGGTGTGCCTAAATTTTATTTTGCATGAGTGCCGGCTAGGGGGCCTGGGAACTCTTTCCCTTGGTACTCGGGACCAAACATAACCAAATTTTCATAATGGATCCTATCAATATAATGGTTGGGCAGTTGGCTAACCCATGGGACTGGATGGGGTTAGGTTGGACTGATGGATCCCTATAATTAAAATTCAATTCTATTCAAGTTACGATAGTTGAAGTAAATCACGGATAATCCTTGTTCTATGGAGAAGAATCAACGGTTGTGCCTCTTTGACGAGAAAAAAAGTGTTGGTCTCTATGATCCAAGTACAAGTTCCTCCCTTAATCCGGCCATGTGATCCGTAGGTTTGGTCGGAATGAAAAGGGAAGCTAAGGCCCTTGACTACATTAGAATAATTCCCTTGGAGGAATCGCCTATGCTTTCTGGGCGAGGGAAGTTTTTTTTGGGTTCAGTTTTGGATGAACTGAGGGATTAGTCTCTTTTTTGGACATTCGTGGTGGGTGAGGCCCCGAGTGGGAAACTTTGCCCTATGCGTAAGGTTGCTACTTCCGCTGCTAGCTCCTTGGATTCTAGTGTGCAGAGAGGGAAAGGGTCTCACAGCTGGTATCAGAGCGTTGTGAAGGCTTAAAAAGGAAAAACAAATTTTATCAAAAATTTATAATAAAAACTCAGAAAGAGCATTTATGTATTGTGTTTTCATTCCTTGAGCTTCATTAATGAAGACTTTTAATTGATGAATTGGATTTTTAGATAGAAGTACCGCAATTTTGTGAAATCCTTGACCTGTGCTTGAGTCCTAGATACGATGGTATTTACCTTATAGCTCCAAGGACCGTGACTACCCGTATATACCGTGGGTATAAGTGCAGCTCTTTATTGATAATACATTTGAGTGAATCTAAGACCTTGAAGTTATAAGCAAAAATGCTATCCTAGATGATGATTTCAGATGCTAGTTGATATGATTTTAGAATTATGGTTGAGAATTGATGAATTGATTTGGATTCTGATTGAAAGATGAGATTTCTGAATTCTGGTTGAAAGAAGATAAGTTGAATAAAGCCACAATGAGGATGAATGGAGAGAATCCCAGTAATGATGTTGGTAACTGGGAAGACAATCAAGTCTTTCAGCAGATCATTATGAGATTAGTGGATTGTGCTAACAGATTGTTCACAACTTGACCTTTGGCCCAGTAGACCCAATTATGGAATGACAAATTAAGAACCTGTATAACTGAAATTCCTAGGGGGGAATTTCCAGATGATAATTGGAAATTACTAGTCTAATGGACCATTTTTGTGTTAAGGATGTGAATGAACTATTTTTTGATGAGTTCCGTATGTTTCTTCTTGTAGAAGGGGTCTTTATCCCAGGATTCTATGAGGGTTGACCAAACTTTAAGGAACCCTAGAATCAATTGAATCTAAAGTTTAACTCCTTTCAGATTTGAAGTGATCTTTTCACCTGAGTGTTTTGGTTAAGTTGGAAAAAGGGACTTAACAGGGAATTTTTGTATTGATGGGATCATGGATCAAGGTCCTTCATAGTAGAAATGTTAGCCCCCGACGCGATGAGGAAGAGCTCGACCTGGATGTTCGTAAAACTCTTCATAGATCTCAGCCTGGACCTTTCAAAGGTGAAGGGGAGCACTTGGAAGAAACAATAGAGAAGTGGATCGAAGTTATGGAAGATTACTTCAATGTCACTAGTTACAATTAGAAAAGTAAGGTAGCGCTTGCCAGGTTGAAGATCTTAGAAACAACCAGGGTAGTGTGAAGTAACCATTGTGAGACAAACCGTTTGGATCAGAACACCTAAACATAGAATAATCTCAAAGCTTACCTCAAGAAGATATTATGTCCTCCCGGCTTCCTAGAAACAAAGATGAATGAGTTCCTGGAGCTAACCTAGGGAAGCCAAACCACGGAGGAATATCATGAGGTGTTCGTTCTCCGCCTCAAATACTCGCCACTGTTGATGGATGAAGAACAGTTGATGGCCAGGTTCACTCGGGGAATGAACAAACCCTTGGTGGATGCCCTGGTGAAGAATGCTAAGCTAGTTTCTGTTGGGCTGAAGGAGTGTCGATGGCAAAGGATTTCGCCAAGGCCTTTGATGTCAAGGTCCCGTGTCGAAGCCAACGCCATCATCTTTCAAAAGATTCCTAGCTCCGAAAGGTGATTCCAACTTTCCACCTCCTAAGAGGGAGACAACAAGGTTAAACTCAGGATACGAGAAATTCCAGAATGGAAGAAAGGTCTTTTTTTTGAAATACAATCCCCTAGAATTCAACTTTAAAAGTTCCACCCTTGAACAAAGAAGTTAAATGCTTTAACTGCCAAGGATACGGTCATCGTAATAAGGATACAGTCATCTCGTGTTTTTCAAGTGGGGTAGGATGTAAGATTCCTCCCCCCAGCTTTTGAGATGTAAAGGTGTAAGAACCTTTCCTTCAATCTCTTGTAATCATCCCCCCCTTAGAAATGGAAAAAGATCTTGTTTTACCTTGTTTTAGCCTAGAGAGAGAAAATGTCTAGAGAGAGATAATTCAAAATTGAGATATCTTTGGATACAAAAATTTCCCTAATATCTAAGATGAATTCCCCTGAAACAGAAGTTCAAAATGAATTTTCCAATGTGCATTAGGAATTAATTATATATGTGTATAAGAGACCTTAGCCTGAGGGTCCACATTTTCAGAAATTTTTGGATTAAGGTCCAAATAAGGTTCCAAAGGACCAATAGGATTAATCCAAGTGTTGGGATGAAAAAAATGCAAAGAATACAAGAAAATACCCCACAAAAGAGTAAATGCTCACATAAGATGAAGAGTTGACTGAGTGCAGGGTTTATTAGTTCAAAAATGGGATATTTTAGTAAAATGATGAATTTTTGACACCTCAGTAGGGAGAGCCCCATCAAGTAGGCACCTTTTTTTATCATCATTGCTTGACATTTTTAATTCAAAAAAATCAAGATATTTCATCTCTCCTCTTTCTTGATGCAAACTGGATCAAAAAGGGAGCCAAACTGATCCAAATCTTGTCCAAATTGGGTCAAACTGAAGCTGGAAGCCTCTAGAACCCAGTTGGACTTGGTTAGTGACCTCCCTCACCCATAAATAGACCCTCATTCCTTTTTATTTTCATCTTTGAGTAATTACATGCCAATATTATCTTCATTTTAGTGTAATTTCTATTATCCCTCTATTTTGCCTCTTCTTTTGAGAGCTTTGGAGCTTCTCTATTCTCCATCCTCTCTTGAAGATTACCCTCCCCCTCTTGGTGGCCAAGGACTTGCTTGTGGACTTCACTTTCTATCCAAAGAATCAAGCTAAAATCAAAGGTAAACCCTAATTTAATGGTTTTTTTTCTATTCCTCTCAATGATTTTCTTCTTCTCAACTCCTCTAAAGCTTGAGAAGCTTTCAATGGAATGGTTTTCTCTTGAAATAAAGTTTTCCAATGATTCATAATGTTTAATTAGATTAATGCTAATCTTTATGCTTAATTATAATGTTTTCTTTAAGAAAATCTCTCTTTTGGAAAGATTAGTCATCTTTATGATTAGATCCTTGTTAGAAGGATGATTCTCAATGATAATCTCTTCATTTTAATCAAAACTTTAGGCTTGATAAGCTAGAGAAAGAGATTAGATATGTTCATGATTTTTAATCTAGTAAAAATGATGGTTAATTCTTTTTAGCTTGATTATGAGTAGTAAGAAAAATCATAGTAACTAATTCTAAATTGAAAGAGGATTATGCTAACATTTTTAGAAATGAGGAATGGTTATTTTAGAATAATCAAGAGATTTATTCATAATTATGCTTATAATTATGATTATAATTATGTTATATATGAATAATTTAATTTGAGTCTAAAAGAAGAATTCCTATCATATTTCCATTACAAGTATTCATTTTAAAATAGAAAAACGAAGCTATGGCAAAATTTTCCAGAAAAAAGATAAATCTTATTTTTATGCATAATTTTAATAAAGCAAAAAGAGGAATTCCTATCATATTCTAGGCATAGATTTTTTTTTTGCTAAAAGTGGAGTTTTGAGCATAATTTATTCAATAGTCAGAAAAATAAAGAAGGTTACGCATAAATTTTATAGAATCATTCAATGGATGTGAACGGATGTGAATGAAAGTAGGAATGATGAGAATGGATATGAATGAATGTAGGAATGATGAGAATGGATGTGAATGAATGTAGGAATGATGAGAACGGATGTGAATGAATGTAGGAATAATGTGAACGACTGTGAATGAATGTAGGAATGATGGGAATGGATGTGAATAAATGTAGGAATGATGGGAACGGATGTGAATGAATGTAGGAATGATGTGAACGGATGTGAATGAATGTAGGAATGATGTGAATGGATGTGAATGAATGTAGGAATGATGGAAATGGATGTGAATGAATGTAGGAATGATGATAATGGATGTGAATGAATGTAGGAATGAAGAGAACGGAGCTGAATGAATGTAGGAATGATGTGAACGGTGTGAATGAATGTAGGAATGATGAGAATGGATGTGAATGAATGTAGGAATGAAGAGAATGGATATGAATGGATGTGAATGGATATAGGATTGATGAGAATAGATATTAATGGATGTGAATGGATATAGGAATGATATGAATAAATGTGAATGGATATAGGAATGATGTGAACGGATGTAGGAATGATGTGAATAGATATGAGTGGATGTGAATGAAAGTAAGAATGATGTGAATGAGAATGGATGTGAGTGGATGTAGGAATGGATGTGAGTGGATGTAGGAATGGAAGTAAGAATGATGTGAATGAATGAGAATGGATGAGAATGGATGTGAGTGAATGAGAATGGATGTGAGTGGATGTAGGAATGATGTAAGAATGATGTGAATGGATGAGAATGGATGTGAGTGGATGTAGGAACGGTGTGAATGGATGTGAGTTGATGTAGGAATGATGTGATTAGATGTGAGTTAATGTAAAAAATGTGGAATAATAAGAAATGACGTGGAATGGGACGATGAGAAATGATGTGGGATGGCGAGATATGATAAGGGATAATGTGAAAGGATGTGGGATGATGAGAAAAGATGGGAACTCTGTTTGGAACTGTATTTATAGATGAAACCTATTTTTTTAAAGATTGTTTTATGTCAAGAATGCTAGGGAAGCATTTTGACCATCTTGTGAATGAGGTCATGTGAACCTAAGTGAAAAAGTTGCAACAGCTGATGGAGAGTCAATGAATGACATCTTGCGTGGCAAGGTTGGTCGAGGTCTTGACCAACCTCGGTTCGATTAAAATGGTGAGCTTCCAGTATGGTGGATGAGGGACCAAGGAAGCGGCCTATGAGTGAAGCGCTAGGTCACCTGCTAAGGAACCTAGAGGGTGCTCACTATACGGTGCTCGGGCTCTGGGTCGCCCAAGATACCCACGCGTGCGTCTAGGAAGAAAAGTAGTTGGAGCTATTTTTTGAACACGGGCATGAATATGGTTGATTGGCCTTGCTGGTCTTCAACGGATGAGTTCATGGCTCTTTACATGGATCTTGTTGGTTGATCTTGTGCTGATCTCCAACTGAGAGTCCATATGGTTTTTATGTGATTAAACTCCTAGGTTTTATGGGCTAGGAACTATTTAAAAGGCCCATGAGTGAGCAGGTGGTGAGCGTTCTGGTTGCCGATGATGCCATAGGTACGCTGAGGGGGATGGAATGACTGAAATTGGATTTTATGGTTGGAAAGTGGAAAAGTTGGAAATTGGATCTGGATACTTTGGAGGATTACGATTCGAAATACTATGGTTTCATTTCAAGTCTACTTTAAAGACAACTGAATCTGTAAAGGAAATTTCATATTAGGTGCGTAAGTGGTGTGTCTAAATTGTATTTTGCATGAGTGCCGGCTAGGGGGACCTGGGAACTCTTTCCCCTAGTACTCGAGACAAAACATATTAGGTGCGTAAGTGGTGTGTCTAAATTGTATTTTGCATGAGTGCCGGCTAGGGGGACCTGGGAACTCTTTCCCCTAGTACTCGAGACAAAACATAACCAAATTTTCATAATGGATCCTATTAATACAGTGGTTGGGCAGTTGGTTAACCCATGGGACTGGATGGGGTTAGGCTGGACTGATGGATCCCTATAATTAAAAGTCAATTCTGTTCAAGTTACGATAGTTGAAGTAAATCATGGATAATCCTTGTTCTATGGAGAAGAATCAACGGCTGTGCCTCTTTGACGAGGAAAAAAGCATTGGTCTCTACGATCCAAGTACAAGTTCCTCCCTTGATCCGGCCATGTGATCCGCGGGTTCGGTTGGAATGAAAAAGGGAAGTTAAGGCCCTTGACTACGTTAGAATAATTCTCTTGGAGGAATCGCCTATGCTTTCTGGGCAAGGGATGTTTTTTCCGGGTTCGAAACCGAGGGATTAGTCTCTTGTCTCCGGACATTCGTGGGCAAGGCCCCGAGTGGGACTTTCTTGCCATCAATTGTTTCATTTAGCTTTGCCTAGTTAGGCGTTTAGCATTTGGTTTTCCTCATTCAGCCATTTCGCTTCAAGCATTCCGCATTAAAGCATTCGACTTCAACATTTAGATATTCAGCCATTTGGCTTTATGCTTTCTTCTTACAGCCTTTGGCTTCAGGGTTTCTGCATTTTAGACATTCGGTTTGAGCATTCACCAAATCAGCCCCCTTCAACGCTTGGTGTTTAGCATTCAGCTTTCAGTCCCCGCCATCAGTGTTTAGTATTCGATCATTGCCTCTGCTTTTAGCATCTCAGCTTTATTCTTCAGCTATCTGCATTCAGCAGTTGTCCAAATTTACCATCTTGGTTGAGTTTACTTCCTTGGCTGGGTTTACTCAGTTCATCCTTTCGCTTCAACATTCTATATTCGCCATTTGACTGTGGCTTATGCTTTAGTTCAGCTTACAACATTTGGCCGAGTTTGCTCTATTAGCCAGGTTTACCCATCATTAGTCTTTTAGCTTTGGATCTCTATATTTGGCATTCAAATTTTGGACTTCCGCCTTCGGCATTCGGTGTTTGACTTTCAGCTTTTATCAAGCTGATTCAATCAGGCGATTCACCTCCGTCTGTTAGCTGATTTAGATTCTGTCCCGTTCATTAGCTGGTTTTGTGTCCTTCCGTCATTCAATTTTAACTTGACGATTTTGCCTTCAGCTTCTGACCTGCTAATTCCATGTTAGCCTCCTTCCTACTGCTACCACGTCAACTTTTGACCCCGCTGACTTGCTAATTCAACATTAGCTTTTGACCTATGCCATGCCAACTTCTGACCTGTTGACTCCATGTCAACTTTTGATGATTTTGCATAAAATTTTGACCTGTTAATTTTGTGTCCACCACTGATTTGCCTGCAACTTTTGACGTGTAGATTGTTGATTTGGTAAGTTTGCACATGCATTGAGCAGACATCTGAGGTGCTTTGGGTCACTTGAAGCTGCTGCTTGTGTCAAATATACATCAGTTTTCCCATTTCTTTGTTATGTAAAATGTCTAAAAACATCCGTGATGCCTTGCAATGCTTTACCTACTTCTTTTATATCATTTTGTGATGGTGATTGGTACTTTAATTTGGATGCTACAAAACACATTACTTCTGACAAGAATCTGTGGCCACCTTGAGAGACGATCCATGGTGCAGTTTTGTGTGCTGATGATAATGCATCTTATGTCATTATAAGCATTGAAAGTGTGGAGCTGACATCATGTTGTGAGGAAACATGTACTCTTGCTGACACTTTATGTGTACCTGGCATCCACACGAATATAACTTCTATCTCAGCACTTGCAAAAGCTGGCCTTAACATCTAGCTTTTGATTACTGCTACTCCATTCACAGAACTAATTCCGATGCACTTCTGCTTTTTGGTACATTGTGCAATGTCCTTTATAGTCTTGACATGTCTGATAGCCTGAACACCATATTAGAGAATTTGGGAATCTCCCAATTCCCATTTTTGAATACTAAAAAAGGGGGGACATGGATAACATGTTTGTAAGTTTCTCAAAGCCCTATCATGTGACCTATCATTGGAAAGCGCTTGAAAAATGGGATCTAAAGAGCCATAAACCACTCATTTTGGATTAATGGTGTTCAAGTTATGGAAAATCCAAAGTTTTGACCACATGTCTTAAACTTGTGGGAAATTCCCATATTTCCCAATATGGTGTTTAGGAGTAGTGATCCTCATGTTGATGCAATTATTACTTCCACATCATAGATTATGCATGATACTGAGTTCCAACACACTCATTTTGGTCAACTTACCTTCACTTCACTTATGCAATTATACTATGTCAGATTATGGTTTAGGAGTTGCCACCTATGCAACTCCTACACAAGCTGCTGACATTGCGAACCGATCGAAGGGGGGGAATACCTATCATATGCAAGATTGCCAGTTGATGTAGGTTCATCTGATGCAACATTGCATGATGCTACTATGCCTGACATTGATCCTAGAAATTATCTGAGTCTAAATCAGGATTGTCAATTGGTGCTATGCCTAACATTGATCATGGTGATGGTCAATCCTCAGCTAACTATGCTTTATAGCAATTGCATTTGATGGGGACACAAGTTGTGTATTACTGATGGTGATGTATGGTCACTTATGCATTCGACCCCTTAGCGAGACAGTTGTGTTGTCTTGGAAACATGCCTGTATCCATTGATGTTTTACTTGCTCAGATGTAATTCTTATGTTGAACTAGCTCCTTGTTTGAGTTGCCTAACCTTTGTAGCTCATGGACACGGATGTTAATGGTGTCAGACTATTACATTATCTTCAGCTTGGTTGGCGTTTCACTATGCATAATTTAAGGTTCCTCTACCTTAATCTGTGTGGGATTACACATCTTCTTTATTTTTCCATACTGAGAAGTTGCTTTATACTCTCATGGTTTGGCTGAATGTATGCCCTACTATTCCCAAAATTGACAAATTGTTATATTAGCATTTTTGGCTAGGTTTACTAAATCAGCCCATTTCCATTGCTGATTCCACCTTGTCAGTTTGTCCATTGACAAAAGTTATTTTTCAGATGTATTGGCATTTAGTGGACCTTGATAGCTTATACATTGCTATTGTTCATAGTGCTCACAATCTCTATTTATTATTGACTCCATCTAAGCCTATTTTGTCTTTGAATCAATCCTCTACTGACAGTCAGTCAGATTTATCAGCTTCAATTTTCGAATATTACTCTATTGCCATGGGTCATGCATTACTTAAAGAGCATGCAATCATTGTGATTTCCTACTATGACATTAGTTTGACACACGCTGCCTCTGGATATTCATCTCGTTTGGCTGATGCATCCCTTATTGCTTCTGCATTCCCTCAAGAGTCATTTTCTCCTTTTGCTGCTTTGGGAGCTAATAATCAGGTTTCAGCAATGCGTTCAATTTTTAGATGTGCTAACCATCAAAAGATCTGGTAGAGTTGATTTTCTCATGATGTTACAACATGCATTTGATGTTGCAGACATAGGGATTTTGTAATATTTGGGTATCTTTGCTTTTGGTCTCTCTCTCATATTCTTCGAGCTTAATTCGGCTGTGTGTGCATGTGTGTCTATTTGTGTGTGCAGAGCATCTTCTCCCTCATCCAACAATCTCCACTCTGCATGATTTTGTGCACCTATAGAACTATTGAATGTTTCGCTTCTTTGTTGTTTTTCAGCTATTCTGAATGCCAACAAATACTTGTGAGCTTGCAACAATTTGTTTTCTATTTAGTCGTTTGTAGTATGCTTTTGTAAAACCATTGAAAACTTCTTTCATACTATTTTCCTTCTTTATTCCTCCAAAATGTTGTGTGTGCCAAAAGAATGTATTGTGTGCTATATACTGGGACTTTTCCATGCCTTTGTTGACCAAATTGCAGGACATCCATACCTCTCTACAAAGTAAGGTAGATGATTGTGAATTATATGCTTCATTAATAAAACAAAGGTTAAAACATTCATAATGTAATTGATATAATAAGGCTAGATTGATATTTTTAGTTTTACCATGTAATATGTTATGTTGCAATATGTCCAAGCCTCCTTCATGCTCTTTCCAAAAATCTTCAGTTGTTCTTCAAATACCTTATGATCATCTTTGTTCCAAGTTTGTTTTGTCAAATAATATAAATAGCTGATCAAGAGATTACCATACTTCAAACTTTATGTTCCTTGTGAGGCCATCTGCTTCATGGTCTTTCACAATATTATGCACTACCTTCCACATGTTGTAGATACATAATGTGTTCGTTTTTTAAACTTTCTCTTAACCTGTGGCCTTGACAAAAACCTTCTTGCAACACCGCCAATGGATGATTTGATTGGAACTTCCTTATCAATTGACTTATGTCTATGCATGTAAGATTCCTCCTCAGATCCTAAAGATGTATAAAGTTCTCCTTTCAGTCCCCAGTGATCATTCCCTTTTTAGAATGCAAAAAGGCATTGTTTTTCCTTGTTTTTGGCTTAGAGAGAGAAAATATTCTAGAGGGAGATAATACAATTTTGAGATATTTTTGGATACAAAGTTATCCTTTAAAGATGAATTCCCCTGAAACAGAAGTTTAAAAAGAGTTTTCCAATATGCATTAGAAATTAATTGAATATGTGCACTGGACACCTTAGCCTAGGGGTACCTGTTTTCAAATAATTATGGATTAAGGTCCAAAGAGGGTTCTAATGGGCCAATGGGGTTAATCCAAGTGTTTGAATAAGAAAAATTCAAGAATAAAAGGAAATCCACAAAAAATGAGTAAATTCTCACATAAGATGAAGAGTTGACTAGTACACTAGTACTTAAAATGGGAATTTTGACACCTCAGGAGGGTGAGTGGAGCTCATCAAGGAGGCGACTAGAATCCTCATCATTTTTCCATTTTTTAATTCAAAAAAATGAGATATTTCATCTCTCCTCTCTCCTCTTCCAAACTAGATCAAAAAAGTGAGCCTAACTAGTCTAAAACTTGTCCAAATTGGATCAAACTGAAGCTGGAAGTCTCTAAATCCCAGTTGGACTTGGTTGGTGGCCTCCCTCTCCTATAAATAGAACTCCATTCCTTTGTATTTTTATCTTAGTGTATTTATATGCTAGTGTAATTTTCATTTTAGTGTAATTCCATTATCCCTCTCCCTTGCCTCTCCATTGTGAAGCTTTGGAGCTTCACTAAACCTCTTCTTATCTTGAAGACTACCCTCTTCTCTTGGTGGCCAAGCCTCTTCCTTGAGGGCTACACATCTCTTACAAGCTAAAGAATCAAGCACACTTAGGGTAAGCCTTAAAAAAAGATGTTTATTCTCTTCTTTAAATGTTAATCTTCTTCCCAACCTCTCTACATGCGTGGGAAGCATTCTATTTCATGGTTTCTTCTTAAAACCATGCCCTTCTTGATTTATGTTGTTTAAATGAAGTAATGTTAATCTTCTATGCTTAAATGTATTGTTTTTTATTTGTAATCACTCTTTTTGAAAGAATACTCACTTTTATGGTCAAATCCTTCTTGGAAGGTTAAGCCTTAATTTTAATCTCATTTTTTAACCCTAAACTCTAAGCTTATCAAGCTAGAGATGAGGATTAATCAATTTTTTTGTTTATTAACCTACTTGGAATGAGGTTAATTCATTTAAGCTTGTTTTTATGAAAAGAAATCTTATATTTATTTATTTTAATGAAAGAGAGGTTATGATAACATTCATATTTTTATTGTCATATGAAAGTTATATTTGAATATTTTTTTAAAAATAAACAAGATTCTTAGATGAAATTATGCTTATATTTATGCATAAATAATTCTTATATTAAAAGAGGAAGTCCCACCATATGTTTATGTAATTATGTTTATGCATAAATTTAAAAATGCTAAAAGTGGATTTTTTCACGATATTCCATGCATAAACATTTTAAATGCTAAAAGAAGGATTTTTGTTACATTTTCGAATATACATTTATAGTATGTGTATGCATAAATGTCTAAATGTCAAAAAGAGGAATTTTTGTTGTATTTTCATAATTATATTTATGCATGTATATGCATGATTATTTAGATGACAAATGAGGTTATGTGAATTTATTATTATGTATATTCATTGTATGCTTATGCCTAGACAATTTAAAAATTACAAGTAGATGTGTGAAAATATTTTAAATGTGTATATTCATGGTATGTATATACATGAATATTCTTGTTTATCAAAAGAAGAACTTTTATCAAATATTTAAATAGGAATATGCATAATTAATTTTGGTATCAAAAAGAGAATGTTTCATCATATTTCTATGTAGATAAT
Source organism: Cibotium barometz (assembly GCF_041138505.1). Lineage (NCBI taxonomy): Eukaryota > Viridiplantae > Streptophyta > Polypodiopsida > Cyatheales > Cibotiaceae > Cibotium > Cibotium barometz. The sequence goes on along the minus strand of NC_141051.1, from coordinate 4,931,882 downwards.
TATGGCATGTTGATGCCTAGGTTTAAATGGAGAAGAGAATATTTAAGAATATTTCTATGTGAATATTTTGATAAAATGATGTATGCATATTTATTAAAGGATAATTTAGAAAAAGAAATATCCTTGTTAAATTCCATTATTCACGAGTAGAATTATTTATAGTTCTTTTATATCCAAAGTAGAATGAATTTTCATATTATTGGATGTTTATCCTTACGATTAGAAATCACAGGTATTTTATGAGATAAATGGAGAAATATCTTTAGGAAATAAATCTAGGAATAAATTCAAGTAATTAGGTGCTAGACCATGACCACTTGAGAAAGGTGGGTCAGTAAGATACCTGCACATCTCTTGAATCATAAATTAAGCTAAGACTTGTGACCATTCCCATTTCTTCAGTGTACGAAGAAGGGATAACCGTCTGATTTAGAGAATTTCCCCTAAGACCTGAAATCATCTAGAAATAAGCTAGAAATTCATTTGATTGTAATTAATGGATGGATCACCCGAGATACAAGATTCGCGATTTTCATTGAGAAAGTCTAGGTTTTGAAAAAAGGGTCTTGTGAAACCAATACTAGAGATGTTTTCTCGTGAAATGGCTTTTCGTGGAGGAGATCAAACTCAATGGGAAAATCCTACTTGCATAGAAACTCTATTTTCATAAAGGACTATCTTACGCTAGAATGTTGGAGGAAGCATTTAGTTTATTGTTGAATCTAAGGAGAGTTTATGTTGCAACAGCCGACGGGGAGTCATTGAAGGACATCTCTCGGGAAAATCCTGCCAAGGTCTCGACTAGCCTCCTCAGTACGGTTAAAAATGGTGTGCTTCCGGTACGATGGGCAAGGAGACCGAAAAGCGGTCCCTGAGTGAAGTGCTAGGACACCTAAGGAGGATCCTAGAGGGTTATGACCAAGCAATGCTCGGGCTTGCGGTTGCGAGGACACCCATGCGTATGTCGAGGGAGATCTTCATGGATTGGCTAGAAATGTATTTAAGTAAACTGGAAACTATGAAATTGGATCTCGTTGGTTGACTAGCCGGTCTTCAACGGAGAGTCCGGATGATGACACTTGATTCGAAAACAATGGAAATGCAATACTGAGGATTATGATGGAAATACTGTGGTTTTATTGTAATTCTGTCTTGAAAATAGTTGAATCTGAGAAAAGGCAATTTCATATCAGGTGCGTAAGTGGTGTGTCTATTTAATATATTTGCATGTGTCGGCTAGGGGGCCTGGGAACTCTTTTCCCTGGTATACCTGAGACTGGTACCTAAGACAAAACACAACCAAATTTTTATAAAGAGAGATCCCACCAATACAGTGGTTGGTGGGCTGTTGGCTAACCCATGGGCCAGTTGGAATAGACCGGATCGGTGGATTTCTACCATAAAGTTTAGTTATGTTCAAGTTACGATAGTTGAAGTAAGTCAGTGGGTAATGCTTGTTCTATGGGAAAGAATCAACGGCTGTGCCTCACTTGAGGGGAAAAAAGCGATGATCTCTTTGAACCAAGTGAAAGTCCCTCCTTGATTTGGCCATGTGACTCGCGGGTTTGGTTGGAATACAAATGATAGTTAGGGCTCTTGACTCTGTTAGATAAATTTTCGCTAGAAGATTCGCATGTGCTTTTTGGGCGAGGAAAGTTTTTTCGGTTTCAATTTTGGAAGAACCATCGGACAAGTCCCTTGCCCGGACATTCATGGGCAAGGCCCCGAGTGGGAAGCTCTTCCTTGCATAAGAGGTTGCTACTTCCGCTGCTAGCACTCCGGAGTTCGATGCATAGAGAGGTAAGGGGTCTCACAGGTGGTATCAGAGCTTTGTTGAAAGCTTAAGAATTGAAGACGAATTTTGTCAAGAATTTATAATTAAATCTTAGAAAGGTGCATTCATATGTTGTATTTCCATTCAGATTAAGCTTCATTGATGAAGACTTATAATTGATAAATTGGATTGTATAGATGGATACCCCGTACTTATCTGGTATCCCCAACCTTACCCAAAATCAAGATATGACTACCTTTTCTTTGTTGAGATATCGAGCTTATCTAGTGAGGTGGTGGACACTGATGACCCGCTTGGGGGATAGGCCCCACACTAACACCACTGGCATGGTTGGTGAGATCATGGGTGATATGCGGCCAGTGGGATGACAAGCTGTGTGACAGTCATTCTAGAGATTGCTGGCATAGTTATAGCGCCAGTTCATTTAGTTGGGTTCACACTATAGAGAACCCTAGTATGTATTTGGTTGAGTACCTTTTCATATTGTGTGTACTTTATCTTTGTATATGGTGTGTTGAGTGTTGTGTGAAGATGTAACGTACCCATCTTCACTAATAAAGAAATGTCCATGTAATTATGAGTTTTTATGGTATAAATATCAATAATTTTATTATGTGAGTCATTTCTACTTAGAATCTTCAAATTCTGAGCCCAAATTTGGAATCTGCGTGTGATTTTACCCTAATATAGGATTTTACAGCATCCAAAACGGACACCGGATCAAGCCTATACGCTAATTTTAATCATTTTAGTTAAAAAACGGCGACCTTTAAACCTTAATAAATGCACGACCGCACGTCCGATTGACGAACGGTCTGAACCCCTGCGACCAGGAGAACCTCCCGGACAAAAAAAATTTTCGCCCCCCGGGGCGGTCCGGCACGCAAATCGAGGCGGGCGTCCCAAATTTGGGTACCCCGCCCCAAAATTTGGTCCATACACACTTACTAGGGCGCCCGTACAATGGCCGCCCAAGAACCAAAGGACGGCCGCCCACTGTTTGGTCCACGCGTACCCTTGGGCGGACACCCAGACCGGATAAGGTACATGCGTACCACTCCTTTCCCAGACAACCGACACCGTACCTTTCCGGTAGACCCATGCAGGCCACTGATCCATAGCCTTTGAAGGTACACCGTCCTTTCGTCCCTGCTTTGCGCAGCGCCCGTACCCTCACCCCTCAGCTATATAAACCCCCGGGGTGCTCCTCAGTCGGCACGCACTTCTGTGTAGCGTATGCCCTGTTGTGCTGCCGTCCGTACCGCCGTAGCGTACTTGTTGCAAGTACAGCCGCCCTTGCAGCCACCCCTCTCACAGCCCCTCATTTGGCTCTTTTCAGATAAGCCAATTTTCCTCCATCCTCCTCTTGCCATGGACCAGTGTCCTTAACTCTTCTCCCCCCCCGTGTGAATAGACTTACAGAGAGGCTTGCAGCAACCCCTCCCAGCCCTCTCCACGTTTTTGCCTTTGGCCTTAAGGACATCTCACAATTCCCTCCCCCCCCCATTTGCGTAGACTTTAGTAAGGGATTTTTGGCTCAAGCGAGGGTTCGTGCGCCATATTCTTTTGCTCATACGGTGAGCAAACGAGCTCGGAATTCAGATCCAACTGAAGCGTTTTGATCGCAGCAGCGAGCTCTACAAGGCGACGCCTAAGATGGCCTCATCCCAGAGACGGCAAAATATTGCCTCAAGAGGCGTACGTAACAACGAGATGGAGGGAGATGCGCCCAATGCGGCTCCAGTCCTCCCTTTTCAAGTCCCTCAAGGAAACGGTGGCCAGGTTAGCTTGGTTAATTTTCAAAAGAAGAGAATTTTCCTTAAATTAGTATTAATGAATGGTGTCTTTTTCTTTTAAAACGAGGACATAAAAGTTATATGAAATTACGAATTATGTGATGTTGTTTTCGATAAATTGCGTTGAAATTGCTATCTTCATGAATTGTGAATGCTATACTTAGAAAATTGCATTGAAGTTGTTATCTTTGGAATTCAAGATTTCTTTTGGCTTCAACGCTAACTCCGTTCCGTGCTTGTGTAGCCGGGCGGCGTCATTAGCAAAGCCCGGGAATGGCCCAAGGTATCCCTCATACCTTTGGGAGAATAAGGATCGCCGATTGAGGCGAGAGATTATGAGGCTGCCTAGTTCTGAGGGCCCAGGCTAGTGCGGTAAATAAGCCCACTCTAGTGTGCAGACATCCCTCTGAGGGGCGGGAGGATCGAGCGATGGAGCCTGAGAGGGCGACAGGCCGGCTTGAGTCCTCGCCAGCGGCCGACGATGAGGTGTATGGTCCCGTAGGGTTTTGCCCAGCATGTAGAGGCTGGAAGGCCGAATTCTAGATCATCGGCAGAATAAGAATAAGAGAGCCGGATTGGCTTGTATGGAAATGGATTCATGTATAAACTTTTTATATAATTGCATCTTGTCTTTGGTATGATTGTATTGTGTAAGAAGGCTGTTATAACGAACCTTGTGAAGAAGGGCCCTAATTAAGGAATATGCTTATTTATGTCAAACAGTGTGGTAGTATTAATTAGAAAACAAATTGATGCGTGAGTAGGGTGGAAAGTGGGAGGATGGAATGCCCTGACGGCACCATCCTACAGATGGGTGGACCCGATTAGTCGGGTAGCTTTCCAACAAATTAAGTGAAAGCCCTACGTTAGATAGTTAGGTTCTTGGGCAACTCTATTCAAGAAGACTAGGCCAGCGGCTGTGCCTTGCATAAGATGAGGAAAAAAGCGTTGTCCCTAGAAATCAAGTCTAGTAGTTGCCCAATTTTTGATCAATTGCCCTATGGGTGATTTAACGTTTAGGAAATCACGCTCCCCCTGCGGGATAGAGCTAGGTCATACCTATAAATCGTATCCTTGAATCTCTACAGGGTCAAGGTGTCGATGAATAGGAAATTTTTCCCAAGATAAGACTTAGCGGACTATCTTAAGTGTTTCTCCCATTTTTAAAGGGAGGAACCTTACAATTGGTATCAGAGCAAGTTTGGCTCCTAGGAATTGCAGTTTAAGGACTGTTTTGTAATAAATGTTTTACCTAACATAATTAGTAAAGACATCCTACTAAAACAAATAAAGTAAATTGATGTTTGAATGATTGTAGGAAGAGGAAGATGCCTACTCCAAATTTCTAGTTTTCCAATGCATCTTCGAGACTGCTAGTCACTCCTCGAATTTCGAGTTCCGCGACACCATGGTGCAGATATTAGAGAAGATATCCCTCCCTCATTTCTCTCGTATTCAGAGAGGATGGGGTAGAGATTTCTGGAGTCATGGGCCGAGATACTTCATCATCCGAGCAGATCAGATTGGGAACCTCACCACCGACCTTAAGCGGATTCGTTGGATTGAGAAGCTGAAGATGGTCCGCTTATTTTGGTTCGTCGGTACCCCCAGGGACGACACCTCGGTGATTATAGATGGGGTTCGCATACCTCAGGATCGTTGGGTGTATGACAAAGTGATGCAGGTCTTACCTGCTGATAGAGTAGCAGTGTTGGGACCCACCCCAATCCAGAGTTTACCACCCTTACCATCAGTTTTTAGAGTCTTAGAAACTACAGCGGAACCCCCATATTTCACATATGTGGACCGCTCTACCCTTATGTCACAGTGAAGCCTAGGAATTTCCCTTGATGTCAAATAAGACTAATTATATTAGTCTCAGATCTTTGTAATAAAACTTGTCCTTGTAAATATTTGGAAATAAAATAATTTCAATGGTTTTGCTCTCCAAAAATTAAGCGTTGTGCAAATATGAATCTTGTAATCTTAAAAATTGTTTTTACGATGATGGCCAGGATGACCACCCTCCACTTCCCAATGCGCTTTATACCGATACCCAGGAGAAGAAGCTCCTGCTCAAGCAAATGCAACCTCCCTCCTTTAAAGGAGAAGGTTCAAAGGTTGAGAAGGATGCTGAAGTCTGGATTGAGGCGATGGACGATTATTTCTCTGCTGCTGGTACTGGAGTAGCAAATCAGTCTATGCTCGCACGGTTTCGCCTCACTGGAGATGCTGGTGGAAACAGTGGTGCCGTGACAAGGAAGTCACCGAGCATTCTCAAACGTGGGAAGACATCAAGCAGGCAGTGAAGGAAAGATATCTTCCTCCATCCCATGAATCCATAAAGATGAATGAGTTCTTTAGTCTTAGACAGTGCAGCTTAACTCTTGAGGACTACTACTCCAAATTCATTACCCTTCGGAAGTATGCCCCAGGTATGACTACTTCCCAGCAAGTGGCTCGTTTCTGCCAAGGGCTAAATGAACCCCTAGATTCCCGCCTTGAAGCAATGAGGCCAACCACTTTACAGGATGCTCTCATACGAGCAAAGCCCCTTGTGAAAGAAATGAAGGCTAACAAACCGAAGAATCAAAAGAGATCTTACCCTGAGGCAAACCTTAGAGATCAACCCTACAAGAAACCTCAACAGAATTTCCCCTACTACAACAGAGGGCGACAAGGCAACTCTTTTGCCCCCCGCTCGTATGCTGCTTCTTCCAGAGAAGGCCCTCTGTGTTTTGAGTGCAATGAGCCGGGACACTTTAGAGCCAACTGTCCCAAGATGGCAACATCATTCCCCCAAGGTAACAGAGGAAATCAAGGCCGTGGAACCCCTACCCACCAAGGTGCAAGAGGCAGTGGTCGTGGCAGAGGCCGCGGAGGAACAGTTTCTAGAACTGCCTGTGTTATAAGTGAAGAACCAACCTTGGAAGAGGCTGAAGAAGAGCGCGCCACCGTCCATGCGGCAGTAGAACACCAAGGTCCGAATAAACAATTTGGTGTAATCCAAGCCCCTACCACTCATCACGGTAAGCCATTTCAGCTTTTGATTGATTGTGGCAGTACCCATTCATTCCTTTCTCCTAGGTGCTTGCAAAAATTAAACTTGAGTCAAAAATCAGCTAGAAAAATGATTGTAGAGTTAGCCAGTGGGAAAGAAGTAGTATCTCGCCACTCTATAGGAAACCTTGATTTTGAGCTGGGTAATGAGCAAACTCATGGTCACTTTAGAGTCTTGCCACTAGGAATTTATGATGGAATCCTTGGGATGGATTGGTTAATTACAAACAAAGCTAGCATTCATTGTAACCAGGGGAGTATCACTTTTGAAAATAAGCATGGCCAAGTAATATCTGTTCAGGGAATCACAGGAAAACCTAAGTCTAGGGTAGTCAAGGCAAAACATCTTCTCAAGGGGACACGTAAGGGTCAGCAAGTTTTCTTAGTCAAACTCAACAAAGTCATTGAACCTAGTATGGAGACAGAACCCTCTTGGCTCCAAGAATTCTCTGACATCTTCCCTGACGAGCTTACAGGGTTACCGCCTCCTCGAGAAGTCGAATCGAGGTGATCCCTGGAGCTCAACCCATCTCAAAAACTCCCTATAAAATGTCCCTTCCTGAAGCCATTGAACTTAAGGAGCAACTTTCCCAACTCATTGAACAAGGATTTGTACGCCCCAGTAGCTCTCCGTGGGGAGCACCTGTTCTTTTCCAAAAAAAGAAGGACGGGACTCTCCGCCTCTGCATAGATTATCGAGGGCTAAATCAAGTCACTGTCAAGAATAAGTATCCTATCCCTCGCATCGATGAACTTCTTGACAGGCTTCATGGGGCCAAAGTCTTCTCAAAAATAGATTTGAGGTCTGGTTACTATCAGATCAAAGTCAAGGAAGCAGATATACCCAAAACAGCCTTTAATACCCGTTATGGCCACTATGAGTTTACTGTAATGTCATTCGGGTTAACCAATGCTCCTGCAACCTTCAACCGCCTAATGCAAGATATATTCCGCCCGTACTTGGATGAGTTTGTGCTTGTTTTCTTTGATGACATCCTAATCTACTCCAAATCAATGGAAGAGCATGAGGAGCATGTGCGTAGAGTTCTGCAATTGCTGCGCAGACACAAACTCTATGCCAAGAAGAGCAAATGTACCTTCTTTACTCATCAAATTGAGTATCTTGGATTCATCGTCTCCAAAGATGGCATCTCAGTAGACCCTGCCAAAGTCAAGGATATTCTAGAATGGCCACCCCCTAAATCAGTTCGTGAAGTTCGTGGATTCTTGGGAATCACGGGTTGGTATAGGATTTTTATCAAAGATTATGCCTTGGTAGCTGCACCCTTGACAGATCTTCTTAAGAAGGATTGCAAAATAGTGTGGCTGCCAATCCATCAAAACAGCTTTGATCAGCTGAAAGTCATTATTTCTTCTGCCCCAGTCTTAAAGCTTCCTGATTTCTCCAAGGAATTTGAAGTGGTTACCGATGCTAGTAGTCTAGCACTTGGTGGTGTCTTAGGCCAAGAAGGAAGACCAGTCGCTTATACTTCCCGCAAGCTGAAGCAATATGAAACAAACTATGCCACCCATGATTTGGAACTCTTAGCAGTTATTCATTGCCTCAAATTATGGAGACATTATCTCTTGGGAGGCAAATTCCAGCTTGTAACTGACCACAAAAGTCTAAAGTGGATCTTCACCCAGCCTAACCTCAACATGCGGCAAAGGAGATGGATTGAAATTCTACAAGAATATGATTTCGACATCAAATTCCGCCCTGGGAAAGATAATGTGGTAGCTGATGCACTTAGCCGCAAATCTTTCTTGAATGCAATTTCAATGCCAAATAATCCCATACTGGTCAAGGTGGAAGAAGTCTCATCTCATGACCCAGATTATCAGAGGATGATAAAGTTAGTAGAAGAAGGGGGACATTCGGAGAAAGAGAAGAATCTAATCAAGGGATACTCCACTCATGAAGGAAGCCTCTACTTCAATCACAGGCTATGTATCCCTAAGGATCCTGCTTTAAAGAAACTAATCCTCCATGAAGCTCATGATAGCCCTGTTGTTGCAGGACACCCAGGTTATGCAAAAACATTAAATGCGGTAAGAAGGAGCTTTCATTGGGCAGGCTTGAAAAATGATGTGCTTCGGTACTTGAAACAATGTCTCTCATGCCAAAGGATCAAGGCTGAAAGGGTCAAGATGCCTGGAAAGCTTCAACCCTTAGATATTCCCCAAATGAAGTGGGAGTGCATTAGTATGGATTTTGTCACAAGTCTTCCCACTGTTCAAGGAAGATATGACTCCATTCTAGTAGTAGTGGACTTACTTACCAAAGTAGCTCACCTTATACCAGCAAAAAGGACCTTCAAAGCTTCTGATGTTGCTCGAATATTCATCAAGGAAGTCCTCAAACTTCATGGTCTCCCAAAAAGGATAGTAAGTGATCGGGATTCTGACTTCACCTCAAAATTCTGGCAGTCTCTATTTCAAGCTCTGGGGACTCAACTTTGCTTTAGCACAGCTTATCATCCAGAGACCGATGGCCAGACTGAAAGAGTCAATCAAGTAATTGAAGACATTCTCAGAGCATACTGTGGACGGGAACCCAGAAGGTGGATTCAATACCTTCCTCTGGTAGAATTTGCCTACAATGCGTCTTATCATCAAAGCATAGGAATGTCACCATTCAAAGCACTTTATGGGCAAGAATGCTTGTCTCCTCTAAATTTCTCTGATCCGACCATAAGAGTTGAGGCATCCAGGAAAATGCTCGAAGAGATGGAGGAACAAACCAAAGCTATCCAAAGGGATATTAAAGCTGCCCAAGATCGACAAAAGCATTATGCTGACAACAAGAGGTCTGAAAGGATCTTCAAGGAAGGAGACAAAGTTCTTCTACGAGTGCGCCCCAAACGAAGTTCTCTATCACTTGGGAAATATAAGAAGCTCAGCCCTAGGTATTGTGGTCCTTATACAGTTATCAAGTGTCTAGGTAAAAGTGCTTATAAACTCCAACTTCCAGCCCATATCAAAGTCCATAATGTATTTCATGTAAGTTTGTTAAAGCCATATGTCCCCAGTTTCGATCATATTCTTGATGATGAACAAGTTGTAATCCCTACTCAAGGAGTCCTTGAATTACAGCCCAATAGCATCATAGATTCTAGGGAAAGGCAACTCCGAAATAGAACTCTTGTAGAACATCTAGTTCAGTGGAAAGATTACCCTGAAGAGGATGCAACTTGGGAAGATGAAGCTACACTCTTAAAGGATTATCCCCAATTCATGACGAGATGAGGACATCTCGATTTCTTTAAGGGGGGAAGGATGTAACGTACCCATCTTCACTAATAAAGAAATGTCCATGTAATTATGAGTTTTTATGGTATAAATATCAATAATTTTATTATTTGAGTCATTTCCACTTAGAATCTTTAAATTCTGAGCCCAAATTTGGAATCTGCGCGCGATTTTACCCTAATATAGGATTTTACAGCATCCAAAACGGACACCGGATCAAGCCTATACGCTAATTTTAATCATTTTAGTTAAAAACGGCGACCTTTAAACCTTAATAAATGCACGACCGCACGTCCGATTGACGAACGGTCTGAACCCCTGCGACCAGGAGAACCTCCCGGACAAAAAAAATTTTCGCCCCCCGGGGCGGTCCGGCACGCAAATCGAGGCGGGCGTCCCAAATTTGGGTACCGTGTCCCAAAATTTGGTCCATACACACTTACTAGGGCGCCCGTACAATGGCCGCCCAAGAACCAAAGGACGGCCGCCCACTGTTTGGTCCACGCGTACCCTTGGGCGGACACCCAGACCGGATAAGGTACATGCGTACCACTCCTTTCCCAGACAACCGACACCGTACCTTTCCGGTAGACCCATGCAGGCCACTGATCCATAGCCTTTGAAGGTACACCGTCCTTTCGTCCCTGCTTTGCGCAGCGCCCGTACCCTCACCCCTCAGCTATATAAACCCCCGGGGTGCTCCTCAGTCGGCACGCACTTCTGTGTAGCGTATGCCCTGTTGTGCTGCCGTCCGTACCGCCGTAGCGTACTTGCTGCAAGTACAGCCGCCCTTGCAGCCACCTCTCTCACAGCCCCTCATTTGTCTCTTTTCAGATAAGCCAATTTTCCTCCATCCTCCTCTTGCCATGGACCAGTGTCCTTAACTCTTCTCCCCCCCCCCCCCCCCCCCCCCCCCGTGTGAATAGACTTACAGAGAGGCTTGCAGCAACCCCTCCCAACCCTCTCCACGTTTTTGCCTTTGGCCTTAAGGACATCTCACAATTCCCTCCCCCCCCCATTTGCGTAGACTTTAGTAAGGGATTTTTGGCTTAAGCGAGGGTTCGTGCGCCATATTCTTTTGCTCATACGGTGAGCAAACGAGCTCGGAATTCAGATCCGACTGAAGCGTTTCGATCGCAGCAGCGAGCTCTACAAGGCGACGCCTAAGATGGCCTCATCCCAGAGACGGCAAAATATTGCCTCAAGAGGCGCACGTAACAACGAGATGGAGGGAGATGCGCCCAATGCGGCTCCAGTCCTCCCTTTTCAAGTCCCTCAAGGAAACGGTGGCCAGGTTAGCTTGGTTAATTTTCAAAAGAAGAGAATTTTCCTTAAATTAGTATTAATGAATGGTGTCTTTTTCTTTTAAAATGAGGACATAAAAGTTATATGAAATTACGAATTATGTGATGTTGTTTTCGATAAATTGCGTTGAAATTGCTATCTTCATGAATTGTGAATGCTATACTTAGAAAATTGCATTGAAGTTGTTATCTTTGGAATTCAAGATTTCTTTTGGCTTCAACGCTAACTCCGTTCCGTGCTTGTGTAGCCGGGCGGCGTCATTAGCAAAGCCCGGGAATGGCCCAAGGTATCCCTCATACCTTTGGGAGAATAAGGATCGCCGATTGAGGCGAGAGATTATGAGGCTGCCTAGTTCTGAGGGCCCAGGCTAGTGCGGTAAATAAGCCCACCCTAGTGCGCAGACATCCCTCTGAGGGGCGGGAGGATCGAGCGATGGAGCCTGAGAGGGCGACAGGCCGGCTTGAGTCCTCGCCAGCGGCCGACGATGAGGTGTATGGTCCCGTAGGGTTTTACCTAGCATGTAGAGGCTGGAAGGCCGAATTCTAGATCATCGGCAGAATAAGAATAAGAGAGCCGGATTGGCTTGTATGGAAATGGATTCATGTATAAACTTTTTATATAATTGCATCTTGTCTTTGGTATGATTGTATTGTGTAAGAAGGCTGTTATAATGAACCTTGTGAAGAAGGGCCCTAATTAAGGAATATGCTTATTTATGCCAAACAGTGTGGTAGTATTAATTAGAAAACAAATTGATGCGTGAGTAGGGTGGAAAGTGGGAGGATGGAATGCCCTGGCGGCACCATCCTACGGATGGGTGGACCCGATTAGTCGGGTAGCTTTCCAACAAATTAAGTGAAAGCCCTACGTTAGATAGTTAGGTTCTTGGGCAACTCTATTCAAGAAGACTAGGCCAGCGGCTGTGCCTTGCATAAGATGAGGAAAAAAGCGTTGTCCCTAGAAATCAAGTCTAGTAGTTGCCCAATTTTTGATCAATTGCCCTATGGGTGATTTGACGTTTAGGAAATCACGCTCCCCCTGCGGGATAGAGCTAGGTCATACCTATAAATCGTATCCTTGAATCTCTACAGGGTCAAGGTGTCGATGAATAGGAAATTTTTCCCAAGATAAGACTTAGCGGACTATCTTAAGTGTTTCTCCCATTTTTAAAGGGAGGAACCTTATAGAAGAAGAAGAAGATTTTCAGCCTCTCACCTTGTGTGTTCTCTTTTAGAGTTTTGTGAGTGTGTGTGTGCTTTGCAAGAGCTCAAGCTCTCTTCTCCCCTTCATCTTTTCATGCTTTTGAGCATATCCTCTCCTCCGCCGCCCCAGGACTCGATCGAAGTGGGTGAGTCTCGCTAATCATTTCCAAGAGCTATATTTTTCGAACCCAATGGAGAGATGACAACATATGTGGTTCTCAGGGCAATATATCCACGCCTATTGCAATCAGCAAGAGGTTGAGACATAACGTCTCTTTAGCTATTATTTTGATGAGACTAGGGGTGGATCATGGTGTTATACTTTATCACCCCACACCTTAAGATTTTAGGGTCACTTGTCATATTTTTAGGCTTCTCAGCCGTTTTATCTTGAGAGGAGTAGGATTGTAGCACCAATGGCGGTGAGGGCACCCATGTGTCACGGCATGTCCACATCGCAATATCACCACTTCATGCGTATGCAATTGAGGCATTGACTTTTTGGAGCCATGTTGTTCTATGTATATATTATAAACCTTATGTAAACAAGAAATTTTGTTCTATGTATATATTATAAACCTTATGTAAACAAGAAATGTTTTGCAAAAATTCCAGTTGTCTAAGTGATTGTGAGCACCCACCAAATATTAAGTTTAAAGGAATAAGTTCTGTTTTCTCAGGAGGTATGTAGTAGAACGATTACCTTATTTGAAGGAATTATTTTTGAACTTCTTACGTCTTAGAATCTCGGAATGAAGTCAAATAGAAAATTTAACGATGTATCGTTTTGGTAGAATCATGAGACGTGCGTATCATGGTAGACAGCCAGATCCTCACACGGATGAGGATGAGCTTGACCCTAACGTTCATAAAGCTCTACACATATCTCAGCTAGGTCCCTTCAAGGGTGAAGGGGAACACTTAGGTGAGGCCATAGAAAAGTGGATTGAAGCTATGGAGGAGTACTTTGACGTCACAGGTTACAATGAAAAAAAGTAACGTGGCTCTTGCCAGGTTGAAGATCGTAGAGATAGCCATAGTAGCATGGAGGAACCGCTACGAGACAAACCGCTTGGATCGAAACACCCAGACGTGGGATGATCTCAAAGCATATCTTAGAAAGAGATTTTATCCTCCAGGCTTCTTGGAAACAAAGATGAACGAGTTCTTGGAGATAACCCAGGGAAGTCGAACTATGGAGGAATATCACCAAGCATTCGCTCTTCACCTCAAATACTTGCCACCGCTGGATGAAGAACAACTGATGGCCAGGTTCATTCGGGGAATGAACGAACCTTTGGATACCTTGGTGAAGAATGCTAAGCCAGTTTCTATGGCGCCAAAGCAGTGCGGTTGGTAAAGGATTTCTCCGAGGCCTTTGTTTGTCAAGGTCCCACCGCCGAAGCCAGCACCCTCCTCTTTCAAAAACCCCAGGAAACTTTCTGCCTCCTAAGAGATAGCAAGGTCCTAAAATCAAGCTCAAGATATGGGAAGTTTCAGAATGGAAGGAAGGCCTTTTCCTCGGAACACATTTTCTGGAACTCCGGATCTTTCCAAGATGTAGAAGGAAGAGCTTAGAAGTGAGAACAAATGTTTTCGCTCTATCAAGGTTTTGGGCACCAGCTCAAGGACTACCCAACTCCTTCTATGTCAATTGGCCACGGAAGCCAAGGTCCTAGAGTGCCAAGACCGACCCCTTCGTATCAATCTAATCAAGGTCCCTCTCGCCAAAATCAGGGCAACCCTAGAAGAATGCCAGCTCAGCCTGCAGCCTCAATGCAGAGTAGTCTTAGATCCCCCTCCCAACTGGAATTTTTGAATCCCCAGTTTTGCAGTTAGTCAAAGCTTCTAAGTTACTGAAGGGACTCAAAAAGAAGCAAGCCATCTATGTCGTTAAAATGAATCCAGTAGACAGAAAATCCAAGGCTAAGGAATCAAAGTGGCTAAGTGAGTATGCTGATGTATAAAATATCTCAGAATTGAATTATCTCTCTCTAGAACATTTTCTCTCTCTAGGCTAAAAACAAGGGAAAACAATGTTTTCTTGTATTATGAAATAGGGGATGATTACACGGGACTGAGAGGAGAGCTTATACATATTTTAGGGTTGAGAAGGAACCTTACATCCTCTCCCACTTGAAAAATGTGAGATGTCCTCATCTCACAAAGTGGGGGTAGTCCTTTACCAATTCTTCTTCTTCCTCCCAAGTGGCGTCCTCTAAAGGGTAGAACTTCCACTTGACCCAGAAACTCTCTAAGGACTATGTTCCTGAGAGCCTTCTCCCAAACATCAAGGATTTCTTTAAGTTGGAGCTCCATCTGGCCTTGAGTCCAAGAAATCAATTGTTCATCATCCAGCACATACTTTTTAAGTAAACTGGCATGGAATACATTATGTACTTTGAGATGGGGAGGCAGAAGAAGTTCATAAGATAGATCTCCTACGTTCTTAGTAATGGCGTATGGCCCACATTATCTCGGAGATAGCTTTTTGTACTTCCCTAGAGATAAAGAACTTCTCTTGGGTCGTACACGAATGAAAACCATATTTGCTTCTTCAAACTCTCTCTGTGTTCTTTTCTTGTCAGCATATTGCTTTTGTTTGTCTTGGGCAGTCTTAATATCTTTGTCTAATCTGGTAATATCCAGATTTGAGATCTATCTTTGTGAACATTTGGGTTCCACTTAACCGATCCAAGAGTTCATCAATCCTAGGGATAGGATATTTATTTTTGACTGTTAACTGATTTAATCCTCTGTAATCAATACAGAGTCTCAACGTTCCATCTTTCTTTTTCTAAAAGAGAACGGGCAAGGTGAAATACTAGGTCTTACGAATCCTTGCTCTAACAGTTGTCTTAACTAGTCCTTAAGTTCTATGGCTTCAGGAATTGGCATTTTGCATGCACGATATGGGCTACTGGACTCCGGGGGCTAGATCTATCTCATGATCTGCTTCACGTGTCGGAGGCATCTCAGTCAGCTATTCTGAGAATACATCAGCTTACTTACTTAGCCATTCTGGTTCCATAGCCTTGCATTTTCTGTCTGTTGGATTCATTATAGACAGTTTGCCTCTTTTTGAGTCCCTTCAGCAATTTAGAAGCTTTGACTAATTATAGAACTGGGGATCTGGGAAATCCAGTTCCTTGGATTCAATTCTCGTGCAGGTCGAGGAACGAGATGGTTCCATTGTGAGTGAATGTCAGCCTGATTTTTGTGGAGCCAATCCATTCCAAGGATTCTGTCATAGATTCCCAAGGGTAAGACTCTGAAATGGAAGTCTGTCGCATTCCCATCTAGATTAAATTGAATGTGGTGTGTCTCATGGTGTGTGAAAATAATCTTCCCACTGGCCAATTCTACTTGCATAGGTTTCCCTGTTTTCTGATCTAGGACTAACTTATAAAACCATCTAGGGGAAATAAAAGAATGTGTACTGCCTGAATCAATCAAAAACTTAAAGTGCTTACCCTTGTATTCTACTGGAGTTTGAAGGACTGAGAACTAACAATTTTGCCCTTGATGTTCAATGGCGGCATAAATCTGTCCTCTTTCTTTCTCCACTGCATTAGCTATTGTGACAGCTCTGGCTACTGCTGTTTGGGGTGGGACTCTCTCTCGCGTGAGCTTCCCCAATTTTGAGAGGGGGTTCTGAGACTGCTTTGCATTGAAGCTATAGGCTGAGCTGGCACTCTTATGGGGTTGCCCTGATTTTGGCAAGGGGGACCTTGATTGGTTTGATATGAAGGAGTCGGTCTCTGCATTCTAGGACAATGGCTTCCTTGGCCCATTGACATAGAAGGAGTTGGGCAATCCTTGAGTTGGTGCCCACCAAAACCTTGACAACCGAAACACCTGTTTTCACTTCAAAGCTCTTTCTTCTACATCCTAGAGAGAGCTGGAGTTCCTAAAAAAGTGCTTTGAGGAAAAGGTATTCCTTCATTTCTGAAACTTCCCGTCTCCTGGTTTTGATTGGGACCTTGGTGTCTTTTAGGAGGCGGAAGGTTGGAAGTACTTCCCGGGGTTAGGAACCTTTTGAAGAATGAGGGATCTTTGGTGGGACCTTAACAACAAAGGCCTTGGTGAAGTCCTTCACCATCCGCAGTGCTTCAACCATGGAAGCTGGCTTGGCATTCTTTACCAGGGTGTCCAAAGATTCGTTCATTCCTCGGATGAACCTAGTCATTCTGTTCCTCATCCAGGTGGTGGCAAGTATTTAAGGAGAAGAGTGAATGCCTGGTGGTATTCCTCCGTGGTACGGCTTCCCTAGGTTAGCTCTAGGAACTCATTCATCTTAGTTTCCAGGAAGCCGAGAGGATAGAATCTCTTCCAGAGGTATGCCTTGAGATCTTCCTGAAAAGATGTAGGGGAGAAGAGAGCTTGAGCTCTTGCAAGCACACACACACTCACAAAACTCTAAAAGAGAACACACAAGGTGAGAGGCTGAAAATCTTCTTCTTCTTCACACAACACTCAACATACCATATACAAAGATAAGAGTACACACAATATGAAAAGGTACTCAACCAAATACATACTAGGGTTCTCTATAGTGTGAACCCAACTAAATGAGCTGGCGCTATAACTATGCCAGTCTCTAGAATGGCTGTCACACAGCCTATCATCCCACTGGCCGCATATCACCCATGATCTCACCAACCATGCCAGTGGTGTAAGTGGCGGGCCTATCCCCCAGGCGGGTCATCAGTGTCCACTACCTCACTAGATGAGCTCGATATCTCAACACTCCCCCTCGAGCTTAACTGCATCTCATGTACACCAAGCGAAGCCTTGAATCTGCGGAGCTTCTCTGTGTACCCAATGCTTTGGTGAAGATGTCAGCGACTTGATCCTGTGTGTTGACATAAACAAGGTAAACGTCTCCTTCCAATACCTTCTCTCTAACAAAATGATAGTGGACCTCTATATGCTTCATGCGAGCATGAAAAACTGGGTTCCTGGCCAACTGTATATTGCTAATGTTGTCACAAAAAATAACAACTTGTCTATCCACTGATAGACCCAAATCTGCAAGTAGCTTTCTCAACCAAGCTACCTCACATGCTGCCATAGGCAGCACCTCTGTACTTAGCCTCTATACTGGTGGATTAGAGCAACCGTAGGCTGCTTCTTGCTGCTCCAAGTTACAGCAGCACTCCCCAAAGAAAACATGAAGCCACTAGTAGATCTTCTATCTGAGATACTAGCAGCCCAATCATCATCTGTGTACCCATCCATGTACACATATCTCTGTCCCCAGTTTCATAAAATAGTCTACAATGCAAAGTAGACCTCACATACCTCAGTATGCATCTCAATGCATCCAAATGCGGCTTCCGAGGAACTTGCATAAACTCACTCACCAACCCAACAGTATGGCTCAAATCTGGCCTGGTGATCATCATGTAGATCAAGCTTCCTACTATGCACCTATACATAGTAGGATCCTCCAAAATCTCTCCTGAATTTGCACTCAACTTGCCATTCTGATCCAATGGCACTGAGATAGGCTTACAGCCTGTCATACCATACTTGGACAACATGTCCAAGCCATACTGTCTCTACAGTAATCCAATACCATGTGGTGACCTAATCACCTCAATGCCCAAGAAATATCTGAGCTCCCCCAGATCCTTAATCTCAAACTTCTATCTAAGCAAGATCTTTACATCAAAGATCTCTGCATCATGGTCCCTTGTAATGATCAGGTCATCTACATAGATGACAACAAGCACAACCCTTCTATCACTGTGTCTCACATACAGCAAGAAATCTGCATTGGTTACATGAAAGTCAATAGTGATAAGATATTCAAAAATCTTGTCAGACCATGCTCTTGGTGCTTGTTTTAAGCCATACAAGGCTTTCTTCAACCTACAAACATGCTCGGGGTGACTCACATCCGCATAACCAAGTGGCTGCAACATATACACCTCTTCCTGCAAATCCCCATGCAAGAATGCATTCTTTACATCCATCTGATGTAAAGACCATTGCTTTGATGTGCAGCCACCACTGCTATCACAACTCTCTTTGTTGCCATCTTGGCAACTGGGCTGAAAGTTTCCTCATAATCAATGCCATATGTCTGCGCATATCCTTTGGCTACCAATATAGCCTTGTACATGCTTATGCTTCCATCACTGTTATGTTTTACTTTGTACACCCACTTGCATCTAATGCTTTCTTGCCTTCAGGCAATTGCACTAAATCCCAAGTCTCATTTCCATATAGTGCATCCATCTCCTCATCCATAGCTTTCTCCCAACGCACATTTCCAACAGCCTCATCTATGCATGTGGGCTCTACAATCTGCACAACTTTTACCATGTATGCATCATAGTGATATGTCACATAACCATCATAGATAAACCTCTGCACAAGATTCTTCACTCTCCTAGATCTTCGCAGCTTTGCATTCATGGATTCCATAGCCTTCTTTACACCAGGTGTTCTCATAGCTGGTATCCCAAGATCCTCATCAAGGCTCATCTCTGAGCCACTAGACTCTCCATCAACATGAGAATGCCCTGCAAAAATGTTAGGCATACTAAGGGGCTCAACCACTTAGTATCTCTTTGCCTTTATGTGATGTACTTATCACATTTGCAGGACTGGTATTATGATGTAGCCTACCACTCCATGGTCTATCAATTGAACCACTAGATGAGGACTCTTCTGGTCCACTCAAAGACTGTGATTGCTGACTTGTATTCTGTGCAACCACATTTCCACTCACATCAGCCCAACAGCTTCTTTTTTAGCAGCATACTAGCTGCTCATCTCATCAAAAACAACATCGCTGCTTACCCTCAACTCACGTGTAGCAGGGTTATAACACCTGTATCCCTTTTGCTCAAGGGAATACCCAATAAACACACATTTTTCAGCTTTTGGATCCAGCTTAGTTCTCAGCTCATCTGGCACATGCACATATGCAATGCATCCAAAGACTTTCAAATGAGACAAATCAGGTTTTCTACCAATAAACCTCTCCTCTGGAGTTACATCATGTATGGCTACAGTTGGAGTCTTTTGACATCTTCCACTTGCGTGTTCTTATTGTTGTGAATTCTGGGGCTGTTGTTGTTGTTGTTGCTGGCCATAATTCTGATTACCTGTTTGGCCACCTCCTTGGCTGCGTCCACGGTCTCCTCTTGTAGTGAACCTCCATTGATGCTCTCGACATAGTGGTGCGTTTGCAAGCTTGAGGCACTTCGGACCTTGTCTCGACATGGTGACAACAAGTCTCATACCTCGTCCTCTTCCTGAACTTGTGTAGAAGGCTTGTTGCTCTGAACCGTTTTTGTTTTGTGAAGAATGTTGGTCTTCACCCAAGCTCTTCTCTTCTATAATCAACATAGATACCAAATCTGTGAAATTGGGAATGTTTTTCCGAGTCTGAATAGACGTCTTGAACGCCTTGTATTATGGCCCGAGACCATGTAGACAGACTTCCACCTTATCATCATCATCTATTGAAACACCAATAGATGTAAGGGATTCTACAATACCCTTGATCTTCAATGCATAGTCATTCATAGACATACTCTTTTTCTCCACAGTATGAAGTTCATTCTTCAACTGTATCTTTCGTGCCTTGGTATTCGTTTCATAGAGTTTGTGACCAAGGTGTCCCACGCCTCCTTGGGGGACTTGGCATCCTGTATGTGCCCAATCATGGTGTCTTGTATACTGATAGAGAGCCAATACATAACTTTTCTGGCTCCTTGGTTCCAATCCTTGAACTCTTTCATATCTGCAGTAGTAGTCGGATTAATCTTCGGTATCTCCAATGCCTCTTCATGCTCACCTTCTATGTAGTCCCAGTAACACTTTCCCATCAGGAAATTTGTCAACCTGAACCTCCAAGCATGGAAGCTATTCTTGTCAAGCTTCTCACAGCAACAATCTGGTTTATGCCATCATTTGACATCTTGCCAGACACACAAATTTACTAGAAACAGCACTCTGGTTTTGTCTTGCACAAACTGTTGTATTTTTTGCAGCGGTATTGTACTACACTCAAATGTCACAATCAGTGACCTCAATGTGCATACATACACCCAATGGCAACTATTTGACCTCCTTGCAGCACACACAATGTCTGCACAACCAATCTGTCTTCCTGCAGTTCTTAAAACAGAGTTCTGCATAGAATCGATGACTTACCTGCAGTGCTCGAAATCGCTTGCTTTCCAAAAACTAAGGTCCTAACGCGCTCGAAACGCGTTTTTGGCCCAGAAAACTCTGTCCAATAGGATGATATAGTTGCCCTATAGCTTTACTCCTGTGAAGAAAGCTCCTAATCAGAGATCGTTTGCCGGTGCCTCCCGTAGAGCTCCCGACAATGGTGTATTCGCCAACACAAATAGGGAAGAGTAGATGAAGCTCTTACCCTCGTATCGCTTCCTGTGCTTCTCTTGCTTGCAGCTCAGCCCTCAGCATGAACCAGTCAGCATGAACCAGGCTCTGATACCATGAAAAGATGCAGGGGAGAAGAGAGCTTGAGCTCTTGCAAAACAAGCACACACACTCACAAAACTCTAAAAGAGAACACACAAGGTGAGAGGCTGAAAATCTTCTTCTTCTTCACACAACACTCAACACACCATATACAACTTAGATAAGAGTACACACAATATGAAAAGGTACTCAACCAAATATATACTAGGGTTCTCTCTATAGTGTGAACCCAACTAAATGAATTGGTGCTATAACTATGCAGTCTCTAGAATAGTCTCTAGAATGGCTGTCACATAGCCTGTCATCCCACTGGCCACATATCACCCATGATCTCACTAACCATGCCAGTGGTGTAAGTGTGGGCCTATCCCCCCCAGGTGGGTCATCAGTGTTCACCGCCTCACTAGATGAGCTCGATATCTCAACACTTCCCACATCTGGGTGTTCCGATCTAGACGATTTGTTTCATAGTGATTTCTCCATGCTACTCTGGCTATTTCTACAATCTTTAGCCTGGCAAGAGCAATCTTAATTTTCTCATTGTATCCAGTGACATCAAAATATTCTTCCATGGATTCGATCCACTTTTCCACAGCCTTGCCTAATTTTTCCCCTTCACCCTTGAAGGGACCTGAAGAGCTTTGTGAACATTGGGGTCAAGCTCTTCCTCATTCGTGAGAGGATTTGGCTGTCTACCACGATTTCCACGTCTCATGATTTTGCCAAAATGAACATCGTTAAATTCCTATTTGACTTTGTCTCGAGATCCTAAGACTTAAGAAGTTCAAAATTAATTGCTTCAAATAGGGTCATCCTTCTTACTAGAGATCTATGACATACGTCCGAGAAAACAGATCTTATTTCTTTAAACTCGATATCTGATAGTCAAATCACTTATACAACTGAATTTTTTTCACAAAACATTCTTTATTTACATAAGGTTTGGAATATATACATAGAGCAACATGGCTTTAGAAAATCAATGCCTTAATGGTATACGTATATGGCGATACTGCGTTGTGGACATGCCATGATGTAATTGTTTCCTTACTGCTAATGGTGCTACAATCTTACTTCTCGGGATACAACAACTAAGAATTCCATAAATATGACAAGAAATCCTAAAATCTAGAGGTGTGGGGTGATAAAGGATAACACCACGAACCACCTTTAGC
Source organism: Cibotium barometz (assembly GCF_041138505.1). NCBI lineage: Eukaryota > Viridiplantae > Streptophyta > Polypodiopsida > Cyatheales > Cibotiaceae > Cibotium > Cibotium barometz. Next base: position 4,909,828 of record NC_141051.1, on the reverse strand, counting down.
CTTAACAAGACCATGGCTAAAGAGATGTTCTTCCTCAGCATCTAGCAAGCTGGTTGCAAGCAACGTGGACATATTGCCTTGCGTGCCACTTATGTTGTCTCTCTCAACCGGGTCCAAAAAATATAACTCCTCGAAATGATTAGCGAGCCTTGCCCTGCTTGTTTGAGTGGTAGTGGAGGAGAGGATATGCTCAAAAGCGAAAGTAGTATCTTGAGTTTGACTAAGATCAGGTATACCAGATAAACATGGGGCGTCCATCTATAAAATCCAATTCATCAATTAAAAGCCTTTAATAATGAACTTTATCTGAATGAAAATGCAATATGTGAATGCTCTTTTCCAAGATTTTATTATAAATTTCTGTCAAATTTGGTCTTTTATTCTTAAGCTTTTAACAAAGCTCTGATACCAGCTATGAGACCCTTTTTCCCTTCGCGCACCGAAATTCGTAGAGCTAGTAGCGGAAGCAGCAACCTCTCATGTGGGGTAGGGTTTCCCACTTAGGGCCTCGCCCACAAATGTCCGGACAAAAGACTAATCCAGGGGTTCCTCCAAAACCGAGACTGGAAAAACTTCCCTTGCCCAGAAAACTCGAGTGATTCCACCAGGAAAAATCTTCTAATGAAAATTTTATCTAACGGGTCAAGGCCTTAACTATCCTTTCTCATCTGACCAAGCCCGTAGGTCACATGGCTAGATCAAGGAAGGGACTTGCACTTGGTTCATAGAAATCATCGCTTTTTTTCCCTTAAGCGAGGCACAACCGTTGATTCTTTCCCATAGAACAAGAATCTTCCTGGGACTTACTCTAACTAGCCTAACTTGAACATATCTAAATTTATTGTAGGAATCCACCAATCCCAACCGGCCCATGGGTTAGCCAACCGCCCAACCACTCAATTGGTGGGATCCCTTTTTATAAAAATTTGGTTGTGTTTTATCCCAAGTACCAGGGAAAAGAGTTCCGAGGCCCCCTAGCCGGCACTCAAGCAAAATAAAAAATAGACACACCACTTACACACCCAATATAAAATTGCCTTTTTCACAGATTCACCTGTTTTTAAAACAAATTGGAATGAAACCATAATGTTTCCATCATAATCCTCAAAATTCTAGTCCAATGTTTTACAATCAAAATGTCATCCGGACTCTCCGTTTTGAAGACCAACTAGTCAACCAACGAGATCCGATTTCGAGTTCCAATTCACATAGATAATTCCTTGCTAGTCCATCCATATCTTCCTTGACATACGCATGGGTGTCCTAGCAGTTGAGCGAGCCTGTGCATCGCCTGGTCGGAACCCTCTAGGATCCTCCTTAGGTGTCCTAGTACTTCACTTAGGGACCGCTTCGTCGGCCCTCGCCCATCATACCGAAAGCGCACCATTTTTACCATACCAAGGCTAGTCAAGACCTTGGAAGGCTTTGTCGCGGGGCATGTCACTCCCCACCAGCTGTTGCAACATAACTCTCCTTCAATTAAACCATAAGCCAAATGCTTCCTCCACATTTTTCTCAAAATCTAAACTTTCTTAATGAAAAGCACGAATCACTTATCTCAGTGAGCCATCCATCAATTACAACGAATCACTTATCTCAGTGAGCCATCCATCAATTACAACGAATTTCTAACTTAGTTTTTCACAATTTTGGTCTTAGGGAAACTTCTTAAGATATCAGCCAATTAATTATCCATTCTTCGTACTGAAGAAATGGGAATGGTCACAAGACTTTGCTTAATTTCTGATTCGAGAGATGGGTAAGCATGTTACTCGCCCACCTTTCTCACACGGTCATAGTCTAACCCTAAATTACTCGAATTTAATCCTAAAGATATTTTCTAAAGATAATTCTTCATTTTTTTGATAAATTAACTGTGATTTCCATTCATAAGGAAAAATCCAAAATTATCAGAATTCATTCTTTCTTGGACATAGTAGAATTATAAATAAATCTATTCGTGAATAAAGGAATTTCATAAAGATAATTCTTTTTCCAATGATCCATTTGTGAATATGCGTACATCATTTTATTGAATTATTCTCATAGAACTATTCTAAATTATTCTTTTCTCCAATTGAAACTCGGCATCAACATGCCCTAAATTTCTATGTAGAATTATGGTGAAACCTTCTCTTTTAACACCGAATTTACTTTAGGCATTTTCCTAATTAAAGTACGAGGAAATACTGTAGTTTTATTGCAATTCTGTCTTGAAAATAGTTGAATATGAGAAAAGGCAATTTCATATTGGGTGGATAAGTAGTGTGTCTATTTAATATATTTGCATGAGTGCCGGCTAGGGAGCCTGGGAACTCTTTTCCCTGGTACCCCGGGACAAAACCCAACCAAATTTTTATAAAGAGGGATCCCACCAATATAGTGGTTGGGCAGTTGGCTAACCCATGGGCCAGTTGGGGTTAGGCTGGATCGGTGGATTCCTACAATAAAGTTCAGTTATGTTTAAGTTACCATAGTTGAAGTAAGTCAGTGGTGGGTAATTCTTGTTCTATGGGAAAGAATCAACGGATTTGCCTCACGGATTTGCCTCAGTTGAGGGGAAAAAAGCAATGATCTCTTTGAACCAAATGCAAGTCCCTCCTTGATTTGGCCATGTGACCACAGCAGGTTCGGTCGGAATACAAAGGATAATTAGGGCTCTTGACCACGTTAGATAAATTTTTGTTAGAAGATTTTCTTGGAGGAATCGCCTGTGCTTTCTGGGCAGCAAGAAAAGTCTTTCCGGTTTCAGTTCTGGAAGAACCGTCGGACTAGTCCCTTGCCCCGGACATTCGTGGGGCAAGGCCCCGAGTGGGAAGCTCTGCCCTGCGCAAGATGTTGCTACTTCCACTGCTAGCACTCTGGAGTTTGATGCGCAAAGAGGGTAGGGGTCTCACAATGCCAATTTTTGGTCCTCTACATGTTTGGTATATCTCAAAAAATGGGCACATAAATAATGAAGATGTATATTACAAGAAATGGGTACATACTACAGGAAACTGTCAGATTTTAAAATGAGCTTGTACACGCTTGGTATATCCCAAGAAATGGGTACATAAATAATAAAGATGTATATTACACGAAAGGGGTCTAAACAATGAGGGATAAACGATCCTATGTGCTTGGTGTATCCCGATATATATATATATATATATATATATATATATAATTTCATTAGGGATAAGAGTCAAATGATCCTATACATTTTACATATCCCAATAAGGAGAGGTAAAACAATTTATAATGACAAACAACATAGGACCATGCAAAGGACAAGATTGATATGATAATAAATAGTATAGGGATAGAGAGAGAGATAGAGAGATAGATAGATAGATAGATAGAGAGAGAGAGAGAGAGAGAGAGAGAGAGAGAGAGAGAGAGAGAGAGAGAGAGAGAGAGAGAGAGAGAGAGAGAGAGAGAGAGAGAGAGAGATTTCTATTAAATGTCTTCAGAAGAGCATAAATATAGGAGATAAAGGTTATGAAGTTGTGTTACAAAATTCGATATATTACAAAATTAGATAATAACAGATGAAATAAAATGAAAAAAATTTGCTACTAATAAGGACTAGTCTCATGACATGGCTAGCCATCTATAATGTTTGAGTTGGTTGAGGGATCCTGTGGGTTTACGCTGAATTGGTAGTTAGATATTCTTCTTTCTAGACTTTTGAGATTTGTGTTAAGTGTTTGAGTGTGTAGCATGGGTTATCAAGGTAGCCAAATTAGATTTCCACCCTTGTAGTAGCCTTGAGCTACAAGCATCTTATTTTTCACCCATCTTTTAATGCCTTACAAAAATTTGGACAATGATTTTTGGGGTGGAGTTACCTACTCTAAGGGAGCTGAGGTTTGGTACCCTTCTTTTGGAAGAAACTTATGAGAAAGCACTAGTGTTTATGAGCAAAGGGATCAAAGTGACATGCAAGTTCAGTAGTGAGCAAACAATTGACTTTAAAAAGTGTGGTTTCAACCCATAGCATCCCACTGAGAATTGTGGGTTATTATTGCTAAGGGTGTGGACAAATAATGAAATATTTAAAGGGTGATTTATGGTACGCAAGTAGTACTTAGAGGCATCAATTTATGTGTCTTAGCCATGCATTTCAAAGTAGCTAGAATCATGCAACAGTAGACTTGGAAGTGGACCAGCTAGCTATTACATGACGTGAAATACCAAAGCTTCCCATCACCTTTTGTAAATGGCCCTTTTTTGGACTTGAATTGCTATGCTGCTTCATTTGGCTGAAGCATCTAGGCATCTTGATTACAATAGCATGTGTTGCATGCATAGTAAATTTAAACAAAAAGTTGAGTTTTCATGGATCAAGAGTCTATAATTGCCAAACTTTTTGTTGGTTTGTTCACTTTGTAGGTTTTGTTTTTATGCCATGTTAGATTACCGACGATTGGCAATCTGACGTGGCACTACAAGCTTCGATGACTGCTAACATGGAGATGACTAAGAGAACAATTGTTGTGAGAAAATATTCATCTTGCTTCTGCCACACGTCACATTGCTGACCATCGACAATCTGACGTGGCAGAAGCAAGATGAACTTCATTTGGTTGAGAGGAGATGGGAGGCCTATACGAGGGCCAAGTATTAATAATAGTTCACGTTAGCATGGCCACATCAACAGAGGTAATAATAGTATGGCCACATCAGCAGAGGTAATAATTGTAATGTCAGCATGCATAATAATAGTTCTTGTGACGCAATGCATCCACCGTTAGTATTTGAGGCTAGCTTCGTTGAAGAGCTTGTGCACCATCGCCAGCCCTTGGGCTTTCGCTCTAGCCACTCGGCGAGTTAGCATGCTGCACACACTCGGATAGGAGCAAGACCCTCATAGGAGACGGTATGAAGATTAAGCCATGCAGTTTAATTACCAATTAAAATAAGCCATGCAATTTAACTATTAATCAAAAAGCAATTCTCTCTCACACACACACCCACGCACGCACACACGCACGAGAGAGAGAGAGAGAGAGAGAGAGAGAGAGAGAGAGAGAGAGAGAGAGAGAGAGAGAGAGAGAGAGAGAGAGAGAGAGAGAGAGAGAGAGAGAGAGAGAGAGAGAGAGAGAGAGAGAGAGAGTAAGCATAAGTCCACAATGATGCCACCATGAGAGCCATGAGCTTGAGAAGCCCGCAAGTGAGAAAAATCACCAATCGCATGATATTAACAAAGTAACTAGTTCATGGAAATTTATCAAAAAAATCTGAACATGAATTACCTCAAGTAATTGAGTTGAAGTCAATCCCTTGTGATGCACAAGACGGTGGGTAGAAGTCCACGTAAGCACAAACTCAACTGCCCTCAAGAGGTGAGAGAAATTAATCTTCTCTCACGAGAGAGGGTATGAAGCCCGCCAGTGAGTTAGATGATTAGGGTTTTAAATTAGGGTTTATAATCATAATTAATTTTTTTAAATCCTTATTACTTTTAAATTAGGTTTTTTAATCATTATTAATTTTTCTTATTCCTTATTGCTTTTAAATTAGGGTTTTTAATCATTATTAATTTTTATTAATCCTTATTATTCTTTATAAATATAGAGCAAACCTCCTTTCCAAACCTTCCCCCTTGCTAGGTTCTCCCTCTCTCTCTCTCTCTCTCTCTCTCTCTCCCTCTCTCCCTTCCTTTGTATTTATTTTTTGATCATCATGGTGTTTTGTCTTTTAAGAGCCTAAAAAGTGTTGTGTGTGTTGTGCCTTGAGATTAGCCTTTACATGAGGGTAGAAGATGGCTCCTAAAACACATTCTAAGAAGGCTCATACACAACATGATGTGGTTGATGTCTCTCAAACCAAAAGGATCCAAGTGCCTTGTGTGAGTGAGGAAGCCACCCACCAAAGCTATAGGAAAATGCTAGTTCATGAGTGAAGACCCACGAACACAAGATGTGCCTTCTGATGTGCCTTCTTTGCTAGATAAGTTTGGTCGGTTGGTGTGACTACAGAACTATTGCAAGATTGGTTGTCCAAGCATTTTGTGGACAAGGACAAAAGGCTTCCAGGGGTACCATTGTGTAGGCTTTTGGTGAACCCAGCCATAAGGATCATAGATGATCATCTAAGAGAGCTCAAGGAGAGTTTTGGGTATGTGCCTACACAAGGTGAATTTATTGTTTCAAAGAATTTTCTTGGAGAACAACCAATGGAATTTAACCCTCGAGAAGCAAAATTGACTAATGGAATTTGGACAAATCAATCCCATCGTTTCAATGTGGCGGTATGCATATCTCCTTATCTCATTATTTTATTGATGCTATTCTATTTTGTGGTTTTTCACATGACGATTGTGTTTTGTGTTTCTATAATTTGTGTTTCTGTAATTCACAAACGATTGATTCATAGAGGTGGAAACACCTTCATAACAAGAAACTTATCGTATGGAATGGAAACCACAGGGTGGTTGCATGGACTAATGTAATATTTAAAGTAAGTACAACTTATCTCAATGCTTTACTCTTTTGTTTCCATTACCTATGCTGGTTTGATCTTGCCTTTGATTGTAGAGTGGGATAAATTCCCTGAAATATATCTGTTAGTTCATTGTCATGTCATTGCCTTCACCAAGGAGGAAGAGGAGGTTGAGCTATTAATGTACTTGGCAAACCTAAACAGGTGACTTCATGAATTGACCTAAATTTATTGCATATATTTTATAGTGTATCATTTCTTTGACCTTGTATGAGGTACTTTAAGTAGAGTGACAAGCGTGCATGTACCTCAAACAATGGCCCATGATGTGTTTTTATGATGTGTTTTTAATGCAAAGGTTTGGTCTTTCCAACCCAACCACCTTACTCGATAAGCTCACACACGAGGAGCGAAAATGGGCTGAACTCATTATGGCACGTGATAAGCACAAGGTGCCCATGACCTTGTTGTGCCAATTTGTATTCCAGGTTTGCTATTTTTTCTTGCCTATTTGTAGCAATTGCTTTACTTTTGAAACTTCACATCTTAATATATGAAGCTTTCATGCTTGAGTGAAATAGGAGGAGTTCAAAAAAACATTAAACGTGAGGACACATTAATTCCCTAGTGGAGGTGATTGAGTGAAATAGGAGGAGTTCAAAAAAACATTAAACGTGAGGACACATTAATTGCCTAGTGGAGGTGATTGCACAGAAGAAGAGGAGAAGGCATACCAAACGCATTTGAAGGATGTAGAAAAGATATTCACCAAAAGGGGGTATCTCTTGGTGTGGCCATTCCCAATCCTGCCAACAATGGAAAGGGATTCTTTGATGTAATTTTCAAATACCAAGATTGGAACGTGAAAGGTCAACAATTGACCATGGACCATGGACAAGTTACAACTTTTGGGTCACTCAATCTTGCATGAGAGAAAGCAAGTGTCCAATACATAATGTTGAAAGAACATGCATATATCTCTCTTGCACACAACCCTTATAATTTTATTTCAATTACATCAGAAAGGCAAAGATTGTACAAGTAATTGTGGGTGGAAAACAAGCAATGATAGATGCAGTGGCTATACATTCTGATCTTTCTTGTGTAAATATGTTTATTGGTATTTCTTGGAACAAACAACATTGGAGATATTGCTTGGTATTGAGTGTGAGTCTGCAGAGGTTCAAAAGGCTTATGAGGATATAGTGGATCTTGGAGCTGAACCATTATTTACTTACCTCAAGGAGTGCAAAAATAAGCATTTTGCATATGCGTTTGGATCATGGCTTTCTATTATGAAACCTTCTTATTTAGCAAATGCTATGCCACACATGATGTCAACTGCACGATGAGTTTTATATAGGTATGAAATGAACATACATTAGTACTTTGAATATGTATACATTATATTTATGCTAACATATGTTTGAATAGGTGGTGGCTAACATATGTTTGAATAGGTGGTGGCTAACATTTAAAGAGCAAGTTGATGTCCCTGCCCTCCACCATCCAGCTAAAGAATGGGTCTCTAGTAAAGTGAAAGACATGCATTTATCTTGAGATTTGGATTGAAGATCTCATAGGGACAGAGGAATGGGAATTGTGCCCATGGTGGTTGGAATATGAAAAAAACACATATCCACCCAAAGGGAAAGATTTGTGGACAAGTAAGTGAAGTAGTATTCATTTCTTTACAACAATACATATTGACATCATATAATAATGACAAGTATTGGCGTAGGGCTTAATGGAAGTAAAAGCTCCAAAGATAAAGCAAAAGCACGTGTCACTCACAAGGCAAAGGCAAAGAGCAAGCCCCAGAAAAGCTCCAAAAGAGTAAGAGGTGTAAGGTTCCTCCTCAGCCCTAAAAGATGTATAAGCTCTCCTCTCAGTCCCTTGTAATCATCCCCTATTTCAGAATACAACAAAACATTGTTTTCGCTTGTTTTTGGCCAAGAGAGAGAAAATGTTCTAGAGAGAGATAATTCAATTTTGAGATATTTTTGGATACAAAAAGTTTCTCCTTATATTTAAGATGAATCCCCCTAAAACAGAAGTTCAAAAAGAATTTTCCAATGTGCATTAGAAATTAACTGAATATGTGAATTAGAGACCTTACCTAAGGGTCCACATTTCAAAAAAATTCATTAAGGTCCAAATAAGGTTCTAAAGGGCCAATAGGATTAATCCAAGTGTTTCAATAAGAAAAAATGCTCACATAAGATGAAGAGTTGACCAAGTATTGGGTTTATTAGTTAAAAAAAGAGGTTTATTAGTAAAAGAGTGAATTTTTGACACCTCAGTAAGGAGGGAGAGGGCTCATGAAGGAGGCACCTATTTCACATCATTACCTTGCATTTTTAATTCAAAAAATTTGAGATATTTAATCTCTCCTCTCTCCTCCTACAACCTGGATCAAAAAGTGACCTAAACTGGTCCAAAACTGGTCCAAAATGGATCAAACTACAGCTGGAAGCCTCTAGATCCTAGTTGGACTTGGTTGGTGGCCTCCCTCACCTTCTTTAAATTGACCCTCATTCCTGTTTATTTTCATCTTTGTGTATTTACATGCCAGTATTATCTTCATTTTAGTGTAATTTTATTATCCCTCTATTTTTCCTCTACTTGGGAAGCTTTGGAGCTTCACAAATCTCCATCCTCCCTTGGAGATTACCCTCCCCATCTTGGTGGCCAAGATTTCCTTGTGGGCTTCACTTCTTTGTAAAAGAATCAAGCCAAAAACCAAGGGTAAGCGTTAATCCATGGTGTTTTTTTTATCTTTCTCAATGGTTATCTTCTTCCCAACCTCTCTAATGCTTGGTAAGCTTCTTAATCAATGGTTTTTTCTTGAAATCAAGATTTTTAGTGATTCATAATGTTTAATTGGATTAATGCTAATATTTTATGCTTAAATTTAATTATTTTGATTAGTAAATCTCTCTTTTTGAAAGATTAATCATCTTTATGGTTGGATCCTTATTAGAAGGATGGACATCCTTAGTATTGCATTTCCATTGTTTTCCAATCAAGTGTCATTCGGAATCTCCGTTGAACTAGTCAACCAACGAGATCCAATTTCATAGTTTCCAGTTTACTTAAATACATTTCTAGCTAATCCATGAAGATCTCCCTCGACATACGCATGGGTGTCCTTGTCCGCCGGCGAGCCTGAGCATCGCCTGGTCAAAACCCTCTAGGATCCTCCTTAGGTGTCCTAGCACTTCACTCAGGGACCAATTTGTTGGTCCTTGCCCATCGTACTGGAAGCGTACCATTTTTAACCGTACTGAGGCTGGTCAAGACCTTGGCAGGCTTTGCCTCCCCGAGAGATGTCCTTCGATGACTCCCCCCGGGGCTGTTGTGCAACGTAAACTCTCCTTAGATTAAACAATAAACCAATGCTTCCTCCAGCATTCTCGCAAGACAGTCCTTTACAAAAATAGAGTTTCTATGCAAGTAGGATTTTCCCATTGAGTTTGATCTCCTCTCATGAAAAGCCATTTCACACGAGAAAACATCTCTAGTATTGGTTTCACAAGACCCTTTTTTCAAAACCCAGACTTCCTCAATGAAAATCACGAATCTTGTATCTCGGGTGATCCATCCATTAATTATAGTCAAACAAATTTCTAACTTATTTCTAGATGATTTCAGGTCTTAGGGGAAATTCTCTAAATCAAACGGTTATCCCTTCTTCATACTGAAGAAATGGGAATGGTCACAAGTCTTGGCTTAATTTACGATTCAAGAGATGGATAGGTATCTTACAAACCCACCTTTCTCAAGTGGTCGTGGTCTAGCACCTAATTACTTGAATTTATTCCTAGATTTATTTCCTAAAGATATTTTTCCATTTATCTCATAAAATAACTGTGATTTCTAATCGTAAGGATAAACATCCACCAATAATATGAAAATTCATTCTACTTTGGATATAAAAGAACTATAAATAATTCTACTAATGAAATTTAACAAGGATATTTCTTTTTCTAAATTATCCTTTAATAAATATGCATACATCATTTTATTAAAATATTCACATAGAAATATTCTTAAATATTCTCTTCTCCATTTGAACCTAGGCATCAACATGCCATAATTATCTCCATAGAAATATGATGAAACATTCTCTTTTTGATACCCGAAAATTAAGTATGCATATTCCCATTTTAAGATTTGATAAGAATTCTTCTTTTGATAAGCAGAAATATTCATGTATATACATACCATGAATATACACATTTAAAATATTTTCACACATCTACTTGTAATTTTTAAATTGTCTAGGCATAAGCATACCATGAATATACATAATAATATATTCACATAACCTCATTTGTCATCTAAATAATCATGCATATAAATGCATGAATATAATTATGAAAATATAACAAAAATTCCTCTTTTTGACATTTAGACATTTATGCATACACATACTATAAATGTATATTCAAAAGTGTAACAAAAATCCTTCTTTTAGCATTTAAAATGTTTATGCATGGAATATTATGAAAATTCCACTTTTAGAATTTTTAAATTTATGCATAAACATAATTACATAAAAATACGGTGGGACTTCCTCTTTTAATATAAAAATTCTTTATGCATAAACCTAAGCATAATTGCATCTAAGCATCTTGTTTATTTTTTTAAAATATTCAAATATAACTTCCATCATATGAGAATAAATATATGAATGTTATCATAAGCTCTCTTTCATCAGAAAATGAATAAATATAAGATTTCTTATCATGAAAACAAGCTTAAATGAATTAGCCTCATTCCAAGTAGGTTAATATTAATCCTTATCTCTAGCTTGATAAGCTTAGAGTTTAGGGTAACAAAATGAGATTAAAATTAAGGCTTAACCTTCCAAGAAGGATTTAACCATAAGAGTGAGTATTCTTCTTCAAAAAGAGTAGTTACAAATAAAAAATAATACATTTGAGCATAGGAGATTAACATTACTTCATTTAAACAACATAAATCAAGAAGGGCATGGTTTTAAGAAGAAACCATGAAATAGAATGCTTCCCAAGCATGTAGAGAGGTTGGGAAGAAGATTAACATTTAAAGAAGAGAATAAACATCATTTGTTTACGCTTACCCTAAGTGTGCTTGATTCTTTATCTTGTAAGAGATATGTAGCCCTCAAGGAAGAGGCTTGGCCACCAAGATAAGAGGGCAGTCTTCAAGATAAGGAGAGGTTTAGTGAAGCTCCAAAGCTTCACAATGGAGAGGCAAGGGAGAGGGATAATGGAATTACACTAAAATGAAAATTACACTAGCATGTAAATACACTAAGATAAAAATACAAAGGAATGGGGTTCTATTTATAGAAGAGGGAGGCCACCAACCAAGTCCAACTGGGATCTAGAGGCTTCCAACTTTAGTTTGATCCAATTTGGACAAGTTTTGGACTAGTTAGGCTCACTTTTTTGATCTAGTTTGGAAGAGGAGAGAGGAGAGATGAAATATCTCATTTTTTTTGAATTAAAAAATGAGAAAATGATGAGGATTCTAGGCGCCTCCTTCATGAGCTCCACTCACCATCTTGAGGTGTCAAAATTCCCATTTTTATACTTTAAGTACTAGTGTACTAGTCAACTCTTCATCTTATGTGAGAATTTACTCATTTTTGTAGATTTTCTTTTATTCTTAAATTTTTCTTATTCAAACACTTGGATTAACCCCATTGGTCCATTAGAACACTCTTTGGACCTTAATCCATAATTTTCTAAAAACAGGTATCCCTAGGCTAAGGTGTCCATTGCACATATTCAATTAATTTCTAATGCATATTGGAAAACTCTTTTTAAACTTATGTTTCAAGGGAATTCATCTTAAATTTAAAGGATACCTTTGTATCCAAAAATATCTCAAAAATGTATTATCTCTCTCCAGAATATTTCTCTCTCTAAGCCAAAAACAAGAAAAAATAATGCTTTTTTGGATTTTGAAAAGGGAATGATCATTGGGGACTGAAAGGAGAACTTTATACATCTTTAGGAGCTGAGGAGGAATCTTACATCCTCTCCCACTTGAAAAACGTGAGATGTCATCATCTCGCAAAGTGGGGGTAATCCTTTACTAGTTGAACTTCTTTTTCCCAAGTGGCGTCCTCTAAAGGGTAGAACTTCCACTTGACCAAAAATTCTCTAAGGACTCTGTTCCTGAGAGCCTTCTCCCAAACATCTAGGATTTCTTCAAGTTAGAGTTCCATCTAACCTTGAGTCGGAGAAGTCAACTGTTCATCATCTAGTACATGACTCATGCTGGGTACATACTTTTTAAGCAAACTCACATGGAACACATTATGTACCTTCATATGGGGAGGTAGAAGAAGTTCATAGGCTAGATCTCCTACTTTCTTTGTAACGGCATATGGTCACAGTATCCAGGAGATAGCTTTTTGTACTTCCCTAGAGATAAAGAACTTCTTTTGGGACGTACTCAAATGAAGACCATATCTGATTCTTCAAACACACTCTCCGTTCTTTTCTTATCAGTATACTGCTTTTTTCTATCCTTGGCAGCCTTAATATCTTTGCGGATTGACTGCATTTGCTGCTCCATAATATCATCTAGCATCTGTATGGACATCTCAACCCTAATCAATGGGTCAGACCAAGTTAATGGTGTGAGGCAATCTTATCTAACAGAGCTTTGAAAGGGCTTATCCCGATACTTCAGTGATAAGAGGCATTATAAGCAAATTCAACTAGATGTAAGTAGCTTAACCACTTCCTGGGTTCTCTCCCCACAACATGATCGAAGGATATCTTCTATTACTTGGTTCACTCTTTCTATTTGGCCATCTGTCTTGGGGTGATAGGTTGTACTAAGATCTAAGAAAGTTTCCACTGCTTCGAAGAATGCAGTCTAGAACCTTGACATAAACTTAGGATCTCTATCGCTCACTATCCTTCTGGGTAAGCCGCCATGCAACTTGAAAATATCCTTCAGGAAGACTCTGGCAACATCCACTGCAGTTTAGGTTTCTTTTACTGGAATTAGATGGGCAACCTTGGTTAGTCTGTCAACCATAAAAATGAAGTTGTAACATGATTGCACTGACGGTAGTCCAGTAACAACATCCATACTTGTAAGATTCCTCCCTCTAGCTTTTGAGGTGTATAGGTGTAAGAACCTCCCCTTCTGATCTTGTAATTATTCCCCTCTCTGAAATAGAAGAAAGATCCTGTTTTGGCCTGGAGAGAGAGAGAGAATGTCTAGAGGGAGGTAGTCTAGAATTGAGATATTTTTTGATATAGAATCCTCCTAGTGTTTAAAACGGTTTCCCCTAAAACAGAAATTCAAAAAGAACTTTCCAATGTGCAATTGAAATTAATTGGAAATGTGTATAAAGGACCTTAGCCTAAGGGTCTGGGTGAAAGCATGTATAGGTGGTACCACTTTTTTCACCTTTTGGTGGTACCACCGATAGCCCCTAAAAGGAGGGAAGTTTAGTGTTTTTAAAATTAGTAATATGGAAAATAGTGGGCCATCATAAAATTAATTGGGCCCCCCTCTTCAAAGCATGCAATGATTTGGCGCCCCCTTCTCTTAATATGGAAAATAGTGGGCCATCATGAAAAGGAAATGGGCCACCCTCTTTTAAGCATGCATTGATTTGGCCTATCGGCGCACACGCCCCCCTTCTCCCTCTACTCCTCTTCTCCCTCTGCCTCCGTTCTTTCCCTCTCACCAAGCAAGCTTCTTGCCCATTCATCCCTCTGCTGCCTCGCATCACTCATAGTTTCACCGTTTCACAGCTGTGTGTGTAGAGATGAGTGATCCCACCCACAAGAAGAACACCCCCCCTAGGAGGTGCAAGAGACCCTTTGCGGATGCTGACTCAGTCGTGCAGACCCCTTCACCGATGCCAGAGCAAGGTGAAGCTTCCCAAACAACATGCGGCCCCCCAACAGGAAAGTCCACTCGGAAAGGTATTGTGCTCCTCTTCCATGTCTGTTGCATGCACATATCCTTCTTACACATCTCCTCCATTGGCTTTTGTTTGCTCATTGTTTCCCTGTCAATGCATGCTCCCCTTGAGAACTAACGTTTGCTTGTTCTCTTATTGATAGCGTCATCTGAGTACGTAAAGCTCTCCCATTTTTGCTACTCAGCAGCTGAGCTGCATGTTGAGTACAGCTTGAGCATGGAGGGCAAGCTGCCCAAAGACCTTACTGTCGAGGATTTGCCACTTGAAGAGTGGTTGACTATCTTCAAAGTTCTCAAAAAGAAGAAGACAAAGTTTTTCCTGCATATGGTGCAGGATCACCTATACGACGCTTGCCGTCTTTTGTATCAAAAAGTGTACCAGGCTGCCCCCTCTAATGGGGAACTAATGACAAAGTTTGCTAGGGGGTTTGCCTTTGAGAATTGTGCAGCTGCTAAAGCTCAACCCGAAAGTCACAAGATTGCATGGCTATGGTGGGTGGTATGGTCTTGGAGAATGTGAAGGCTCAATAGGCAGGTTTGAATCGCAAAGTGAGGAAGTTCATGTCCGATTATGGTGTTTCTGTCTTATATGGACAAACAGAGCATGCTGTTGACTCCTACGCCTTGACAGTGTCTAATCACCCTGCAAAACTGACTGAGGTTGCATCCCAGCCCCTATACATAGAATGGTTAGGTAGAATTGCTGAAGATCTTGATGGGCAGGCCCATATTGCTGAAGCGAAGGTTGGTTCTGCTAAATTGGTCTTAGCAGAGAAGAGGGATTTGTGGCTACGCAATGAAGGCACCTATTTGGCCTATGCCCTGATTATAGTAGAGATGGAGAGACTTAGAGCAGACATGGAGATATTAAAAGCATCTCCCCTAGAAAATGAAGCTCTCATTCTGAAGAAGGAAGCTGAGATAGGAGTGCTAGAGAGGGTGGTCTCAATGGCTTCTGGTGCTGTGATGTTTGTTGCTGTGATGAAGGAAAAGGTGTCCACTATGCAGGTACTTTTGAAAACTCAAGCATTTTTCTATCCTTTAAGTAGTGGTCCAAGCACTTGCAAGTGATATATTCAGTTGCAAGTGATTTAAGCACTTGAAAGTGGTGTAGCATTTACACCACTTGCAAGTGCTTGTTTCACTTGTGCATCACTTGCAAGTACTTAGAGGTCATCGAGTTCATAGACCACTCATAAGTATTGAGACCACTTGCAAGTGTTGTGACCACTTGCAAGTTTTATACCACTGTAAGTGCTTACATCACTAGCAAGTGCATAGAAATCATGCAAGTTATTAGAAGTTTAACAAGTGCTTAGACCACTTGAAGGTGCTAAGACCACTTGCAAGTGGTCATACCTTTTGCAAGTGATCATACCACTTGCAAGTGCTAAGGCCACTTGTAATGAGTGTTCATGCCTTTTGCAAGTTCTAAGACCACTTGCAAGTGTTCATACCACTTGTAAGTGCCTAGGCCACTAGCAAAGTTCAAGACCACTTGCAAGTGTTCATATCGCTTTCAAGTGCTCATACCACTTGCAAGTGCTTAGACCACTTGAAGGTGCTAAGACCACTTGCAAGTGGTCATATCTTTTGCAAGTGGTCATACCACTTGCAAGTGCTAAGGATGCCACTTGTAAGTGTTCATGCCTTTTGCAAGTTCTAAGACCACTTGCCAGTGTTCATACCACTTGCAAAAGTGCCTAGGCCACTAGCGAAGTTCAAGACCACTTGCAAGTGTTCATACCGCTTTCAAGTGCTCATACCACTTGCAAGTGCTTAAAACACTAGCAAAAGCACAAAGCACATACAATTTCTAAGACCTTTAACAGGTGCTTAGAACACTTGGAAGAGCCACTTGCAAGTGGTTGCATCATTTGCAAGTGCTTAGACCACTGTCAAGTGCTTAGACCACTCACTGGTGCTTAGACCTTTTAGGACACTACATAGACCCCACTGATAGGTGCTCAAACCACTTACACATGCTTGAAAGTTCTGATGGGCTGGTTGTTTTTCATTATGTGCAGGCTTCGGTTGAGGAAATGGAGCATGTGTTATGTGAGCTGAGGAGACAGGCCTCCTTCGTGAAGGAGGCATGCACTTTCTTGAAGAGAGAGGGGAGAGCCCTTCTAGTGCCTACCCCGCCTGCCAAGTCTGTCCTAGGTGCTGACACTGTCCTCATTGGTGGATCTTGTGTGGCCTATGGCCAACTGCTGTCAAGCAAACATGCAGCCGGTGTTTATTATCTGCCATGTGCCCACAAGTACCACCCCTTTTGCTTTTCCATTGTCTGTGAGACTGAGCCCAAGTGCATTGTTCCGGACTGTTCGTGGGAGATACCACTTGTAGCAAGATGTTGGGCACTTACGAATGCATATGAGGAGTCCATAGGTAAGGCATGCCTCTTTCATAGGAGGACATGATTCATGCTACTTTTGATATGTACAGTAATTGTCTGTTATGTCTCAAGTGAGCCAGAGGCTAGCAAGGGGGTGGACCCAGCCGCTTCCACCTCATCCATGCATGATGTGGACGCCCCCTTTGACCTAGATGCCTTGATGATGAAATACAAAAACATGGTGGGTGGTTGTAGTCTCTCTGCTGAAAAAACTGATGTGCTTGGTGATGGAGGCATCCTGAGAGGGAGACACCTGGTTCTGAGATCGCACAAGGTAATTTTGGTTGCTGTAACATGTTATCCTCAGACATGATTATCCATGATCATTGTGATCATATTAACTAACTGTGCTCCTAACTTGATTTCCTATTGCTATCCCAGGTACTGATGTCATTAAGACATTAAGTCATGTTAGTGCTCCAACTGGAGAGCCAAGCCGCGTCAACAAAGGTGTACATACTGAAGAGGAGTTAGACCCAGATATGGAAGAGACCCTCCAATTTGTTGTAGGAGAGCTACGAAAGAAGAAGAAAAGGCAGGTGGAGGATGGGCCTCTTCAGGACCCCAAGAAAAGTACTAATACAATTTTCCCCAAAGCTAAAGCTTCTTGCAACTTTGTAGCTTTTTGCTCATGCAAGCCGTATTATTTTGCGGCAATATAATATATAAGTCCTTTGTCTCAGTGTCTGTGCGTGTCTTGACCATCTTAATTGTTGTGCATGTAGTTAAAATTCAAGTTGTTGGCTCGAAAACCCTACCACCCACTGATGAGGTAGAGCACATTGAGCATTGTCCTCCACGCTATCAATTTTGACGCTTCAATGACTCTTGAGACGACTTGGCAGTCATTGTTGACTTCAACAAGGTTCTTTTGTGCATGCACGATAAGCGCAGGACAGAGATTCCCCCAAATGTCTCAATGCTGTACTTTTCCAAAGTCTGTGAGGATAAGAACATCACCTATTACGTACGGCAGGATGCAGAGGTGTTCTGACTTGCATTGATTCAGGTTGCAGAGGTATTTGTGTGGACCTCCCACAGAGGCAGGGAATTGGAGACAGCCATGGATAAGTGCCTACCTCAAGCCAAGAAATGCATGGATGGCTGTCGCCATGTTTGCACTTAGCGCTTTGATAATCCTCCTAGGCCAATGTTTTTGAAAAACCTGGATACCTTCTGCCATCTTTTTTCGAAATTCAATAAGACAAATACACTTGTGCTAGATGACTCATTGTATAAAATGTACTCTAATGATCCTGCATGCTATGTGATCCTTCCTGAGAGAAGTGGAGAAGCAGACTGAGGGGCAGTGGAAAATTTTTCTGAAACAGGATGTGACTGACTTTGTGTTGCAGGGCAGAAAGTGTTGACAAAGAGTGCCCTTTTGATGTCAGGGGATGATGCCTTGCAACGGTCGAATTGGAGAATCGTGCAGAACAATGTTGTGAGGAAATGAAAGAAATTGAAGCCCCCAACCTGGATCCTAAAGAAAGAAAGTATAAGCGTCCAAAGAGTAAAACAGCAAATTAGAAGTGCTTTTGCTAGCATTTTTCCCATTGTACAGAGGATTGCATGTAGCCCCTTCACTGCCATGATACCATGCCCTTACTATGTAGCTTAATGTACTCTGACACCGTGCCTTTATTGTGTGGCTAACTTCCAACACTCCTTGACATATATACAAACAAAAATGGTTTTGACCTTGGAACGATTTTGTGTCGATCTAGTGTCATTTTCTTTAGTTTATACTGTGGTTGCATTTTGTGGACTCTTAAGAAAGTGATGGTTTGAAAGTGCTTGTCTAGGTAGTACTGAAGTGCTTGTCAAGTGGTTTAAAAGTGCTAGTCTAGACACTAAAAGTGCTTGTCAAGTGGTTTGAAAGTGCTTGTCTAGGTATTGAAGTGCTTGTCAAGTGGTTTGAAAGTGCTTATCTAGATACTAAAAGTGCTTGTCCAGGTACTGAAGTGCTTGACATTCTCAAGTGGTCTTCTGAAAGTACTAAACATGTGCTTGTCTAGGTACTAGAAAGTGCTGGTAGGTAATCTGAAAGTGTTTGTCAAGGTGCTTAAAGCGCTTGTCAAGTGGTCTGGAATGCTTGTCTAGGTACTAAAAGTACCTGACAGGTGCCTACCATGTGGCCTCCAAGTGCTTGTCAACAAGTGCTTGTGTAGGTACTTCAATTGTTTGGGAAGTGCTGGTGGTCAAGTGGTCTGAAAGTGCTTGTCTAGTTACTTAACGTGCTTGTCTAGTTACTTTCAAGTGCTTGTGTAGGTACTTCAATTGTTTGGGAAGTGCTGGTCAAGTGGTCTGAAAGTGCTTGTCTAGTTACTTAAAGTGCTTGTCTAGGTACTTAAAGTGCTTTTCAAGTAATCTGAAAGTGCTTGTGTAGATCCTAGAAGTGCTTGTGTAGGTACTAGAAGTGCTTGTCAAGTGGTCTTAAAGTGCTTGTCTACTACTGAAAGTGCTTGTCTACTACTGAAAGTGCTATCAAAGAGTTGAATGTGCGAAATAGTGCTTCTTAGGAGGATGCATTGTGCTAGCTTGAAAGTTAGAACTTACAAGTTCTCCTCTGGGGGCATGCTATTATAGATTTGTTCAAATACATCATTTGATAATTCATATACATCAGGCTCACCTTCTATGGAGCACATCGGAAACTTGATGCATTGCAGCAGGTGGGAGTAGATAAAAGTAGGGGGCTTGTCATCCAAAAGAACGCAGGTGTCATCTTGGCCATTTACCTTGTTGTAGAAGAGTCCCTCAACGACAAATGAGTTCTTTTGAATACGGTTATGCCATTCATCCCTTTCAGATTTGATGGTCAAGAGCTTGGTTTTAGTGCACTTCAAGATGTAGAAGTCTGCACCTGGCTCTTCTGTATTCACTGCGAAGTTCTGGCCAACCATCAAGGCATCACTTAGGTCGTCATGGTGGCTAGCATACATGGGGGCTCCTGGTAACTCATCATCGCTGGATGCTTCTCCATCGTTTTGAACATTGACAGTCGGTTGTATTCGCAAGTACTGCCACCTCTCAATGTGGTCCTTGTTTACACATCTCCTCCATTGGCCTTTCATGCACGCATGGCAAAAGTAGGACAATGGTCTGCACCGTAGCCCGTGCATATCTGATTGACTATAGCCGTTGACACAGTGGAAGGATCGAGACCCTTTGATCCGCATGCAATCCCACTCTCTATCTCTGTGTCTACATCACCGAGCTTGACCTCCCAGAATCTATGATCGACTTTCTTCCCTATTAATGGACATTCTTTCCTGAGGGTTGCATTGAGGAATGCCACCACACTTGAAGCGTTATGTAACACCCATCCGTCAGATTTCAGCTACTCCTGTGTGAGAGCTCTTTTGAGCACCACACCAACCCCATCGTGCTCGCCCTTCCCATGGCCGGATGCAAAGAAACTGTGCATCATCTCAATACCTGTCATATTGAAGTATCGAGCTACAAAATAGAAAGGGCACCTTGCTTTGAATTGTGAAGAAGCAGTGCCATCAGACCACACCCCATCCTTGAGCTTTCAGCCACTCATTGTGCAAAATAAAGCAGTGCTACACAAATAAAGTGTCGTGGTTTTTGTCATCAGAGATGTAGAAGTGGGTTGTCTTCCGAATGGTACCAAAAGCACATCACGCAGGTACAAAATGTGGACCAAGATTGTCACCTGAGTTGAATACCAATGCATTGACTGAATTTCATTCTGCACCTTAAAGGAATAATTCTTTGCAAAATCCACTACCGACACCACTACATCATTTGGAAATTTATCCAAACACTCTTTGAATTGTTCAACTTGCCATTTATACTTATAATTGTGTTTGATGAAGTTTCCCAATTTGCTTTGAAGCAAGGAAGTGAAAGTCCTCGGGCGAACTTGGCGAACAACAAGATCTTTTTGAGTTTTTGCTTGACCGTTCTCATCCACTTCCTGTGTAGGAACGTCGTCAAAAAGCTTGACAGTCATCATAGAGATGTCATCGCTTTTTTCATGCGGACACAAGGAGATCTTTTTAATGCCACAATGTTGGCATGTACCCAAAAGACATTGTCTATGGTGATAAGCTAGTGATAAGCACAGTCAATGGATTTTGGGCACAATACAGACTCCCACAGGTCTGTTAAGCTTGGAAATGTGGCATTGGAGGCCGCGCACTACGCTGTTCCATCGTGAGAACTGCAAACAAGGCACCTACAACTGCATGGCCAGCCATGTAGCCCATATCTTTGGTGGCACATCTGATTAAGAGCTTCCTTGAAGTAGACAAGCTGCACATGGTATTCACAGCAACAAGTGTTGCGGTCCTTCAACTTGCATATGAAGTATGGCTTTAGACCCTCAAAACATCTGAGGGAGATCCTTATGTTAGGATGAGCCACTTGGAACCGCATATAGAAGTCCCTTTGTGACAAAGAAGACAAATTTAGACACACTATCAAGCATTATAAATCATTCTGAAGCAACCTATAGCATTGGTCAACATTATGACGCACTTTCAATCAATGTAAAGCTATGACACTCATTGGGTAAAGCAACCTATAGCATTGGTCAACATTATGACGCACTTTCAATCAGTGTAAAGCTATGACACTCATTGGGTAAAGCTCTTAGACGCACTTAGTAGCACTTTCTGCACATCTGGCAGCACTTGTAAATGGTTGTAAAGCACTATAAAGCACTCTCAAGCACCTGCTGCAAGCACTTAGAAGCCTGAGGATCCATTTAAATGAACTTGGAATAACATGGAATTTCTTGGAAGCACTTAGAAGCACTTGGAAACACTAGCAAACACTTAGAAGCAAGTAAAGCATGTGGAAGCACTTGGAAGCACTTAGAAGCACTTAGAAGCACATGGAAGCACTTGGAAGCACTTGAAAGCACTTAGAAGCACATGAAAGCACTTAGAGGCACATGGAATCACTAGCAAATACTTAGAAGCGCTTGGAAGCACTTAGAACCACTAGCAAACACTTGGAACCACTAGCAAGCACTTAGAAGCACTTGGAAGCACTTAGAAGCACATGGAAGTACTTAGAAGCACTAGCAAGCACTAGAAGCACTTGGAAGCACTTGCAAGCACTTGGAAGCAGTTAGAAGCTCCTGTTATCACTTCTGAAGCTCTGTTAAGCCATTACGAGCATAAGCACTTGGAAGCATTTGGAAGAACTCTCAGGCACTTGGTAGCTTTTTGAAGCACTATTAAGCACTCAGAAGCAACAAAAGGCACTTAGAAGCACACAGAAACATTTAGATGCACTTGGAAGCACTTACAAGCACTTACAAGCACTTGGAAGCAGTTAGAAGCTCCTGTTATCACTTCTGAAGCTTTGTTAAGCCATTATGAGCTTAAGCACTTGGAAGCATTTAGAAGAACTCTCAGGCACCTGCTGGTAGCTTTTTGAAGCACTATTAAGCACTCAGAAGCAACAAAAGGCACTTAGAAGCACACAGAAACATTTAGATGCACTTGGAAGCACTTACAAGCACTTACAAGCACTTGGAAGCAGTTAGAAGCACCTGTTATCACTTCTGAAACTCTATTAAGCCATTACGAGCATAAGCACTTGGAAGAATTTGGAAGAACTCTCAGGCACCTGGCAGCTTTTTGAAGCACTATTAAGCACTTAGAAGCAACAAAAGGCACTTAAAAGCACACAGAGACATTTAGATGCACTTGGAATGACATAAAATTACTTGGAATCACTATGAACCACTTAGAAGCACTTGTGATCACTTGAAGAAGTATGTCAAGCACTATAAAGCATGGTTAAGCAATATAGTGCACTGTCGGGCACTCAAAAGTGGTCTGAAAATGCTCAGAAGCACTAAGATGCACTCATGACTTGGAATTTCTTGGAATCACCACCATGAAGCACTCAAAAGCATTTGAAATCAATTGTAAAGCTTCGTAAAGCACTATAGTGCATGGTTAAGCATTGTAATGCACTGTAAGGCACTTGCAAACATTTGGAAGCATGGTAAAGCACTCTAATGCCCTATCATACAAAATTTTAGTACTGTCGTACTCTAAACCACTGACATTTAGAAATCAGTATCGTATAGAAGAGCATATCCGGATACACTATCAATCATATGCGAGCAATTGTGTAGCTCTTACAACAACACACTCTCAACACCGTGATATACTTGAGGCAAATCGAGTAGATGCACTGGATGCAGTACATGCGCACTCTTGCCAATCCTCTTTTGAGAACAACATCTTTCTTGTTTGGGGAGATGCGAGTTTCCACCGACCAAAATTGAAACACGATTTCCCTGATTTCATTGGTGATGATGCTTGACCTATGCAATTGACGGTGACAAGAATCCAAGGGAAGTGACCCTTCCTCCGCTTCATGTTGCAGCCAAAAATTGGCCACAATGACATTCCTTCGATGAACTCCTAAAGCCTTGGCAACTTCTCTACCACTCATTTGATTGTCAACACCAGCTGTGCCATTGAGGCATGCCACGACAGTAGCCCGCTTTAAAAACAACTCGTTATTTGAATGGGGTGTCTTCACCTCAGTTAATGTATGACAAATGTTAGAGAAAATGAGTCTCTCAACTGTCTTTGACGTGTGCTGCAACACTAAGAACGTTGGATGACGGAGGAGTTATTGTAAAATCTTTGTTTGAAGGCCCTCAGAAAGCCCGTTTTCACCAGCACTGAGAAACTACTCTGCAGATTTTCTTTGCCTCTCGCTCATCAATGTCACCATCCTCGTGCGTACGTGCCATCCTCTTCTCAATGCTTCTTTGCTTTGCAACCCAGTAATTTCAAAGACCTGGCAAAAGTTCTCTCTGGATGTGTTGCATGATAGACAATGGGGGAAGATATACGGAGCCTGTATTGCCATTCTGTACACTATGAGACTCCATGTGGAGCCAGTTATGAGGGAGCTAGGAGGCTAAGGTTATTGCAAAGAAGACCATTAAAGCAGTTATGAGGGAGCTAGGAGGCTGAGGTTATTGCAAAGAAGACCATTAAAGCACAATTGTAGTCTTCATGAGAGAGAGAGAGAGGGAGATAGTACAGATGAATACAGCTTGCGCTCAGGTAGGAAGAGAGGCCCTTTTGTGTAGGCAAGAAGCAGAGGCTATGGCAGAGAGAGAGAGAGGCAGAGAGTGAGAGAGAGTGAGAGAGAGAGAGTCATGGCAGGCCAATGGATTGCAGGACGAGTGCAGAGACTGAGTAGAGGAGAGAGAATATTCAGAAGTGTTTAATGGGCACGCCATTCCCTTAATGAATGCTCAGTTGCATTTTCAAGCCCACCTCTATTTCAAATTTAAGCCTCTTTCTCCTCCCAAAGGGGTGGCTAAAAGGAGTGTCCAAGACACTCCTTTTTGGTACCACCTATACATGCTTTCACCCGTCTAGATTTTCAGAAATTTTTGGATTATGGTCCAATTAAGGTTCCTATGGGCCAATAGGATCAATCCAAGTGTGGGGAGGAGATAAATCCAATGAATAAAATGCCCAGAAATGAGTAAATGCCGACATAAGATGAAGAGTTGACTGAGTACAAGGTTTATTAGTTAAAAACTGAGATATTACTAAAAAAATGAAATATTTTGGTATAATGATACATTTTTGATACCTTGGTAAGGAGAAGGGGGGGACTTCAAGGAGGCGCCTATTTCACACATGTGGTGGAGTTTTTAACTCAAAAAAAGTGTGATATTTTTTATCTATCCTCTCTCCTGGATCAAACCAAATCAAAAGGGAGCCAAACTAGGTCCAAATCTTGTCCAAATTCACCCAAATTGAACCTAGAAAATTCTAGAACCTCGTTGGACTTGGTTAGAGGCCTCCCTCACCTATAAATAAATCCTTAGTCTTTTGTGAAAAAATCTGTGAACTATACCATGCGAGTATTATACTAAAATAATGATATTTTTTATTATCCCTTAAAAATCCTCTACTTTTGGAGAGAGTGGAGCCTCTCTCTCTCTTCAACCATCCTTGGAGCTTTCCTTTCAACACACAAACCAATTGATTGGTTGGGGGTTTCTTCTATGATAGAGAAGCAAGCAAAAACAAGAGGTAAAGTGTAAATTTATGGTTTTTCTCTACTATTCTTAATGTTTTCACTTCTCAACCCCTCTCAAGCTTGAGAAGTTTCTTAATTAAGTTTTTATAATGCAAATCAAGCTTTTCTTAAGTGTTGTAATGAATAATTAAGAAAACTTTATATTTATGCTTAATTTAGGATGCTTTTATGTTTATCTCTCTCTCCCCCAAAGAATGGTCATTCCTATGACCAATTCTCTATTCAATTGATGCTTCTCATGGAGAAATTCTTAATTCACAAATCAAACTCTAGGCTTGTGAAGCTAGAGGTTAAGAAAATGGTTTTTTATACTTATATGCTTGTAAATTATGGTAATATTATGAGATAAATCCATAAATTAGATTTAAAGTTAAAAGATAGTTATACTATCATAATTACATTACTATGTCTTATTCTTTTCAAAAATATTGAAATTTGTCAGTAATAGCAGGCGGAGCTATGGTAAAATTTTTAAGAAATTAATACATAATTCATTCTTATGCATAACATGAAAAGAGAACTTCCTACCATATTCTAGGATTGAAAATCCTAGGCTAAAAGAATGATTTTCATCACATTCAATGGAAAACTAATTTTTAAGGTTTATGTATAGTTAAATAATTAAGAAAAGAGAAAATTATGATAATTTAATTTAAATGATAAAAGAGGAATTCCTATGACATTTGGAATTCAATCATTTAAATAGGAAAAGTGGAATTCTTAGCATATTATAAGTAATGAATATTTTATTTAAATTCAAAGATTAATTTTAGATAAATTTATTTTATGCATGAGAAATATTTAAATGATAAAAGAGGAACTCCTATGACATTTGGAATTCAATCATTTAAATGGGAAAAGTGAAAGTCTTAGCATATTGGAATTAATGGATATTTTATTTAAATTCAAAGATGAATTTTAGATAAATTTATTTTATGTATGAGAAATATTTAAATGATAAAAGAGGAATTCCCATGACATTTGGAATTCAATCATTTAAATAGTAAAAGTGAAATTCTTGGCATATTGAATTAATGAATATTTTAGTTAAGAAAAGAGGAATTTTAGATAGATTTATTTTATGATAAAAGAGGAATTCCCATGACATTGGAATGCACTTAATTAAATGCAAAAAGAGGAATTCCCATGGTATTTGAGATCCAAGAAATTAAATGGGAAGAAGAGGAATTTTTAGTATAATTCAATTTATGAATATTTATCAAAAGTGAAAATATGGGTAGAATATATTTTTGTAAATCCCATGAATTCTTTTATTCAAAAGAGGAATATTGAATATAATTCATTTGAGAAATTGAGAAAGAATATGGAAATAGTTATCGAGAAAAAGAACCCTTATCTAGGCCAAGCAATTTGTAAAAATTTAGAAAAAGTCCCATTATCGGTATCAAAGTAGAAAAAGCTACTAAATGGGAATAGGAGGTGAATGAGATGTGATAAGATGTAAATGGGATGTGATAGGATGTGAATGGATGTGATAAGATGTAAATGGGATGCGATAGGATATGAAGAATGGATGTGATAAGATGTAAATGGGATGCGATAGGATGTGAATGGATGTGATAAGATGTAAATGGGATGCGATAAGATGCGAATGGGATGTGATAGGATGTGGTGTGATGAAAATGAATGAGGATGAGATGTGAAGTAAATGGATGTGGATGTGAATGTGAATGATGAGATGAGAGGATATGTGAAAGGATGAGATGGGAAGTAAATGGATGTGTATGTGTATGTGAAAGAATATGATGTAAATGGATGTGGATGCATATGTGAAAGAATATGATGTAAATGGATGTGGATGCATATGCGAAAGAATGTGATGTAAATGGATGTGGATGTGTATGTGAAAGAATGTAATGTAAAGGGATGTGGATGTGAAAGTAATGTGGATGTGCTGAAAAGAGATGTGGAGGTGAATGTGATGTGGATGTGAATGAGATGTGATGTGATGTAAGGAGATGTGGATGTGAATGTGATGTAGATGTGGATGAGATGTGGTGTAATGTAAAGAGATGTGGATCTGAATGTGATGTGGATGTGGATGAGATGTGATGTGATGTGATGTGAATATATGTGGATGTGAAGTGATAGATGTGAATGTATGGATAGATGTGGATAGTTGTGTATGTGAATGATTGGATGGATGTGGATGAATGAGATGGGATGTGTATGAATGAGATATGATGTGGATGTGATCTAATGTGGATAGAATGTATGTGATGGAATGGGGATACAATGAATGTGATGAATGTGAATGGATGTGAGTCGGATAAGTATGAATGGGTGAGATGTGATGTGAAATGGATGTGATGTGATGTGATATGGGATAGATGTGAATGGATGATATGTGATGTGAATGGATGAGATGTGATGTGATGTGAATCGGGATAGATGTGAATGAATGATATGGAATGTGAATGGATGAGATGTGATGTGATGTGAATCGGGATAGATGTGAATGAATGATATGGAATGTGAATGGATGAGATGTGATGTGATGTGAATCGGGATGTGAATGAATGAGATGTGATGTGAAATGGATGTGAAATCGGGATGTGAATGGGTGAGATGTGATGTGAAATGGATGTGATGTGATGTGATATGGGATAGATGTGAATGGATGATATGTGATGTGAATGGATGAGATGTGATGTGATGTGAATCGGGATAGATGTGAATGAATGATATGGAATGTGAATGGATGAGATGTGATGTGATGTGAATCGGGATGTGAATGAATGAGATGTGATGTGAAATGGATGTGATGAGATGTGATGTAAATTGGGATAGATGTGAATGGATGATATGTGATGTGAATGGATGCGATGTGATGTGAATCAAGATGTGAATGAATGAGATGTGATGTGAAATGGATGTGATGAGATGTGATGTAAATCGGGATAAATGTGAATGAATGAGATGTGAGGTGAAATGGATGTGGTGTGATGAGATGTGACGTGATGTGAATCAGAATGTGAATGAATGAGATGTGATGTGAAATGGATGTGATGAGATGTGATGTAAATTGGGATAGATGTGAATGGATGATATGTGATGTGAATGGATGCGATGTGATGTGATGTGAATCGGGATGTGAATGAATGAGATGTGATGTGAAATGGATGTGATGAGATGTGATGTAAATCGAGATAAATGTGAATGAATGAGATGTGAGGTAAAATGGATGTGGTGTGATGTGATGTGATGTAAATCGGGACAAATGTGAATGAATGAGATGTGAGGTGAAATGGATGTGGTGTGATGTGATGTGATGTGGATCGGGGTAGATATGAATGGATGAGATGTGAATGAATGTGATGTGATGAGATGTGGATATGGGTAGATGCCAGTGGATGCGATGTGATGAGAATAAATGTGGAAAGATGTGATGAGATGGAAAATGATGTGATTGGATGAGAATGGATGAAGGACGATGGGAATACATATGATTGGACTTGGATTAAGTAATGTGGATTGATGTGGAACAATGTGGAAAGACGAGAGTTCGTTATAGAAACTGTATTTATGACCTATTTTTAAATGATTGTTTTATGTCAAGAATGCTGGGGGAAAGCATTTTAACCGTCT
Source organism: Cibotium barometz (assembly GCF_041138505.1). Taxonomy (NCBI): domain Eukaryota; kingdom Viridiplantae; phylum Streptophyta; class Polypodiopsida; order Cyatheales; family Cibotiaceae; genus Cibotium; species Cibotium barometz. The sequence continues at coordinate 4,881,375 of NC_141051.1, read as the reverse complement.
TGTGAATGAGGTCGTGGAGACCTAACTAATAAAGTTGCAACAGCTGACGGAGAGTCAACGGAGGATGTCTTACGTAGCAAGGTCGACCGAGGTCTTGACCAGCCTCAGTTCGATTTAAATGGTGAGCTTCCGCCGGTGTACGATGGATGAGGGACCAAGGAAGCCGCCTATGAGTGAAGCGCTAGGTGACCTGCGAAGGATCCTAGAGGGTGCTGACCATACGGTGCTCGGGCTCTGGGTCACCGAAGATACCCACGCGTGCGTCAAGGAAGATATTGGAACAAGGAGTAAGAGTTGTTTTCTGAATTCGGGCATGGATCTGGTTGATTGACCTTGCTGGTCCTCAACGGATGAGTCCATGGCTCTTTTGTATGGATCTATTAGTTGATCTTGCTAATCTTCAACGGAGAGTCCATTTGGATTTTTATAAGTGAATATATTGCCGGGTACTATGAGCTAGGAACTATCGAAAAGGCCCTTGAGTGGACAGGTGGTGAGTGTTTTGGTTACCAATGATGCCATAGGTATGCCGATGAAGGAATGATTGGAAATGAGAATTCAACCAGATATTTTGGAGGATTATGATCAGTTATACTATAGTTTCATTAAAAGATTATTTTAAAGTCAGCTGAATCTGTGAAATAGGCAATTTCATATTGGGTGTGTAAGTGGTGTGACTATCTTGATGTTTGCTTGAAGCGCCAGCTAGGGACCTAGAAACTCTTTTCCCTAGTACCCGAGACAAAACCTGACCAAATTCCTAAATGGATCCCATCACTACAGTGGTTGGGCGGTTGGCTAACCCATGAGATTGGATGGGGTTAGGCTGGACTGATGGATCCCTAAAATGAGACTCAATTTTGTTATGGTACGATAGATGAAAATATCGGATAGTAATTGTTCTATGGAAAAGAATCAATGGCTGTACCTCTCGATGAGGAAAAAAGCGTTGGTCTCTATGATCCAAGTGCAAGTTTCTTCCTTGATCTGACCAAGTGACTTACAGGTTCGGTCGGATCAGTTTGGCCAGTGAAATGACCTTGACTACGTTAGAGTAAAAATATCCTGGAGGAATTGCCCGTGCTTTGTGGGCAAGGGAAGTTTTTTCCGGGTTCGATTTTGGAAGAACCGAGGGATTAGTCTCTTGTCCGGATATCCGTTGGTGAGGTCCCGAGTGAGAGGATGACCATCCCTTTTCACACTATTATAAGTGTTGTCCATGGGCATAGTCCATTGGCCTTGGGCCCATTAGACCATTTCACTTTGTTTACAAGCCCAATGAAAGAAAGGGCCTTCTACATTATCCTTGGATTAACCTAATTAGCCTTTTTGTTTACAAGCCCAATAAAAGAAAGGGCCTTCTACATTATCCTTGGATTAACCTAATTATCCTAGATTAGAATGATTATCCAAGGTTTAGAGAGCAAAGAGAGTAATAGACTTGTATTTTGATGGTTATCAAAAGGTACCCCAAATATGGCCTATTGGACATATATACATGACCACCCCTTTTCACACTATTATAACTGTTGTCCATGGGCATATGGAATGTCTAAGGGATGCAACTTTCTTGGCATCTTAACTCTTTCTGCCTTGACTCTTTGGCATACTAAACACTAACGCACATGATTAAGTACCTCCTTTTTGAGTCCTGGCCAAAAGAAACTCTTCTTTATAGACATGTAGGTCTTTATGAACCCTGGATGTCTCGCTATCGGGCTATCATGGGCTTCTCTCAGAATTTTTCCCTTTGTTTCTTCATCATTGGGAATGCATAGTCAATTATTATAATACATGCATCCTTCGTCCAATCTGTACCCAAGCACTTGACTCATCTCGTGAGGAGTCTTGCTTTCCTGCATAAGTAGGGTAGCAATAGGGGCAAAGAATTTATCTTGCATGATCTTCTCTCTTGCTTCACTGATCAACAGATTTGACACCAATGTTATTGCAAGCAAGGAGGCTTTCCTATTGAGCACAACTGCTACCACATTTTCCTTCCCTGGCCGGTACAATCTCAAAATCAAATTCCTACAAGGTGTGCATCCACCTTCTTTGATACATGTTGAGATCCTTTTGGGTGAAGATCCACTTCAGACTTTGATGATCTATCATGAAGGTGAATCTCTGTCCCAAGAGATAATGTCTCCATAGCTTTCGACCATAAACTACTGAGAGTAACTCCAAGTCATGGACAACATAGTTTCTCTTCTACGTTTTGAGCTTTCATAGGTTACTGCATGACCTTCTTGCATAAGTGCACCTCCTAGGGCAAAGCCGCTAGCATTTGTTACTACTTCAAAGGGTATGGAAAAATCTGGCAATTTAAGAATAGGGTTGGTTACTAAAGCTATCTTCGGCTTATCAAAGGCACTCTAACACATAGCCGTCCAATGAAATAGGGTACTCTTCTTGAGAAGGTTGGTGTCAAAGGGGATGCTATCTAAGCATACTGGGTATAAAGATTCGATACCACTTGGTTAATAGAATTTCAAAAAGAATTTTCCAATGTGCATTAGAAATTAACTAAATATGTGAATTAGAGACCTCAACGTAAGGGTCCACATTTTCAAAATTTTTTGATTAAGGTCCAAATAAGGTTCTAAAGGGCCAATAGGATTAATCCAAGTGTTTCAATAAGAAAAATGCATAGAATAAAAGAAAATCTTCCAAAAATGAGTAAATGCTCACATAAGATGAAGAGTTGACCAAGTACTGGGTTTATTAGTAAAAAATGAGGTTTATTAGTAAAAGAATGAAATTTTGACACCTCAGTAAGGAGGGAGAGGGCTCATGAAGGAGGCACCTATTTCACATCATTACCTTGCATTTTTAATTCAAAAAATTTGAGATATTTTATCTCTCCTCTCTCCTCCTACAAACTGGATCAAAAAGTGAGCCAAGCTGGTCCAAAACTTGTCCAAAATGGATCAAACTGAAGCTGGAAGCCTCTAGATCCCAATTGGACTTGGTTGGTGGCCTCCCTCACCTTTAAATAGACCCTCATTCCTTTGTATTTTCATCTTTGTGTATTTACGTGCCAGTATTATCTTCATTTTAGTGTAATTTTATTATCTCTCTATTTTGCCTCTACTTGGGAAGCTTTGGAGCTTCACAAATCTCCATCCTCCCTTGGAGATTACCCTCCCCATCTTGGTGGCCAAGCTTTCCTTGTGGGCTTCACTTCTTTTTAAAAGAATCAAGCCAAAAACCAAAGATAAGCCTTAATCCATGGTGTTTTTTCTATCTTTCTCAATGGTTATCTTCTTTCTAACCTCTCTAATGCTTGGGAAGCTTCTTAATCAATGGTTTTTTCATGAAATCAAGCTTTTTAGTGATTCATAATGTTTAATTGGATTAATGCTAATCTTTTATGCTTAAATTTAATGGTTTTGATTAGTAAATCTCTCTTTTTGAAAGACTAATCATCTTTATGGTTGGGTCCTTGTTAGAAGAGTGGATCTTAATGTTAATCTCATTATCTTAATCAAAACTCTAGGCTTGACAAGCTAGAGAAGAAGATTAAGTATTTTTATGATTTTAATCTAGATAAAAATGATGATTAATTATTTTAAACTTATTTATGATTAAGAAAAATCATATTAATTCATTTTAAGATTGAAAAGAGTTATGCTAACCTTTTTGTAAGTATTTCCATATAGTAATGATAAATGGATATTTTTAAGATTAATCAAGAGGTTTAATTATAATGATGCTTATAATTATGTTTATAATTATGCTATGTATGCATAATAATTTTTTTTTTAAAAAGATGAATTCCCACCACATTTCATAATTATGAGTATTTATTTAAAAGTAGAATTTTGAGAATTCTCAGAGAAAATTTAGCGAAGCTATGGTAAAAAAAATTTAAAAATGAATTTAATTCTATGCATAAAATTGATAATGCAAAAAGAGGAATTCTCATCATATTCTAGGCATAAACATTTTTATGCTAAAAGAATGATTTTTGTTACATTTATGAAAAATACTTTTATATTATTTATGCATAATTGTTTAAATAGAGAAAAGAAGAATTTTTTGTTATATTTATCTTTACATATGTACATGCATAAAAATTTAGATACAAAAAGAGAAATTTTCATGATATATTATGTACAAACATTTTAAATATTAAAAGAGGAATTTTGGTCATAATTCAAAATAGGTATATTCATATACATGGATATTTTTTTAGAGGAATTTTCATCGTACTTTAATTAGGAAAATGCCTAAAGTAAATTTGGTGTTAAAAGAGAAAGTTTCACCATAATTCTACATAGAAATTTAGGACATGTTGATGCCGAGTTTCAATTGGAGAAAAGAATAATTTAGAATAGTTCTATGAGAATAATTCAATAAAATGATGTATGCATATTCACAAATGGATCATTAGGAAAAGAATTATCTTTATAAAATTTCATTATTCATGAATAGAATTATTTATAATTCTATTATGTCCAAGAAAAAATGAATTCTCATAATTTTAGATTTTCCCCTACGAATGGAAATCACATTTAATTTATCACAAAAAAATGAAGAATTATCTTTAGAAAATATCTTTAGGATTAAATTCAAGTAATTTAGGGTTACTATGACCACGTCAGAAAGGTGGACCAATAAGATGCTTACCGATCTCTCGAATCAGAAATTAAGCAAAGTCTTATGACCATTCCCATTTCTTCAGCACGAAGAATGGATAATTGGCTGATCTAGAGAAGTTTCCCTAAGACCGAAATCGTCGAGAATTAAGTTACAAATTCGTTGTAATTGATGGATGGATCACCAAGATAAGTGATTCGTGCTTTTCATTAAGAAAGTATGGATTCTGAGAAAAAGGGTCTTGTGGAATAAAACTCAACGGAAAATTCTTACTTGCATAGAAACTTTGTATTTGAAAAAGAAATGTCTTACACCAGAATACTGGAGGAAGCATTTGGCTTATGGTTTAATCTAAGGAGAGTTATGTTGAAACACCTAGCAGAGAGAGTCATTGAAGGACATTTCATGCCCGACAAAGCCTGCCAAGGTCTTGACCAGCCTTGATATGGTTAAAATGGTGCACTTCCAGTACGATGGGTGTGAGGGCCGACGAAGCGGTCCCTGAGTGAATTGTTAGGACGTCTAAGGAGGATCCTAGAGGGTTCTGACCAGATGATGCACGGGCTTGCGGCTCCTAGGACACCAATGCATATGTCGAGGAAGATATGGATGGACTAGCAAGGAATTATCTATGTGAATTGGAACTCCAAATCGGATCTCGTCGGTTGACTAGCTGGTCTCTTCAACAAAGAGTTCGGATGACATTTTTGATTGTAAAACATTGGACTAGAATTTTGAGGATTATGATGGAAACATTATGGTTTCATTCCAATTCTATTTTAAAGACAGGTGATTCTGTGTGAAAAAGGCAATTTCATATTGGTGGGTGTGTAAGTGGTGTGTCTATTTTGTATTTTGCTTGAGTGCGGCTAGGGGGCTCGGGAACTCTTTTCCCTGGTACCCAAGATAAAACACAACCAAATTTTTATAAAAAGGGATCCCACCAATTCAATGGTTGGGCGGTTGGCTAACCCATGGACTGGTTGGGGTTAGTAGGCTGGATGGTGGATTCCTACAAAAAATTTAGATACGTTCAAGTTACGCTAGTTAGAGTAAGTCCCAAGAAGATTCTTGTTCTACGGGAAAGAATCAACGGCTATGCCTCGCTTAAGGGGAAAAAAGCGATGATTTCTATGAACCAAGTGCAAGTCCCTTCCTTGATCTGGCCATGTGACCTACGGGTTTGGTCAAAATAGAAAGGATAGTTAAGGCCTTGACTCGTTAGATAAAATTTTCATTAGAAGATTTTTCCTGGTGGAATCGCCCAAGTTTTCTGGGCAAGGGAAGTTTTTCTCGTCGGTTTTGGTGGAGGAACCGCCGGATTATTCTCTTGTCCGAAAATTGGTTGGGTGAGGCCATGAGTGGGAAACCCTACCCCACATGAGAGGTTGCTACTTCCGCTACTAGCTCCCTGGATTTCGGTGTGCGAAGGGGGTAGGGGTCTCACAAGAGGCCTCCAACAAAAAAGGTAAAAACTTAAAAGAAGAAGGGGAAAGGCCAACAAGGGGAGTCAAGGAGTGAAGAAGAGAGAGAGGAGTCTCCATCATAATTTGGCCCATCAAAGAAGGGAGATGAAGTGCACTCCAAATCTAGGCATTCAACAAAAAGACAATCGAGATCTCGAGCTTCACACTCCAATAGGGATACAACTAGTTCTGATTGTCCTCAACCTAGTAAGTCATTCTCTTTCTAAGAGTATTTTAATCATTGCAAGTTTCATGCAATGCTCTTTTCTTGGGTTTTTAATATTCTATTTTGATTTAAAATAGCATCTCAAGATATTCATCCATGACATATGGTGATAGAAGAAAGCATAGTGTATGTGGCCGACACAATTCTTGGAGGATCTAGTTCATTGTTGTGAGTGTATCAATTATTCAAACATAAGATCATTGCTTTGTGTCTTCTGAAACCGATAACAATTGACCTTGACATTTCATGATTGTTTGTAGGAGGGCCACACATATGGCAAGGTTTATTTGGGGTCTCAACAACAAGTATGGGAGTATTGTTCATTCGGCCGTGGCAGTTCAAGGATGCTCTTTAGTGTGGGCGGATTTCCCAACATCATCAATTGTGGATCCGGATTATCCCGTTGTGCCTAGATGGAATGCTTGGACGAAGGAGCTTGTGGTTGCAACATGTGTGTTAGCCAATGACTGTTTAAAAATAGTGGGACATTTGTCACAGCAAGAAATCCTAATCATCTTCCAACCATTGTGGAGGTCGCAAAATCTCACAATCTCTCTCTCTGAGACTGACTTATTTCAGTCATTGAGAGGGCTTTGCAGGACTGATAGTTATTTTGGTCCATTTCGGTAGAAGATCCAGGACGGGAGCTCATTGATTGACCAAGACTCAATGACTGAGCAGTCTACCATTCAGGTTGCAAGAGGCCAGTGGATGATTCGGAATGGTTTACTATTCCGTAATGACAAAATTTGTGTACCACAGATCTCGGACATTAGGTCCAAGATTCTTAAGGAGTGTCACGACGCTCCTTCTGCTGGACACCCTGGGGTACACAGGACACTATTGTTAGTGAAACACACTTTTTATTGGCCAAAGATGAAAGGGTATGTAGAAGATTATGTTCTCAAGTGTCAAATTTGTCAGGCAAATAAAGCTGAACGCTTTAGACAGGTTGGGCTGTTGCATCCTTTGCAAATCCTTGGTAATAAATGGGAAAGTATTTCCATGGATTTTATTACCGGATTGCCAAGAACACATCAAGGCCGAGATGAGGACATCTCGCATTTTTCAAGGGGAGAGAATGTAAGATTCCTCCCCAGCCCCTCAAGATGTCCAGTATCTTCTCCCCGTAATCAATTCCCTCTTCAGAATAATAAAAGATCTTTCTTTTTACCTATTTTGGCTTAGAGAGAGAAAATGTTCTAGAGAGATATTATTCTTATTTTAGATATTTTTGGATGGAAAAATATCTCTTCTTATTAAAATAAATTCTCCAGAAACAATTTGCCCCTTCCTTATGACCTCACACCCCCACGTTTGCATGTCAAAGTCATCCTCTTTAGTCAAGCTAATGATTCTGGATTTATGGATGTTACACTTGGACCCAGAAGCATCAGCAAACAATTGCACTATTTGTGCAAGGCTTGTCTTACATTGTCATTTGTTAGCCTTTAAGAATAAAAATGAATCCTTTGCAAAACACGACACCACCAGTTGCTCCCCATTTCTCATTCTCTGACCTGTCACCAATCCTTTCTCATCACAAGCCTCCTCTAGAGACACTATTAGTTGGATGAGATACAATGGCAAATAACAATGGAGCCAAATGACACCCTTGCCTTACTGACCTATTTATCTCAAAATCCCCCCCACCCTGGAGGTGACCTACACAAACTATTTTTACATATACAAGTATATAATAGTTTTATCAATGGTTTGAACAAAAATGTCTAACTTGTAATTGTAGGGTAGGTGCCCATTATACTTATTAGAGTGTTTGTATGCAATCCACCAAGTAGATATAGCCCAACATATATCCAAGAGAATGGAAATGATGCAGTGGATGAGAAAGGTTTTGGGCCACATTCCATTGTTGTTTCAGAGTGTGAATACTGCAACAAGAAAGAACAGTAGGGATCGTAAGCCTCTATGAGGTCCAGCTGAGATACCAGTGGTTACTGCAAGGTATGAAATAAGAAAGAGCTTTTTTATCATTTGAATTTGTGAAATCATGTTCAAGATGGTAGGGAATGTATCTAATTTTTTTCACTTTGCAGGTGGTTTCTTGGAACTTTCACCACCATGGAGGGGGACCTAGTTCTTGATTGCTTTGCAGGGATAGGTAGCATGGCAAAGGCATGCAAGAAGATTCTTCGACATTGTATAAGCATTGAGGATGATTTGCTATGCCATGAAATTGAGTTGGGAGGGCTTAAAGACATGCATGAAGACCTTAGTGAGATAATAAATTCATTGGCAAGGAGACAGAGGCATTGCAAAGGGCACAAGTAGAACCTATGATGGCAACTCTGCGACCTTTGCCACCATGGAATCAAGGTCTTAGGCCATATGCACATCCCTCCCCATCTATGCCACCTCCATTTTTTCCACTACCATCTAATTGTAAGGTTCCCCCCTTCTAAAATAGGAGAAACACTTAAGATAGTCCACTAAGTCTTAACTTGGAGAAAATTTCCTATTCATCGACACCTTGACCATGTAGAGATTCAAGGATACGATTCATAGGTAAGACCTAGTCCTATCTTGGAGGGGGATCATGATCTAAAAATCAAATCACCCATAGGGTAATTGATCATAAATTGAGCAACTACTAGACTTGATTTCTAGAGGCAATGCTTTTTTCCTCATCCATGCAAGGCACAACCGCTAGCCTAGTCTTCTAGAATAGAGTTGCCTAAGATCTGTTGGAAAGCTATCCAACTAATCGGGTCCACCCCGTCCGTAGGATGGTGCCGTTGAGGCATCCATTCTCCCACTTTCCACCCTACTCACGCGTCAATTTATTTTCTAATTAATCCTACCACACTATTTTTGACATAAATAAACTTGTTCCTTAATTAAGGCCCTTTTCACAAGGTTTGTTAAAATAGTCTTTTTCCATAATATAATAATGCCAAAGACAAGATTTATAAAAAAAAAGTTTATACATGACTCAATTCCATACAAGCCAAACTAGCTCTCTTATTCTTTTCCTTTATACTGCCGATGATCTAGAATTCGGCCTTCCAGTCTCTACATGCTGGGCAAAACCCTATGGGACCATACACCTCATCGTCGGTCGTCGCTGGCGAGGACTCAAGCTGGCCTGTCGCCCTCTCAGGCTCCATCGCTCGATCCTCCCGCCCCTGAGAGGGATGTCTACACACTAGGGTGGGCTTATTCATCGCACTAGCTTGGGCCCTCAGAACTAGGCAGCATCATAATCTCTCGCCTCAATTGGCAAACCTTATTCTCCCAATGGCATGAGGGATACCTTGAGCCATTCCCGGGCTTTGCTAAACGACGCCGCCCGGCTACACAAGCACGAAACGGAGTTAGCGTCGAAGCCAGGAAAAACTTGCACTCTTTAAAGATAACAATTTCAATGCAACTTATTGAATACAGCATCACACAATTCGTAACTTCATATAATTTTATGTCATTATTTTAAAAGGAAAAGATATACATTTATTAACACTAATATAAAAAAAACTCTTCTTTAAAAGATAACCAAGCTAACCTGGCCACCATTTCCTTGAGAAGCTTGTAAAGGGAGGGTTGGAGCCACATCAGGAGCATCTTCTCTAATCTCGTTGTTGTGCGCTCCTCTCGAGGCAATATTCTAACGTTTCCAGAAAGGGGCCATCTTGGACATCGTCTTGTAGGGCTAGTTGTCGCGGTCGAAACGCTCCAGTCAGATCTCAATTCCGAGATTGTTTGCTCACTGTATGAGCAAAAGACCACAGCGCATGAACCCTCTCTTAAGGCTAAAACCTCTTACTAAAGTCCACGCAAATGGGGGGAGAAGAGTTAAGGAGGACACTGCCTCCTAGCAAGAGGGGGATAGAGGAAAATTGCCTTATCTGAAAAGGGGCAAATGAGGGGGTGTGAGAGGGGTAGCTGCAAGGGGCGGCTGTATACAGCAAGTACACTGCACAGGGACAGACGGCGGTACGGATGGCGGCACAGTAGAGCATAGGCTACGCAAAAATGTGTGTTGCCCATGGAGCACCCTAGGGGTTTATATAACTGTGGGGTATGAGTACGGGTGCTGCGCAAAGCAAGAACGAAGGGACGGTGTACCAGCAAAGGCTGTAGATCAGTGGCCTGCAAGGGTCTAGGGGAAAGATACGGTGTCGGTTAACAGGGAAAGGAGTGGTACGCATGTACCTTATCTGGGCAGCATGGGTGTCCACGTAGCGGTACGTGTGGACCACACAGTGGGAGGCCGTCATTTGGTTCTTGTGCGACCATTGTACGGGCACCCTGGGGTAAGTGTGTATGGTCCAAATTTTGGGGCGAGGTCCCCAAATTTGGGACGTCGGCCTCGATTTGCGTGTCGGACTGCCGCGGGGGGCGAATTTGTTTTTTGGTCTGGGAGGTTCTCCTGGTCGTTGGGGTGCAGACGGTTTGTCAATCAGACGCCCGGTCGTGCATTTATTAAGGTTTAAAGGTCGTCGCTTTTTAACTAAAAATGACTCAAACTTGCATATAAGCTTGATCCGGTGTCCGTTTTGGATGCTGTAAAATCCTATATTAGGATAAAATCGCATGCAAATTCTAAATTTGGGCTCAAAATTTAAAGATTCTAAGTAGAAATGACTCATTTAATAAAATCATTAATTTTTATACCGTAAAAACTCATAAATTTATCTATTACATGGACATTTCTTTATTAGTGAAGATGGGTATGTTACATCCTTCCCCCCTTAAAGAAATCAAGATGTCTTCATCTTGTCATGAATTGGGGATAATCCTTTAAGAGTGTAGCTTCATCTTCCTAAGTTGCATCCTCTTCAAGGTAATCTTTCCACTGTACTAGATGTTCTACAAGAGTTCTATTTCGAAGTTGCCTTTCCCTAGAATCTATGATGCTACTGGGCTTTGTAATTTAAGGACTCCCTGAGTAGGGATTACAACTTGTTCATCATCAAGAATATGATTGAGACTGGGTACATAAGGTTTTAACAAACTTACATGAAATACATTGTGGACTTTGATATGGGCTGGGAGTTGGAGTTTATAGGCACTTTTACCTAGACACTTGATAACTGTATAGGGACCACAATACCTAGGGCTGAGCTTCTTATATTTCCCAAGTGATAGAGAACTTTGTTTGGGTTGCACTCGTAGAAGAACTTTGTCTCCTTCCTTGAGGATCCTTTCAGGCCTCTTGGTGTTGTCAGCATAATGCTTTTGTCAATCTTGGGTAGCTTTAATATCCTTTTGGATTGCCTTGGTTTGTTCTTCCAGCTCTTCAAGCATTTTCTTGGATGCCTCAACTCTTATGGTTGGATCAGAGAAATTTAGAGGAGACAAGCATTCTTGCCCATAGAGTGCTTTGAATGGTGACATTCCTATGCTCTGATGATAAGATGCATTGTAGGCAAATTCTACCAGAGGAAGGTATTGAATCCACCTTCTTGGTTCCCGTCCACAATATGCTCTGAGAATGTCTTCAATTACTTGATTGACTCTCCCAGTCTGGCCATCGGTCTCTGGATGATAAGCTATGCTAAAGCAAAGTTGAGTTCCCAGGGCTTGAAATAATGACTACCAGAACTTTGAAGTGAAGCCAGAATCCCGATCACTTACTATCCTTTTTGGGAGACCATGAAGTTTGAGGACTTCCTTGATGAATATTTGAGCAACATTAGAAGCTTTGAAGGTCTTCTTTGCTGGTACAAGGTGAGCTACTTTGGTAAGTAAGTCCACTACTACCAGAATGGAGTCATTTTCTCCTTGAACAGTGGGGAGACTTGTGACAAAATCCATACTAATGCACTCCCACTTCATTTGGGGAATATCCACCAAGGGTTGAAGTTTTCTAGGCATCTTCACCCTTTCAGCTTTGATCCTTTGGCATGAGAGACATTGCTTCAAGTACCAAAGGACATCATTTTTTCAAGCCTGCCCAATGATCCTTCTTATGGCATTTAATGTTTTTGCATAGCCTAGGTGTCTTGCAGCAGGACTATCATGAGTTTCATGGAGGATTAGTTTCTTTAAAGCAGAATCCTTAAGGATACATAGCCTGTGATTAAAGTAGAGGCTTCCTTCATGAGTGGAGTATCCCTTGATTAGATTCTTCTCTTTCTCTAAATTTCCCCTTTCTTCTACTACTAACTTCATCATCCTCTGCTGATAATCTGGATCATGAGATGAGACTTCTTTCACCTTGACCAGTATGGGATTATTTAGCATTAAAATTGCACTCCAGAAAGATTTGCGGCGGCTAAGTCCATCTGCTAACACATTATCTTTCCCAGGGTGGAATTTAATGTCGAAGTCATATTCTTGTAGAATTTCAATCCATCTCCTTTGCCACATGTTGAGGTTAGGCTGGGTGAAGATCCACTTCAGACTTTTGTGGTCGGTTACAAGCTGGAATTTGCCCCCCCAGAGATAATGTCTCCATAATTTGAGGCAATGAACAACTGCTAAGAGCTCCAAATCATGGGTGGCATAATTTGCTTCATATTGCTTCAGCTTGCGGGAAGTATAAGCGACTGGTCTTCCTTCTTGGCCTAAGATACCACCAAGTGCTAGACTACTGGCATCAATAACCACTTCAAATTCCTTGGTGAAATCAGAAAGTTTTAGGACTGGGGCAGAAGTAATAATGACCTTGATCTTATCAAAACTGTTTTGATGGATTGGCAGCCACACTATTTTGCAATCCTTCTTAAGAAGATCCGTCAAAGGTGTAGCTACTATCAAGGCATAATCTTTGATAAAAATCCTATACCATCCCGTGATTCCCAAAAACCTACGAACTTCATGAACTGATTTAGGGGGTGGCCACTCCAGAATATCTTTGACCTTGGCGGGGTCTACTGAAATGCCATCTTTGGAAATGATGAACCCAAGATACTCAATTTAATGAGTAAAGAAGGTACATTTGCTCTTCTTGGCATAGAGTTTGTGTCTGTGCAACAATTGCAGAACTCTACGCACATGCTCCTCATGCTCTTCCATTGATGTGGAGTAGATTAAGATGTCATCAAAGAAAACAAGTACAAATTCATCCAAGTAAGGACGGAATATATCTTGCATTAGGCGGTTGAAGGTTGTCGGAGCATTAGTTAACCCGAATGAAATTACAGTAAACTCATAGTGGCCATAATGGGTATTGAAGGCTGTCTTGGGTATATCTGCTTCCTTGACGTAGAATTACTGCACCTCTTTCTGTAATGAATCGTGTGTACATGGCATGTCTCCTTCGCACTTTCGCTTCTTTATGCATATACGATTGAGGCAGTGATTTTGGGAGCCGTGATGCTCTATGTATATATCGAAAACTTTTGATAATAAACGATGTTTTACAAAAAAAAAATCCAAATTGTTTTCATGATTGTGAATGGGGTTAATAAAATTATCAGAGTAAGTCTTGTTTCATGAAGTATGATGAAATAATTATCTGTTTAAAGAATAAATCACAAAAATTAAATAATCATAAATTTGTTGTTAAAGTTAAGTTGAGAAAAATCTTGTTTTGTCAGAGTCATGAGGCGCACGGCCCGTGCAAGGCAACCGGATCCTCTAACCGATGATGACGAAGAGTTAGATCCGGATGTTCGAAAAGCCCTACACAAATCGCAACTTGGTCCCTTCAAGGGTGAAGGGGAGCAGTTAGGTGAAGCAGTGGAAAAGTGGATTGAGGCAATGGAGGAATACTTTGATGTAACTGGTTACAATGAGAGAAGCAAGATGGCTCTCGCCAAGTTAAAGATTGTGGAAACGGCCAGGGTCGCTTGGAGGAACAACTGCGAGACTAACCATCTCAACCGGAATACCCAGACCTGGACCGATCTTCAAGCTTACCTCAGAAAGAGGTTTTGTCCTCCGGGCTTCCTTGAAACTAAAATGAATGAGTTCTTGGAACTAAAGCAGGATAGCCGGACAATTGAAGAGTACCATCAGGCTTTTGCCCTTCTCCTTAAATATTCCCCGCGAGCAGCTGATGGGCCAGATTCATTCGAGGAATGAACGAGCCATTGGACACCTTAGTGAAGAATGCCAAACCTGTCTCAATGGCCGAAGCAGTAAGAATGGCAAAGGACTTTGCCAAAGCCTTTGTAGTTAAGGTCTTGCCGAATCCTGCACCATCTAATTTTAAAAGATTCCAAACCTCGGGAAGTACTTCAAACTTTCCTCCCCCAAAGAGACAGCAAGACCCAAATCAGAATCAGGATACTCGGAGATTCAGAAGTGAAGGAAGACCCTTCCCACAGAAAACTTTCTCAGCAGCCCCACCTCTTTCAAGGATTCAGAGGGATGAGCTCAGAAGTGAGAACCAGTGTTTTGGATGCCGCCAGAGGTTTTGCCCTGGGAGGTGCACTCATGCAGGAAGGTCATGCAGTGGCCTATGAATCCTGAAAACTCAGAACAACACATGAGAGAAATTATGTTGTCCATGACCTGGAGCTACTTTCAGTAGTATATGCCCTCTTGAAGTTGTGGAGACATTACCTACTGGGTCAAAGATTCACTTTGATGACAGATCATCAGAGCTTAAAGTGGATCTTCACTTAGAAGGATCTCAACATGCGCCAAAGAAGGTGAATGCAGACCCTGCAAGAATTTGATTTTGAAATCAAGTACCGCCCATGCAAAGAAAATGTGGTAGCAGATGCCCTTAAGAAAAGCCTCCTTGCTTGAAAATTACTATAGTGTCAAATCCCTTGATTATTGAATCAAGAGAGAAGATCATGCAGGATAGATTCTTTGGCCCTATTGGTACCCTACTTATGCAGGAAAGCAAAACTCCACAGGAGTTGAACCGAGTTCAAGGGTACAGCCTGGATGATGGAATTATGTATTATAATCGCAGGTTATGCATTCCCAATGATGAGGGAACTAAGGGTCAAATTTTGAATGAAGCCCATGATAGCCTTATTGCAGGACATCCAGGTTTCATCAAAACCTACATGTCTGTGAAGAAAAGCTTCTTTTGGCCTGGTCTAAAAAAGGATGTACTTAATCATGTACGTCAATGTCTGACCTGTTAGAAAGTCAAGGCCGAGAGAGTAAAAATGCCTGGAAAGTTACATCCATTAGACATCCCCCCAGATGAAATGGGAATGTATCAGTATGGATTTTATTACTGGATTACCTTCAGTGCAATTAGGTTACAACTCCATCTTTGTGGTAGTTGATAGACTAACCAAAGTTGCCCATCTGATTCCAGTAAAAGAAACCTACACGCAGTGGATGTGGCCACAATGTTCCTCAAGGAAATCTTCAGATTGCATGGCCTACCCAAGAGAATAGTAAGTGATAGAGGTCCCAAGTTCACGTCAAGATTCTGGACTGCATTTTTCGAAGCAGTAGGAACCTTCTTGGATCTCAGCACAACTTACCACCCCGAGAGACCGATGGTCAAACTGAAAGGGTGAACCAAGTAATCGAAGATATACTTCGGTCATGCTGTGGCAAGGAACCCCAAGAAGTGGCTAAGCTATCTGCACCTAGTCGAATTCGCCTACAATGCTTCTTATCACCAAAGTATTGGGATGAGCCCTTTCAAAGCTCTGTATAGACTCCATTAACTTGGTCCGTCGACCCATTGATTAGGGTCGAGATGTCCAGACAGATGCTCGACGCGACATGGAGCAGAATATGCAGTCAATTCACAAAGATATAAAAGCTGCCCGGGATAGATAGAAGTAGTATGCAGATAAGAAGAGGACAGACAGAAAATTCGAAGAAGAAGATATGGTCTTCATTCAAGTATGCCCCAAAAGAAGTTCTCTATCTCTTGGGAAGTACAGGAAGTTATCCCCTAGATATTGTGGACCATATCTGATCACAAAGAAAGTAGGTGACTTAGCCTACGAGCTTCTTCTGCCTCCTCATCTCAAAGTATATAATGTATTTCATGTCAACCTTCTTAAAAAGTATATACCAAGCCCGAATCATGTGCTTGATAATGAAATCTTAACTTCTTCAACCCAAGGGTAGATGGAACTCCAACCTGAAGAAATCCTTGGTTCTCAAGAACAGAATTTTGAGAGAATTGTTGGTCAAATGGAAGTTCTATCCTTTTGAAGATGCCACCTGGGAGAAAGAAGCCGAACTGTTGCGGGATTACCCCCAGTTTGCAAGATGAGGACATCTCGCATTTTTGAAGTGGGAGAGAATGTAGGATTCCTCCCCAGCCCCTCAAGATGTCCAGTATCTTCCCCTGTAAATCAAATCCCTCTTTAGAAATATAAAAGATCTTGTTTTTACCTGTTTTTTTCTAGAGAGAGAAAATATTTTAGAGAGAGGTTATTCAGATTTTAGATATTTTTGAATGGAAAAGGATCTCTTCTTAATAAAATTAATTCCCCTGAAACATAAGTTCAAAAAGATTTTCAGAAGGTGCATTAGAAATCAATTATAATCTGTTCAAAAGGCCTTATCCTAGGGGTCCAGATTTTCAAAAAAAATTTAAATTAAGGTCCTGAGGGGCCAATCATATTCATCCAAATGTAGGGAGGAGATAAATAGAAGAAATAAAGAAAATCCCCCCCAAAATGAGTAAATACTGACATAAGATGAAGAGTGGACTAAGGACCAAAGGAAATGCTAAAAAAATGAATTTTCGACACCTCACAGTGGGGATTCCCCCCTCATGAAGGAGGCACCTATTTCACATGTGTGGTGGAGTTTTAAATTCTCAAATATTGAGATATTTCATCTCTCCTCTCTCTTAATTCAAGTCTAGTTCCGAAAAGTAAGCTAAACTGACCCAAAAATGGTCAAAAATTGACCAAACTCATCTGAAAAATTGTAGAATCAGTTTGCTTGGTTAGAAGCTCACTTTTTCCTATAAATAGAAGCCTCCTCCTTTGTAGAAACTTAATAGTGTTTTATGCACTATTACTCTACTCGTCCCGAGAGAGCCAAAAACTGTGAATTTCTTAATAATTCATTAGTTTTTGACCATTCCCTCTTCTGAAGAATTGGCGGCCACTCTTGTTGTAAACAAGAGTAGATCCCTCAAACCATCAAGCCAAAGGAAAGCTCTCAGAAATTCATGTAAGCTAGAAATCCTACTTTTTCTTTATTCTTTTTTTATGGTTTTCTAATTTTTGTTTTTTTGAAATGTAAAATGATGCTATGCCTTGTTGGAAAGGCTTTCCCCCTCTCTCATTCTTAAATTCAGCCTTTCTTTATCCTAGATAAGTAATCTAATTGTTGGAATTAAACTTTTCATATTATTTCTCTTTTAAAAGTGAAATTTGATTAGTTTCTCTTTTAAAAGTGGAATTAAACTTTTCATATTATTTCTCTTTTAAAAGTGGAATTTGATTAGTTTATAATGCTTTAAATCATTTGGGGATAATTTTTAAGTGACTTAAGGATAGGAAAAATTAAAAAATGGTCAGCCATACAAAGGAGGTTATGGCAAAATTTTCTTAAATTTGGTGAAATAAGTTTTATCTTTTATTATTCAAAAAGAGTAATCCCCACCGTTTGTGTATTCTAAAAGTGTTATTTTCATTCTAATCATAGAAAAATGCATAGTAGAAATATTTTTATTATAAAGTGTTATTTCCATTAAAATTAAATTCTATGCATAGAAAGATGCATATTGGTTATTTTTTTTAAATTATAAAAGAGTGATGTTTTATTAGATTTAAATTCTATGCAAAGAAAGATGCATATTGGATATTTTTCTAATTATAAAAGTGTTACTTTCACCAATATTGATTTTATGCATAAATAGATGCATAAAAGAATTTTTTTATTATAAAAGTGTTACTTTCATCAATATTGATTTTTATGCATAAATAAATGCATAAAAGAATTTTTTATTATTATAAAAGTGTTACTTTCATCAATATTGATTTTTATGCAAAAATAGATGCATAAAAGAATTTTTTATTATTATAAAAGTGTTACTTTCATCAATATTGATTTTTATGCATAAATAGATGTATAAAAGAATTTTTTTATTATAAAAGTGTTACTTTCAATCAATATTGACTTTTATGGATAAATAGATGCATAAAAGTATTTTTTTATTATAAAAGTGTTACTTTCATCAATATTGATTTTTATGCATAAATAGATGCATAAAAGAATTTTTTTCATTATAAAAGTGCTACTTTCATCAATATTGAATTTTATGTAAAAATAGATGCATAAAAGATTTTTTTTATTATAAAAGTCTTACTTTCATCAATATTGATTTTTATGCATAAATAGATGCATAAAAGAATTTTTTTAATTATAAAAGTGTTACTTTCATCAATATTGATTTTTATGCATAAATAGATGCATAAAAGAATTTTTATTATTATAAAAGTGTTACTTTCATCAAAATGGATTTTTATGCATAAATAGATGCATAAAAGAATTTTTTTTATTATAAAAGTGTTACTTTCATCAATATTGATTTTTATGCATAAAAGAAATTTTTTATTATAAAAGTGTTACTTTCATCAATATTGCTTTTTATGCATAAATAGATGCATAAAAGAATTGTTTTTAATTATAAAAGTGTTACTTTCATCAATATTGATTTTTATGCATAAATAGATGCATAAAAGAAGTTTTTTATTATAAAAGTGTTACTTTCATCAATATTGATTTTTATGCATAAATAGATGCATAAAAGAATTTTTTTAATTGTAAAAGTGTTACTTTCATCAAAATATATTTTTATGCATAAATAGATGCATAAAAGGAATTGTTTTAAATATAAAAGTGTTATTTTCATCAAAATGGATTTTTATGCATAAAAGGATTTTCTTTTATATAAAAGTGTTATTTCCATAGAAGTTGGATTTTATGCATAAATAGATGCATACATAATTTTTTTTAATATCAAAATGAGAGTTCTCTTTAATCATTGTTTAAATCCCATGAATATTGGTAAATGAATAAGTAAATACTCTGTGAAGGAAAATTCTATTTTTTCATATTCTCTAGGATGGTAATGAGAAAATTCAGAAGATCTATCGAAGTTGAAATTTTAGATAAATGATTAATTTATTCCTCATAGGAATACATGTTTAGTTTTGAATTCAGCTAAGCAAAATACTCAATGAATGAAATTCAGTAAAGTAGTAATTGAAATATTACCCTTCGAGAAAGATAGTTCAGGGAGAACCTTTCCAGACTCGAATCTTGAATCAGACTATGACCATGACTTAATCTCCTTCATTAGTTTTAAGAAAAGACGATGTGACCAGTTCAGGAAAATTCAATCAAATCACCCACCGAATCTGAAATTAAATTGAGACCTTTGATTTTGATCTGAGGATCAAGATTACAGAATTTGAAGAATTCTGCTTGGGAATCCAGACCTGTGATATAGAAGTCTTGGGATACAGAATTAAGATATACTCATTGTATTCAAAAGAAAATCAAAACTGAAAACTTGCATAAAAACCCTGTTTTCTTAAAGGACTGTCTTACGCCAGAATGTTGGAGGGAGCATTTGGTATATGTGTTTTTCTAAGGGAAGCTCGGTTGCAACAGCTAGCGGGGAGTGTTCAAAGGACAGCTCTCATAGCGGCAAAAACCTGCCCAAGTCTTGACCAGTCTGGGTATGGTGAAAAATGGTGTGCTTCCGGTACGATGGGCGAGGACCGACGAAGCGGTCCTTGCATGAAGTGCCAGGACACCTAAGGAGGATCTTGGAGGGTTTTGACCAGGCGATGCACTGGCTCACGATGCTTAGGATACCCATACGTATGTCGTGGAAGATATATATATGTATGATGACGAGAAAATTATTGTAATCTATTACTGGATCTCGTTGCTGACCTACTGGTCTCAACGGAGAGTCCATAGTGATTTTGTTTTGTGAGAAACAAGGATTGAATGGAAATTTTGAGTTATGACATCTGTAACCAATAATTGTTTGTCAATGGATTGTTTTAAAAGTTAAAGTTTAAAGAGAAGTGTGTGCGTATCTGTATTCTAAAGCAAAAGTTAAGAAAGGCATTCAATTATGGGTGGGTGAGTACTTGTCTGGTTCTACCAATTCCAGTGGTTGGGCGGTGGCTAACCCATGGGCCGGATGGGGTTAGGCTAGAATCAGTAGAGTTTTAATAATAAAATTGATCAATAGGAATACGCTTAGAACTCGAGTAGTTAATTAAAAGCCTGAAGACTTCTTTGATGAATAGATCAAAACGGCTGTGCCTGATTCAATTAGGAAAAAAGTGTTGATTCCTTCAAGTTAAGTCTGTAATAGTTTCCCTTCTATCTGATTTAATCAGATGAAGGTTAGTTCAGTATCTTGACCTCGTTAGAGAAATTCGTCAAAAAAAATGGCGGGATCGTCCCCATTTTCCGAGCATCAAAAATTTTCCTGATTTTGGTTTTCGGAATGACCACCAGCTTAGTCTCGTGCCCAGACATTCGAGGGCGAGGCCCCGAGTGAGAAACCCTGCCCTGCGCAAGAGGAAGCTACTTCCGCTGCTACCATCATCCGGGAATCCGGTGCACAGAGGGGGCAACAGGATCTCACACACAGTGCCTATGACACCCATGCGTATGTCATGGAAGATATGTATGATGAACGAAATGATTATTGTAATCTGTTACTAGATCTTGTGTGCTGACCAGTTGGTCTCAACGGAGAGTCCAGAGTGATACTGTTTTTTTTAAAGAAATGAGGGACTGGATGGAATTTTTGAGTTATCACATCTGTAACCATGTTTGTCAATGTATTATTTTATATGTTAAAGTTTCAAAGAGGAGTGTGTGCGTATCTGTATTCGAAAGCAAAAGTTAAGAAAGGCATTCAATTATGGGTGGGTGAGTAATTGTCTGGTTCTATCGATTCCTGTGGTTGGGTGGTGGCTAACCCATGGGCCGGATAGGCTAGAATGAGTGGAGCTTTAATAACTGAATTGAAATCATAGGAATACGCTTAGAATTCGAGTAGTTAAATAAAAACCTAAAGAAATTCTCAAATGAGTAGATCAATGGATGTGCCTGACTTCGGTTAGGAAAAAAGTGTTGATTTCCTCAAATGATTAGATCAACGGATGTGCCTGATTTTGGTTAGGAAAAAAGCGTTGATTTCTTCAAACTAAGTCAGTGATAGTTTTCCTTCTATCTGGTTTAATTAGGTGAAGGATAATTTAGTCTTTTGACCCCGTTAGAAAATTCGTGAAGAAAATAAAAAAGGTGGAATCGTCCCCGCTTTTCGGGCAAGGAAAATTTTCTCGGTTTCGGTTTCGGAATGACCACCAGATTAGTCTTGTGTCTGAACATTCGAGGGCGAGGCTCCGAGTGGGAAACCCTGCCCCCCGCAAGAGGAAGCTACTTCCGCTGCTGCTAGCAACCGGGAATCCAGAGCATGGAGGGGGCAGTGGGGTTTCACAGCAGCTGGTATCAGAGCAGCACTGTAAACTTACAAAATAGCAACAGAAATTGCCTAAAATTTTAAAGTAAATCTAGGAAATAATGTTTTCACTTGTTAAGATTATGTTTGAAATGAAATTCATAAATTGAAAACTCATAAATTGAACTAGATTTTTAGATGGATACCCCAAATTTGTCTAGCATTCCTGGACTCTCCCAGAGTCAGAAAATGATCACCTTTACCTTCGAAAATCTCATCAACTCCACTACAACCCGTGAAAGCAGAGTGAGACTCGCTCGTCACTTTGAGGATCTATACTTTCCTGATCCAGTAGAGCGACGTCAGCATATGTGGTTCTTTGGAGAGTGAAGTATTCACATCAATACCAATCAATGACAGAGACTCGGACAGAATATCTCACTAGCCATATCTTGATAAGGCTAGGAGTTGTTCATTATGTACAACTCTATAATATCACCCCGAAATATTAGAATTTTTTGCCGTATTTTTAGACTTCTTAACTGCTTTATTCCAAGGAGAAGAATTGCAGCACCATTATCAATGATGAATCGTGTATATCATAGCATGTCTCCATCACAGTATCGCCTTTTTATTGCGTACCCGATTGAGGCGGTGACTTTTGGAGCCGAGACACTCTATGTATATATCAAAAACTTTTGATAATAAATGATGTTTTGCAAAAGATTCCAAATTGTTTTCATGATTGTGAATATTGGTTAATAAAATTATCAAAGTGAATCTTGTTTTCAAGATGGAATATTTATTGTTTAAGAAATAAATCTCAAAAATTAAATAATCATAAATCTGATGACAAAGTTAAGCTGACAAAAATATCATTTTGTCAGAATCATGAGGCGCTCGGGCCATGGTAGGCAACTGGATCCTCTTACCGATGATGAAGAGTTAGATCCTGACGTTCGTAAAGCCTTGCACCGATCCCAACCTAGTCCCTTCAAGGTGAAGGGGAACAGTTAGGAGAAGTAGTGGAAAAATGGATCGAGGCAATGGAAGAGTATTTTGATGTAACCGATTATACGAGAAGAGCAAGATGGCTCTCGCCAGATTAAAAATTGTGGAAATGACCAGGGTTGCACATGGAGGAACCATTGCGAGACAAACCATCTCGACCAAAATTCCCAGACCTGGTCAGATCTTAAAGCTTACCTCAGGAAGAGGTTCTGTCCTCCAGGCTTCTTGGAAACCAAAATGAATGAGTTCTTGGAATTGAAGCAGGATAGCCGGTTAATTGAAGAATACCATCAGGAATTTTTCCTTCTCCTCAAATATTCTCCACTTTTGGATGAAGAGCAGCTCATGGCCAGATTCATTCGAGGGATGAACGAGCCATTAAACACTTTAGTGAAAAATGCCAAACTAGTCTCAATGGCAGAAGCTGTTAGAATGGCAAAGGACTTTTCCAAAGCATTTGTTGTTAAGGTCCCTCCGAAGCCTGTACCCTCAAACTTTAAAAGGTTCCAAACCCCGGGAAGTGCTTCAAACTTTCCACCCCCAAAGAGGCAGCAAGGCCCTATTGAGAATCAAGATGCTGGAAAATTCAGAAGTGAAGGAAGACCCTTCCCTTAGAATACTTTCTCAAGAGCCCCATCTCTTTCAAAGATTCAAAGGGATGGCTTAGAAGTGAGAATAGGTGTTTTGGGTGTTAGGGTTTCAGTCACCAGCTTAAAGCCCGACTCTTGCCATGTCAAGAGGACAGGGAAGTCAAAGATCGAGAGTGCAGACCAACCCCTTCGTATCAGTCAAATCAGGGTCCATCTCGCCAAAATCAGGGCAATCCCAGGAGGACTCCAGCTCAACCATCTGCCTCTGTTCAGAGTAATCTCAGAACTCCCTCCTAGAACTGGGGTAACCAAAGAGAAAGAGTTCCGCCCCAATTTGCAGCAGCCAGCGCAATTAACGATAGCAGAAGTAGTGGAAGAGGAAAGAGGTCAGATTTATGCCGCGATTGAAAACCAAGGGCCAAATTGTCAATTCTCTATCATCCATGCTCCAGCTGAGTATAAGGGTAAGCCATTTAAGCTTTTTATTGATTCAGACAGTACTCATTCATTTATTTCCCCAGGATGCTTATGTAAGCTAGTCTTAGAACAGAAATCAGGGAAACCTATGCAAGTTGAATTGGCCAGTGGGAAGATTCTTTTCACTCACCACCCATGAGACAGATTGAATTCAGTTTAATCTAGATGGGGATGTAACTGACTACGAGTTCAGAGTCTTACCTTTGGGAGTTTTTGACAGAATCCTTGGAATGGATTGGCTCCACAAAAAATCAAGCTGACATTCACTGTCACAATGGAAGCATTTCCTTCCGTGACCTTCACGGGAACAAAATTCAAGGAACTGGATTTTTTGGATCCCCAGATCTGCAATTAGAAAAAGCTTCTAGGTTACTGAAAGGACTTAGAAAGAAGCAGCTCATTTATGTTGTCAAAATGAATCCTGTAGACACAAAGTTAAAGGCTAAAGAACCTGAATGGTTGTCAGTATGATGATTTATTCCCAGCAGAGCTATCTGAGATGCCTTCGATTCGGGAAGTAGATCATGAGATAGAATCGACTCCCAGAGCTCAGCCAGTAGCCTAGCGCACGTACAAAATGCTAGTCCCTGAAGCCATTGAATTCAAGGAACAACTTAGGCAGGTGTTAGAACAAGGGTTTGTAAGACCCAGTGTTTTACCTTGGGGAGCGCCAGTTCTCTTTCAGAAAAAGAAGGATGGAACGTTAAGACTCTGTGTGGATTTTAGAGGTCTCAATCAACTCAGTTAAGAATAAGTATCCTATCCCCAGAATTGATGAGCTTCTGTGGATAGGCTAAATGGAGCCTAGATCTTCACAAAGATAGATCTCAAATTAGGGTATTACTAGATCAGGATTAATGATCAAGATATCCCGAAGACAGCCATCAAGACTCGCTATGGGCACTATGAATTTCCTGTCATGCCGTTTGGATTGACAAATGCCCCAGCTACATTCAATCGCCTAATGCACAACATTCTCAGAGAATACCTGGATGATTTTGTTCTTGTTTTCTTTGATGATATTCTGATTTACTCAAAGAATGCAGCTGACCATGAAGCTCATGTCCGTAAAGTTCTTGAGATTCTAAGGAAGCACCAACTCTTTGCAAAAAAAAGCAAATGCACTTTCTCTGTCGACCATGTTGAATACTTGGGCTTTTTGGTATCCAAATACGAAATTTCTCTAGATTACGCAAAAGTCCAAGCAGTCATAGATTGGCCTAAACCAAAGACAATGAAAGAAGTCAGGGGATTCTTGGGATTAACTGGTTGGTATATAATTTTTATACCTAAGTATGCTCTCATAGCTTCCCCCTTGACTAATCTTCTCAAGAAGAATACCCTGTTTCAATGGTCTGCCAGGTGTCAGAGCACTTTTGATAACCGCCTTGGTAACCAATCCCATTCCGAAGTTGCCAAATTTATCTCTACCCTTTGAGGTAGTAATAAAACTGATGCCAATGGTTTTTCCTTGGGAGGTGCGCTCATGCAGGAAGGTCATGCAGTGGCCTATGAATCCCGAAAACTCAGAACGCATGAGAGAAATTATGCTGTCCCATGACCTAGAGCTACTTTCAGTAGTCTATGCCCTGAAGTTGTGGAGATATTACCTACTGGGTCAAAGATTCACTTTGATGATAGATCATTAGAGCTTAAAGTGGATCTTCACTCATAAGGATCTCAACATGCACCAAAGAAGGTGGATGCAGACCCTGCAGGAATTTGATTTTGAAATCAAGTACAGCCCATGCAAAGAAAATGTGGTAGCAGATGCCCTCAGTAGAAAAGCCTCCTTGCTTGCAATCACAGTGGTGTCAAATCCATTGATTAATGAAGCAAGAGAGAAGATCATGCAGGATAGATTCTTTGGCCCTATTGCTACCCTACTTATGCAGGAAAGAAAAACCCCTTAGGAGTTGAACCGAGTTCAAGAGTACAACCTGGATGAAGGAATTATGTATTATAATAGCAGGCTATGCATTTCCAATGATGAGGGAACTAAGGGTCAAATTCTGAATGAAGCCCATTGTGAGATCCCTGTCTCCACCGCGCAACAATTTCAGGGGTGCTAGCAGCAGAAGTAGCACTTCTTGCGCGGGGCAGGGTCCCACCTCGCCCACCACGGATATCTGGACAAGAGACTAATCCATCGGTTTTTTCCAAAATCGAACCCGGAAAAAACTTCCTTTGCCCGAAAAGCACGGGCAATTCCACGAGGATAACTTTTCCCTAACGTAGTCAAAAGCCTTAACTAACTGAGCTCATCTGACCGAACCCGTAAGTCCCATAGTCAGATCAGGGAAAAAGACTGTACTTGGATACTAGAGACCAACGCTTTTTTCCTCATTGAGAGGCACAGCCGTTGATTCTTTTCCATAGAACAATTTTTGTCCGAGATTTACTTCATCTATCGAACTAAACAGAAATTGAGTCTCGATTTACGGATCCATCAGCCCAGCCTAACCCCATCCAGTCCCATGGGTTAGCCAACTGCCCAACCACTGTAGTGATGGAATCCAATTAGGAATTTGGTTAGGTTTTGTCCCGGGTACCAGGGAAAAGAGTTCCTAGGCCCCCTAGCCGGATTTTCAAGCAAATTTAACTCCAGTCACACCACTTACACACCTAATATGAAATTACCTTTTTCCTAGATTCAAATGTATTTAATTCAGTCATTTAATGAAATCATAGTGTTACTGATCATAAACTTCCAAGTATCCGGTTGAATCTTAATTTCCAATCATTCCTTCATCGGAGTATCTATGGCATCATTGGCAACCAGAACGCTCACCACTTGTTCACTCAGGGACCTTTTCTATAGTTCCTAGCTCATAGTACCCGGCAAATAATCACTTATAAAAATCAAGATGGAATCCTCGTTGAAGATCAGCAAGATCAGCAAGATCAACCAACAGATCCACATAAGAGAGCTATGGACTCATCAGTTGAGGACCAGCAAGGTCAATCACATCACATATCATATATTCACATCCCAATTCACATGTCATCACATCTCATCCATTCACTCATATTGAGACGACACATCATTTCACATACACATTCGCTTTATTCTACATACACATCCACATTCGTACATCCACATCATACATCTAATTCCACATCCGCATTCATACATACACATCCATATCCACATCCATACATCTACATCCATACATCTACATCCATATTCATACATCCATATCCACATCCACATCCATACATCCATTTCAACATCCACAGCCACATCTACATCCATTTATCCACATCCACATCTACATCCATACATCCATTTTCACATCCTCATTCGTACATCCACATCCACATTGAAACATCCATATCCACATCAACATCCACATCCACATCTACATCCATACATCCATTTTCACATCCTCATTCAAACATCCACATCCACATACATACATCCATACATCCACATCCACATCCACATCCACATTCACATCCATACATCCACATCTACATCCATACATCTATTTTCACATCCACATTCATGCATCCACATCCACATCCCCATCTACATCCATACATCCACATCCACATCTACATCCATACATACATCCACATCCACATCCATACATCCACATCCATACATCCACATCTACATCCATACATCCATTTTCACATCCACATTCATACATCCACATCCCCATCTACATCCATACATCCACATCCCCATCTACATCCATACATCCACATCCACATCTACATCCATACATCCACATCTACATTCATACATCCACATCCACATACATACATCCACATCCGCATCTACATCCACATCCACATCCACATTCACATTCATACATCCATATCCACATTCATACATCCATTCCACATTCCACATTCCACATTCATACATCCATATCCACATTCACATCCATACATCCACATCTACATCCATACATCCATTTTCACATCAACATTCATACATCATATCCACATTCACATTCATACATCCATATCCACATCTACATTCACATCCATACATCCATTTCCACATTCCACATTCATACATCCATATTCACATTCACATCCATACATCCATTTACATCTATCTGATTCCTATCACATCTTATCACATCTATTTATAGAATGTAGAAGAATTCTAATTTTTTGATATAAAGATTCTTTACGCATCTAATTAGGCATAAAGACAACTTTAGTAGGAATAACACTTTTATAAAAATCCTTTTATGCATCTATTTAGGCATAAGTTCAATTTTAAGGAAAATAATACTTTCAAATTAAAAATAAACCTTTTATGCATTTTACTATGCATAAATTCCATTTTAATGAGAGTAACACTTTCAAAATAAAAATAAATATTTTATGCATTTTACTATGCATAAATTCCATTTTAATGAGAGTAACACTTTCAAAATAAAAATAAATCTTTTATGCATCTAACTATGCATAAATTTAATTTCAATGAAAATAATACTTTTGAAATAAAAATAAATCTTTTATGCATCTTTCTATGCATAAAATCAATATTGATAAGAATAACTCTTTTGAATTAAAAATAAAATTCTTTATGCATCTTTCTATGCATAAAATCAAAATTGATGAAAGTAACTCTTTTGAATTAAACATAAAATTATTTATGCATATTTCTATGCATAAAAACAAAATTGATAAGAATAACTCTTTTGGAATTTAAAAAAAAAATTATGCATCTTTTTATGCATAAAATCAAAATTGATGAAAATAACTCTTTTGAAATAAAAATAAAATTCTTTATGCATCTCTTTATGCATAAAATCAAAATTGATGAGAATAACACTTTTGGATTAAAATAAATTCTTTATGCATCTTTCCATGCATAAATCCAATTTAGTTGGAATTACACTTTTAGAATAAAAGAATTTCTCTTATGCATCTAATTTATGCATAAAATCCATTTACGATGAAAATCACACTTTTAATATAAAAAAATATCTTTTATGCATATGTTTATGCATACAAATCATTTATGATGAAAATCACTCTTTTAATATAAAAGAATTTCTTTTATGCATCTATTTATGTATAAAATCTATTTATGATGAAAATCACACATTTAATATAAAAAATATCTTTTATGCATATAGATCATTTATGATGAAAATCACTCTTTTAATATAAAAGAATTGCTTTTATGCATCTATTTATGCATAAAAATCAAAATTGATGAGAATAACACTTTTGGATTAAAATAAATTCTTTATGCATCTTTCCATGCATAAATCCAATTTAGTAGGAATTACACTTTTAGGATAAAAGAATTTCTCTTATGCATCTAATTTATGCATAAAATCCATTTATGATGAAAATCACACTTTTAATATAAAAAATATCTTTTATGCATATGTTTATGCATACAAATCATTTATGATGAAAATCACTCTTTTAATATAAAAGAATTTCTTTTATGCATCTATTTATGCATAAAAAACATTTATAATAAAAATCACACTTTTAATATATAAAAATATCTTTTATGCATATGTTTATGCATACAAATCATTTATGATGAAAATCACTCTTTTAATATAAAAGAATTGCTTTTATGCATCTATTTATGCATAAAAATCATTTATGATTAAAATCACACTTTTATAATAAAAAAATAATTTCAATATACTTCCTTCTATGCATGGAATTTAATTCCAAAGAAAGTAACACTTTTTTAATAAAATATTTTTAGTATGCATTTTCTTATACCTAGGAAGAAAATTAACACTTTAAGAATACATATACGATGGGAATTACTCTTTTTGATTTAAAAAAATTAAAACTTTTTTTTTCACAATTTTAGAAAATTTTACCATAACCTCCTTTGTAAGGCTAACCATTTTTCAATTTTTAATTCTCTAAAATTAATTGGAAGTTCACCAAGAGTATTTAAATCATTCTAATGTAAACATTTTCTACTTATCAAAGCGAAACATTATGAAAAACTTGATTTTATCCATTAATCATTCATCTAGGATAAAGAATGGTTGGATTTACTAAAGAAGAGAGGGGAATGCCTTTTTTCAATGAGGTTAAAAAATGCGAGATGTCCTCATCTCACAGGTGGAGTATGATCTCTTTCATCTTCTTCTTCTTCTTCAATCACTTCCAGCATTACTACCTTGGAAGTGGACGGCCGACTTGGAAACAACTCTCTTTGACTTCCCCTATTCTGAGGTGAAGGTCTTGGATTACTTTGGATTGAAACTACAGGTTGGATAGAGGGTCTACCTCTGGGATTTCCTTGATTTTGGCAGATAGAACCCTGATTACTCTGGATGAAAGGGGCTGGAGTCTGGAATCTTGATCCCTGATTTTCCTGCCTTGAAAACCTTGATCCAAAAGGAGTTGGGCAATCCATACTGCGATGTCCAAATCCTTGATAGTTATAGCATTTCACTCTCTTGTTCAAGGGTGGCACTTCTGAAGTTGAATTCCAGGGGATTGAGTTTCGGGAAAAGGACATTTCTTCCATTTTGGAACTTCCCATATCTTGGGTTTGACCCTGATATCTCTTAGGAGGAGGAAGGTTGGAATCACCTTCTGGGAATAAAAACCTTTTGAAAGGTGATGGTGCTGGCTTTGGCGGGACTTTGACATCAAAGGCCTTGGCAAAATCCTTCGCCATCCAAACTGCTTCGGCCATGCAAACTGGCTTGGCATTCTTCACCAGGATATTTAGTCCCCGAATGAACTTGGCCATTAGCTGTTCTTCATCCAGTGGGGAGGCGAGTATTTGAGGAGGAGGGCGAATGCTTGGTGATATGCTTCAATAGTTCTACTCCCCTAGGTTAACTCTAAGAATTCGTTCATCTTTGTTTCTAAAAAGTCAGGAGGACAAAACCTCGTCCTTAGGTAAATTTTAAGATCAGTCCATGTTTGGGTATTTTGGTCGAGACAAACCTTCTCCATGCCACTCTAGCTGACTCCACTATCTTTAGCCTTGCAAGAGCCATTTTGCTCTTCTCATTGTACCCGGTGACATCGAAGTATTCTTCCATCATTGATTCAATCCACTTCCCCACAGCCTCGCCCAAGTTTTCCCCTTCTCCCTTGAAAGGTCCAGGCCCTGCGAACTATGAAGAGTTTTACGAACATCCAGGTTGATCTCTTCTTCATCGAGTTGGGGGTTAACATTTCTACCACGACGACCTCGATCCATGTTCCTATCAATACGAAAATTCTTGTTAAGTCTCTTTATTTATGATTCAATCCGATTTTTGATTCAACTAATTCCGGGGTTCTTTAAATAGGTCGGCTCTCCACAAAATCAAGGGATAAAGATACTCATATAGAACGCATTATCAGTTTTAATAATTCATTCAAAATATTTCATTCATATCTTTAACACAATAATGGTCCATCACACTGAATTTTTCCATCTGAACAGTCCTCCATGGGGATTTTAATTTTTCAGGGACTCGTCTCATTCATCCTCATTGTGGTTTTGCTCGGCTTATTACATTTCAACCAAATTTCAGGAATCATCATTTTTCAATCAGAATCCAAAGCAATTCATCAGTTCACAACCAGAATTTCAAAATCATATCAACCACATTCGAATTCATCATCTAGATAGCATTAATGCTTATAATCTCAAGTCTTAGATTTACTCATATATACTATCAGTAAAGAGCTACAGTTATACCCTCGGTATATTTGGGTAGTCATGGTCCTTGGAATTATAAGGTAAAGACCATCATGTCTAGGCCTCAAGCAAGTCAAGGATTCCATACAATTGTGGTACTTCCATCTGAAGACCCAATTACTAATTTATGAATTTTAGTTCAAATAACAATTTGTATGAATTTCATCACACAATTTTGATCTTATACTACTACTTCATAAATTTTTGACATTTTTGGCTTTTTGGTTGATCCTCCTTAGTCAATTCGCTCTGATACCAATTGTGAGATCCCTATCCCCATCATGCAACAATTTCAGGGGTGCTAGCAGCGGAAGTAGCACTTCTTGCATGGGGCGGGGTCCCACACTTGGGGCCTCGCCCAAACGGATATCTGGACAAGAGACTAATCCATCGGTTTTTTCCAAAACCAAACCCGGAAAAAACTTCCTTTGCCCAAAAAGCACGGACGATTCCACCAGGATAACTTTTCCCTAGTGTAGTCAAAAGCCTTAACTAACTGAGCTCATCTGACCGAACCCGTAAGTCCCATAGTCAGATCAGGGAAAAAGATTGTACTTGGATCATAGAGACCAACGCTTTTTTCCTCATTGAGAGGCACAACCGTTGATTCTTTTCCATAGAACAATTTTTGTCCGAGATTTACTTCATCGATCGAACTAAACAGAAATTGAGTCTCGACTCTCGATTTACGGATCCATCAGTCCAGCCTAACCCCATTCAGTCCCATGGGTTAGCCAACGGCCCAACCATTGTAGTGATGGGATCCAATTAGGAATTTGGTTAGGTTTTGTCCCGGGTACCAGGGAAAAGAGTTTCCAGGCCCCCTAGCGAGATTTTCAAGAAAATTTAACTCCAAACACAGCACTTACACACCCAATATGAAATTGCCTTTTTCCTAGATTCAAATGTATTTAATTCAGTCATTTAATGAAATCATAGTGTTACAGATCATAAACTTCCAAGTATCCAGTTGAATCTTAATTTCCAATCATACCTTCATCGGAGTATCTATAGCATCATTGGCAACCAGAACGCTCCACCTGTTCACTCAGGGGCCTTTTCTATAGTTCCTAGCTCATAGTACCTGGCAGATAATTACTTATAAAAATCAAGATGGAATCCTCGTTGAAGATCAGCAAGATCAACCAATAGATCCATCCACATAAGAGAGCTATGGACTCATCAGTTGAGGACGAGCAAGGTCAATCAACCAGATCCATACTCGGCTTGAGAAAACAACTCTTACTCCTTGTTCCAATATCCTCCACGATGCACGTGTGGGTATCTTCGGCGACCCAGAGCCCAAGCACCATATGGTCAGCACCCTCTAGGATCCTTCGCAGGTCACTTAGCGCTTCACTCATAGGCCGCTTCCTTGGTCCCTCATCCACCGTACCGGAAGCTCACCATTTAAATCGAACCGAGGCTGGTCAAGACCTCGGCCGACCTTGCTACGCGAGACGTCCTCCATTGACTCTCCGTTAGAGCAGTTGCAACTTTATCAGTTAGGTCTCCACGACCTTAATCACAAGACGGTCAAAATGCTTCCCCACCAGCATTCTTGACATAAAACAATCATTTACAAACAGGTCACAATTACAGTTTCTATATTGAACTCTCGTCTTTCCACATTATCCCTCATCAGTCCACATTACTTATTCCACATTCCATTCATATATGTACTCATTCTCATCCAATCACATCATTTTCTATCTCATCACCTCATATTCATTCACATCACATATCATATATTCACATCCCAACTCACATGTCATCACATCTCATCCATTCACTCATATCGATGACGACACATCATTTCACATACACATTCGCATTCTTTATTCTACATACACATCCACATTCGTACATCCACATCATACGTCTTATTCCACATCTGCATTCATACATACACATCCATATCCACATCCATACATCTACATCCACATTCATACATCCATATCCACATCCACATCCACATCCACATCCATACATCCATTTCCATTTCCATTTCCACATCCACATCTACATCCATACATCCACATCCACATCTACATCCATACATCCATTTTCACATCCTCATTCATACATCCACATCCATACATCCACATCCACATTGATACATCCATATCCACATCCACATCTATACATCCATTTCCACATCCACATCCACATACATACATCCACATCCACATCCACATAAATATATCCACATCCACATCTACATCCATACATCCATTTTCACATCCTCATTCATACATCCACATATATACATCCATACATCCACATCCACATCCACATCCACATTCACATCCATACATCCATATCTACATCCATACATCCATTTTCACATCCACATTCATACATCCACATCCACATCCCCATCTACATCCATACATCCACATCCACATCTACATCCATACATCCATATCTACATCCATACATCCACATCTACATTCATACATCCACATCCACATACATACATCCACATCCACATCTACATCCACATCCACATCCACATCCACATCCACATCCACATCTACATCTACATTCACATTCATACATCTATATCCACATTCCACATTCATACATCCATATCCACATTCACATCCATACATCCACATCTACATCCATACATCCATTTTCACATCCACATTCATACATCATATCCACATTCACATTTATACATCCACATCCACATCTACATTCACATCCATACATCTATTTCCACATTCCACATTCATACATCCATATTCACATTCACATCCATACATCCATTTACATCTATCTGATTCCTATCACATCTTATCACATCTATTTATAGAATGTAGGGGAATTCTAATTTTTTGATATAAAGATTCTTTACGCATCTAATTAGGCATAAAGACAACTTTAGTAGGAATAATACTTTTATAAAAATCCTTTTATGCATCTATTTAGGCATAAGTTCAATTTTAAGGAAAATAATACTTTCAAATTAAAAATAAACCTTTTATGCATTTTATTATGCATAGATTCCATTTTAATGAGAATAACACTTTCAAAATAAAAATAAATCTTTTATGCATCTAACTATGCATAAATTCCATTTTAATGAGAATAACACTTTCAAAATAAAAATAAATCTTTTATGCATCTAACTATGCATAAATTTTATTTTAATGAGAATAACACTTTCAAAATAAAAATAAATCTTTTATTCATCTAACTATGCATAAATTTAATTTCAATGAAAATAATACTTTCAAAATAAAAATAAATCTTTTATGCATCTTTTTATGCATAAAATCAATATTGATAAGAATAACTCTTTTGAATTAAAAATAAAAATATTTATGCATCTTTCTATGCATAAAATCAAAATTGATGAAAATAACTCTTTTGAATTAAAAATAAAATTCTTTATGCATCTTTCTATGCATAAAAGTAAAATTGATAAGAATACCTTTTTTGGAAAAAAAATAAAATTCTTTATGCATCTATTTATGCATAAAATCAAAATTGATGAAAATAACTCTTTTAAAATAAAAATAAAATTCTTTATGCATCTATTTATGCATAAAATCAAAATTGATGAGAATAACACTTTTGGATTAAAATAAATTCTTTATGCATCTTTCCATGCATAAATCCAATTTAGTAGGAATTACACTTTTAGAATAAAAGAATTTCTCTTATGTATCTAATTTATGCATAAAATCCATTTATGATGAAAATCACTCTTTTAATATAAAAAAATATCTTTTATGCATATGTTTATGAGATGAAAATCACTCTTTTAATATAAAAGAATTTCTTTTATGCATCTATTCATGCATAAAAATAAAAATTGATGAGAATAACACTTTTGGATTAAAATAAATTCTTTATGCATCTTTCCATGCATAAATCTAATTTAGTAGGAATTACACTTTTAGAATAAAAGAATTTCTCTTATGCATCTAATTTATGCATAAAATTCATTTATGATAAAAATCACCTTTTTAATATAAAAAAATATCTTTTATGCGTATGTTTATGCATACAAATCATTTATGATGAAAACCACTCTTTTAATATAAAAGAATTTCTTTTATGCATCTATTTATGCATAAAAAATATTTATGATAAAAATCACACTTGTAATATAAAAAAATATCTTTTATGCATATGTTTATGCATACAAATCATTTATGATGAAAATCACTCCTTTAATATAAAAGAATTTCTTTTA
This sequence comes from Cibotium barometz, assembly GCF_041138505.1. Lineage (NCBI taxonomy): Eukaryota > Viridiplantae > Streptophyta > Polypodiopsida > Cyatheales > Cibotiaceae > Cibotium > Cibotium barometz. The sequence goes on along the minus strand of NC_141051.1, from coordinate 4,845,838 downwards.
TGCATCTATTTATGCATAAAAATTATTTATGATAAAAATCACACTTTTATAATCAAAATAACAATTTCAATATACTTCCTTCTATGCATGGAATTTAATTCCAAGGAAAGTAACACTTTTTTAATAAAATATTTTTAGTATGCATTTTCTTCTACCTAGGATGAAAAATAACACTTTAAGAATACATATATGATGGGAATTACTCTTTTTGAAATAAAAAAATTAAAACTTATTTTCATAATTTTAGAAAATTTTGCCATAACCTCCTTTGTATGGTTGACCATTTTTTAATTTTTAATTCTCTAAAATTAATTGAAAGTTCACCAAGAGTATTTAAATCATTCTAATGTAAACATTTTCTACTTATCAAAGTGAAACTTTTTGAAAAACTTGATTTTATCCAATTATTCATTCATCTAGGATAGTTGGATTTACTAAAGAAGAGAGGGGAATGCCTTTTTTCAACGAGGCATAACATCATATTCAATTTAGAGAAGACAAAAATCATTAAAAAAACCATAAAAATTAAGCATACATGGGAATTTATGTAAGCTTCTCAAGCTTGAGAGAGGTTGAGAAGAGAGAAACATTGAGAATTTATGGAAAAAGATCAAAATTCACTCTTTACCTTACAAATTGCTTGATTCTTTGACCACGGTAGAGGCCCCCAACCAATAAATTGGTTTGGTATGCTGATGGAGCCACCAATAGAGATTGAAGGAGGGAAGCTCCAATTTCTTCAATTTGGAGAGAATTTTAGAGAATAGTAAAAATTATCATTATTTCAGCATAATTTTGGCATAGTATAATTCTCCTATTTTTTTTTACAAAGGGCTCAGGTTCTATTTATAGGAGAGGGAGGCTCTAACCAAGACCAATTGATTTCTAGAATTTTCCAGATTCAGCTTGGTTGAATTTGGACCAGATTTGGACCTAGTTTGGTTCCTTTTTGATTCGGTTTGATCCAAGAGAGAGGAGAGATAAAAATATCTTATTATTTGGGAGTTTAAAACTCTCCCCCACATGTGAAATAGGCACCTCCTTCATGAGGGGAATTCCCCCATATTGAGGTGTCAAAAATGCATCATTTCTTCTAAATATCTCTCTTTTTTAACTACTAACCTTGTCCTTAGTCAACTCTTCATCTTATGTGAGTATTTACTCATTTTTGGGGGGATTTTCTTTATTTCTTCCATTTATCTCCTCCACACATTTGGATGAATCTTATTGGCCCATAGGAACCTTAATTTAAAATTTTAAAAAAATCTTGACCCTCAGGATAAGGCCTCTTGAATAGATTATACTTGATTTCTAATGCACCTTCTGAAAATCTTTTTGAACTTCTATTTCGGGGGAACTTATTTCAATAAGAAGAGATATTTTTCCATCCAAAAATATTTAAAAATTGAATTACCACTCTCTAGAAGATTTTCTCTCTCTAGGCCAAAACTGGTACAAACAAGATCTTTTATATTTCTGAAGAGGGATTTGACTACAAGGGAAGATACTGGACATCCTGAGAGGCTGGGGAGGAATCTTACACCCATGATAGCCTTATAGCAGAATATCCAAGTTTCATCAAGACCTACATGTCTGTAAAGAAAAGCTTCTTTTGGCCTGGACTAAAAAAGGATGTACTTAATCATGTACGTCAATGCCTGATATGTCAGAAAGTCAAAGCCGAGAGAGTAAAAATGCCTGGGAAGTTACATCCATTAGTACATCCCCCAAATAAAGTGGAAATGTATCAGTATGGATTTTATTACCTCGACTACCTTCAGTGCAATCAGGTTACAACTCCATCTTCATGGTAGTTGATAGACTAACCAAAGTTGCCCATCTAATTCCAATAAAAGAAACCTACACTACTGCAGTGGATGTGGCCACAGTGTTCCTCAAGGAAATCTTCAGATTGCATGGCCTACCACTAGGAGAATAGTAAGTGATCAAGATCCCAAATTCACGTCAAGATTCTAGACTGCATTCTTCGAAGCAATAGGAACTTTCTTAGATCTCAGCACTGCTTCCCACCTCGAGACCAATGGTCAAACAGAAAGGGTGAACCAAGTAATCGAAGATATACTTCGATCATGCTGTGGTAGGGAACCCAAGAAGTGGCTAAGCTATTTGCACCTAGTCGAATTCGCCTATAATGCTTTATATCATTGAAGTATCGGGATGGGCCCTTTCAAAGCTCTGTATGGACAAGATTGCCTAACACCATTAACTTGATCCGACCCATTGATTAGGGTCGGATGTCCAGACAATGCTTGACGACATGGAGTAGCAGATGCAGTCAATCCGCAAGGATATAAAAGCTGCCCAGGATAGACAGAAGCAGTATGCAGATAAGAAGAGGTCAGGCAAAAAATTCAAAGAAGCAGATATGGTCTTCATTCGAGTACGCCCCAAAAGAAGTTCTCTATCTTTTGGGAAGTACAAAAAGTTATCCCCCAAATGCTATGGGCCATATCTGATTACAAAGAAAGTAGGTGACTTAGCCTATGAACTTCTTCTGCCTCCTCATCTCAAAGTAAATAATGTATTTCATGTCAGCCTACTTAAGAAGTATGTACCGAGCCCGAATCATGTGCTTAATGATGAACTCTTAACTTCTTCAATCCAAGGGCAGATGGAACTCCAACCTGAAGAAATCCTTGATGTTCGAGAGAAGGTTCTTAGGAACAGAGTTCTGAGAGAATTATTAGTCAAATGGAAGTTCTATCCTTTTGAAGACGGCACCTGGGAGAAAGAAGCCGAACTGATGCGGGTTACCCCCCAATTTGCGAGATGAGGACATCTCGCGTTTTTCAAGTGGGAGAGGATATAAGATTCCTCCCCAGCCCCTCAATATGTCAAGTTTCTTTCCCTGTAATCAATCCCCTTTTCATAATAATAAAAGATCTTGTTTCTACCTGTTTTGGCCTAGAGAGAGAAAATATTCTAGAGAGAGGTAATTCACTTTTTAGATATCTTTGGATGGAAAAATATCCCTTCTTATTAAAATAAATTCCCCCAAAATAGAAGTTTAAAAAGAAATTCCTAAGGTGCATTAGAAATAAATTATAAAGTGCACAAAAGACCTTAGCCTAAGGGCCCTTGTTTTCAGAAAATTTTGGATTAAGGTCCAAAAAAAGGTTTGACAGGCCAAGGATATTAATCCAAATGTAGGGAGGAGATAAATTGAAGAATAAAAGAAAAACCCCCCAAAAATGAGTAAATGCTCACATAAGATGAAGAGTGGACTAAGGACCAAAGAAAAGAATTAAAAAATTAAATTTTGACACCTCAGTGTGGGGATCTCCCCTCATGAAGTAGGTGCCTTTTTCTCATTACCCCCAATTTTCAATCAATAAAATGAGATATTTTCATCTCTTCTCTCTCCTATTTCAAATCTAGATCCCAAAAGTAAGCTAAACTGACCCAAAAATTGTCAAAAATTAACCAAACTGATCTTGAAAATTCTAGAATCAGTTTGATTGGTTAGAGGCTCACTTTTTCCTATAAATAGAAGCCTCCACCTTTGTAAAAGATTAATGGTGTTTATGCACTGTTACTCTACTCCTGTGTCCTGAGCCATCTACATTGAATTTTTAAATAATTCAATTGTTTTTTGCCTAATCCTCACCAAAGTGAATTGGTGGCCACTATTGCTTCAAACAAGAGTAGAACCCTCAATCCCTCAAGCCAAAGGAGAGCTTCCAAGCTCCATGTAAGTTAAATTTCTTACTTTGTTTACAAATTTTAATGAAAAATCTATGGTTTTCTTGATTTTTATGTTTTGCGAATGATTGAATTAAATTCAAATGTTATGCCTTTGATGAAAAGGCCACCCCCTTCTCTTCTTTACTTCCAATCTTTCTTAATCCTAGAAAGATTAACTAAGTGATTAATTAAACTCTTCTTATTGTTTACTCTCTTGAATTTAGAAAATTGTGTAGATTAGAGTTCTATAATTCTAAATTGGGTTAATTAAGTTAAGTGAAGAAAGATAAAAATGAGAAATGGTTAGCCATACAAAGGAGGTTATGGTAACATTTTCCAAAATTTTGTGAAAAAGAAAGTTTGTTTTTATGTTATTCCAAAAGAGTAATTCCCACCATTTTTGCATCTAAAAGAAATGTTCTAATTACTCCATGTACATATTCACCTATGAATATGCATGGATATCACTGATTAATTATTAAATTTAATTTCTATGCATAGAAAGAAGCATAAAGGAATTTTTTATTATAAAAGTGTTATTCTTATTAAATTTGATTTCTATGCATAGAAAGATGCATAAAGGAAATTTTTTATTATAAAAGTGTTATTCTTATTGAATTTGATTTCTATGCATAGAAAGATGCATAAAGGAATTTTTTTTATTATAAAAGTGTTATTCTTATTAAATTTGATTTCTATGCATAGAAAGATGCATAAAGAAAATTTTTAATTATAAAAGTGTTATTCTTATTAAATTTGATTTTTATACATAGAAAGATACATAAAAGATTTTTTTAATTATAAAAACGTTATTCTTATAAAAATTGATTTCTATGCATAAATAGATGCATAAAGAAATTCTTTTTATTTTAAAAGTGTTATTCCTATTAAATTTGATTTTATGCATAAATAGATGCATAAAAGGATTTTTTTAAAGTGTTATTCTCATTGAAGTTGATTTTTATGCATAAATAGATGCATAAAGAATTTTTATATCAAAATTAGAATTCTCTTAAATTCTATGAGTATTTGATAAATGAATAATTAAATACTCTAAGAGAGAAATTTCTATTGTTTTATATTCACACAGATTGTAAAAAGAAAATTCAGGAAATCTATCGAGATCAAAATATTTAGATAAATGATTAATTTATTCCTCATTGGAATTTGTAACTAATTTAGAAATCACTTAAGTGAATATTCAAAGATAGAAATTCAGTAAAATAGTAACTGAATTACCAAATCTTTTCGAGAAAGATAGTTCTAGAAAAATCTTATCCGGCTCGAACCTTGAATCTGACTATGACCAAGACCAAACTCTTTCATCAGTTTCGAGGAAAGAAGGTGTGACTAGTGTGACTAGTGTAGAAAAATACACCCAAAACTCCTGCCAAATCTGAAACTAAGCTTGAGACCCTTCGAATTGATCTGTGGATCAAGGTTATAGAATTCGAGGAATTCTGGTATGAAATTCCAAATTTTGATCAAGAAGTTTTGGGGATACTGATTCAAAAAATACTCCTTGTATTCAAAAGAAAATAAAACCGAAAACTTGCTCAGAAACCCTGTTTTCTTAAAGGATTGTCTTATGCCAGAATGCTGGAGGGAGCATTTGGTATATGTTTTTCTAAGGGAAGTTCAGTTGCAACAGCTGGCGAGGAGTGTTCAAAGGACGGCTCACGCGGCAAAGCTTGCCCAGGTCTTGAGAAGCCTCAGTATGGTTGAAAAATGGTGCACTTCCGGTACGATGGGCGAGGGCCGACGAAGCGGTCCTTGAGTGAAGTGCCAGGACACCTAAGGAGGATCCTGGAGGGTTCTGACTAGGAGATGCACGGGCTCACGGTGCTAAACCAGTTGGTCTCAACGGAGAGTCCAGAGTGATACTGTTTTTTTTGAGAAACGAGGGACTGGATGGAATTTTTGAGTTATGACATCTGTAACCAATAACTGTTTGTCAATGGATTATTTTATATGTTAAAGTTTTCAAGAGGAGTGTGTGTGTATGTGTATTTGAAAGCAAAAGTTAAGAAAGGCATTCAACTATGGGTGGGTGAGTAATTGTCTAGTTCTACCGATTCCAGTGGTTGGAACCCATGGGTCGCCGGATGGAGTTAGGTTGGAATCAGTGGAGTTTTAATTACTAAATTGAAATAATAGGAATACGCTTAGAATTTGTGTAGTTAAATAAAAACCTGAAGAATTTCTCAAATGAGTAGATAAATGGCTATGCCTGTAGGAAAAAAGCGTTGATTTCCTCAAATGATTAGATCAACGGCTGTGCCTGATTTCGGTTAGAAAAAAAAGCGTTGATTTCTTCAAACTAAGTCAGTGATAGTTTTCCTTCTATTTGGTTTAATCAGGTGAAGGATAGTTTAGTCTCTTGAACCCGTTGGAAAATTCGTTAAGAAAATAAAAAATGTGGAATCGTCCTCGTTTTCTTGGTAAGGGAAATTTTCCCAGTTTTGGTTTTGGAATGACCACCAGATTAGTCTTGTGTCCGGACATTCGAGGGTGAGGCCGCGAGTGGGAAACCCTACCCCGCGTAAGAGGAAGCTACTTCCATTTTGCTAGCAATCGGGAATTCGGCACACGGGGGGGTAGTGGGGTCTCACAGATTACATTTTTCTTAATCCATATAAGGTGATTAAGCTAGCTTAATCACATTAATAGATCTTGCACACATGAGGCTAAGGTGATTAAGCTACCTTAATAGATCTTGCATACATGAGTCTTATAAAATTAGTTTTTCTACATTATATTGGGGCCCAAGGATTGTCTCCTTAATTGGCGGTCACCTATAAGAGGCTTTCTGTAGAAAATTTTTGCATAGTCGCGATGCCTGACAAATAAGAGAAAAAATCTCTAAAAGCTACAAAATCATCTAAGCTTCTAAGAAGACGGCTTGAAGGATAATTTCTTACATTGTTACTAGTGCCCTAAAAAAATATATAGCTTTTCTACCACTCAAATCAAATTTCTTGGAGTTATTGACACACATCTTACATTACGAAGAACGAATAATAAAACTTGACTTTTAGTCATCAAATCAACTCAAGGACGGGACAATAATTTTTTCTTCCATTATTCAACTGAAAGATGAGCTATTTATTTGCTTTATTGTAAAAAATTATCGTTTATCTTCTATTTTTCTCTATCATGGGAAAAAGTCACAACTTTTATCAATTTAAGAGAAACTTAACACTTAACATAATCAAATATTGAGAGGGAGTTGAGGAGGGAGCTAGAAGATAGAATATCTCAAAGAAAGAGGAGTAGAGACATAGATTCATTTGATTCTAAAGACTCTAAAATTGGTATAACTATTAAGGACACATTATATGCCCATGATTCTAGGAAGAGTAGTAAGATTAGCCATAAAGCTTTTACTTTTCAAAATTATGATGGCAAGAAAGATGCATGTGTTGAACTTCCTTGTCTTAGCAAGCCATCCTGATGATTACTATTGAGGGGAAAATTTCTCTGAATGGGATAAAATCAAATGCGCTACTAACCATCTAGTGCTTTAATGTAAAAAATACCAAAATATATGCTCACATGACATATTTGATATATTCCTACCTTTGTACAATACCAAGCAGTAATATGTGCAATGAATGCTTAAAAAGGCATTGCAAATCATCCCATACTGATAACAGCTTGAATTTCAGCCCATAAATCAGCCTATTGACAAAGCAATTATGGATGATGCAGTGGATTAGGAAAGGGCAGCCATACAGGAATCCAAGAGTATGCTAAAATGGCTGCTGCAAACATTACAAGATAAGAAATTGGCTACTCCTTTACCTATCAAGACATGTAAAACTTCTCATTCATCATGCATCTTATTCTTTTGTGGATCATGCTCTCATTGCTAGTATATGAAATGGAAGGGTACATGTTTCCTTTGAGGAAGCACATGAAAATGATCATTGGATGCAACCTATGTAGGATGAGTATGACTTAATCCTAAAAAATGAAACTTGGTATTTAGAACATTTTCCTTATGGTAAGAAGACCATTAGTACAAAGTGGGTTTACACCATTCACCTTCTTTAGTTTTCTTAATAATACACCAGACTTGGATTGGTACCATCAAGGGCAACCAAGTATTCCTCCTTTTCAAACCCACTCATGATATTGTTATGCACCATTAGGGGAACAGTGTTGTGGAGCCACCTTTATGGACCTGTTCTACCTACAGTTTTATCCCCTTGCACCATGTCTTAGCTACGAGCATCACATGTTCTCTGCAAGGCCCTGCTTATGCCGGCAGGGTAGAACTTATTTTAGGTGCTATGCAATAGGACTCTTGCAGTCCATGGTGGGAGAGCCACCACAACAACATAATGACATGAGTGCACTTTACGCAGTGGGAGGACCCTATCAAGTGAGTAATGCACATGAAGAGCTTGTAGAGTAGGCGAGGAGGGCAAGAGCTTACACACTTACACCATCATTTTCTAAAATCATGTTACCAACTCCTTCTAGAGCATGGTGGGCCATTTCCTTGACTGCTTCATTAATGGTAGAGCTGCTTAGCTCACTTGCCTCATACACTAGAGGAGTCATATATATTAGAATCAAACTATGAGGATGATAAGCTTAGCGACACTGAGTCAAACCTAGCATATGAGTTATGGCTATCTAATAACAACTTGTTGCACTGATTATTGATGATTTTTGGGTCTCTATAGGGTGGTGCCCTGCTTTTACATTTTAATCTTAGAATTAAAAGTTATAATTTCTTATTAAAATAAATCAAATGCAAAAGCTTGTAAAATCACTTATTAGAAGTTTCATTTAAGGCTAGATAATAGCTAGAGATAGTTTCACAAAAGTGATAAATGTGTAGATACTTAGCACTTTCTTTCCAGTTATGGTATCCACCATCCATTATAGAATTCAATCAGAGGAAGTGGTTTAGCTATAATCCAAGGCATGATTTTTGCTCCATCTTAGTTTAGATTGAATTTGGACCAACCTTAATACTACCCTTGTCTTAACTAGAAAAATTTGACCAAGCACAATAATATTTCCTCACTGCTTGATTAGGTGTTTACATTGTGCTTAAATTTCAATTATGATAAGATGCAGGGGAGATGGGAGCTTGAGATCTTGCAATCACACATACACTCTCACAAAACCTAGAAGAGAACACACAAGATGAGAGACTGAAAAATTGTTCTTCTTCTTTTTTTACAAAAGAAGTCTACCAAAGAGATAAAAATGCCTAACACCAGTGTATATACAACCTGTCCATAATGCGTGAACACGTTAAAGTGGAGTGGACAGGTGTGGACTAGTCGGTGTAGTCTAACTGTAGAAGGTTCCTGGCCAACTGTATACTGCTAAGATTGTCATAAGATATGACAACCTTTCTCTCCACATGCAACCCTAAATTAGCAAGTACCTTATGTAACCAAGCTACCTCACATCCTGCCACCCACTGCATCTCCTCTGTACTCGTCGATAAGGAAATTGTGCGATGCTTCTTGCTGCTCCATGTCACAACATTGAGCTTGCCATTTTGATCTAATGGCACTGAGATTGGCTTACAACCAGCCATCCCATACTTAGACAACATGTCCAATACATAATGTCTCTATGACAGCCAAATACCATCAAGTGTGCGAATGACCTCAATGCCCAAAAAGTAGCGCAAATCTCCTAAATCCTTCATGTCAAACCTTCTTTTGAGAAGACTTTTCACATGCTCAATCTCTTCCTCCAAGCTGTCAACCCCCTAAACAATAAGATCATCTACATAGATGGTGATGAGCACGATACCCTTATCACTCTTGTGCATATACAAAGAGTGATCTGCATTTGCCATATAAAACCCAATAGTAACAAGATGCTCAACAATCTTGTCATCATGCCATGCTCGTGGAGCTTGCTTCAGCCCATACAAGGCCTTATGAAGCTTACATACATACTCTGGGTAACCTGTATCCTCAAAACCAAGTGGCTGATCCACCTGTATATGCCCAATCATGGTGTCATGTATACTAATAGAAAGCAAATACGTGACTTTTCTTGCTCCTTGATTCCAATCCTTGTATTCTTTTACATCTACAGTAGTTGGATTAACCTTCGGTATCTCTGGTGCCTCCTCACGTTCACCTTCAATGTAGTCCCAATAATAGCCTTTTCCCATGAGGAAATTTGTTAATCTAAACCTCCAAACATAGAAGTTGTTCTTGTCAAGATTTTTTGCACAATAATCTAGTCAATTCCATCATTCAACATCTTGTCTCTGTAACACAAACTCTGTTGAAATTTGAGCATAATGATGAGCTATGGTGGATCATACACTAGAATCAACATGATTAACAAAGTGATTAAGAAATGCTTAAGATGTAATTAGTGAATAATTAGCAGATAGATTAATGTAGACATGGATACTCAAAAACCAGCAAATTCTCATTAGGGCTATGCCTCAATTTATAGTGTTTACATCAAGCATCAAATCCCATTGATTTCTCCATGATTCACTCCCAGAATATCTCCACCTTTTGCCTGATTCTCTCCACCTCTTCTCTTTTCCCTGAATATCTCCCAGAATATCTCCACACTCCTAAATTCCCTCATGCTACCCATTATTCTCTCCTAGTAGATTCTTCTCACCTTTTCACAGGTTCTTTCACAATTACATCTCCTCTTTTACAGCCTCTATCCAAGAGCTTGTTCCCACACACACCCTATTCACTTGTATATTTCAACACCTCCCCTCAAGTGAATACTCCTAGTACACCTAGACCCTATACCAAGTTTGCCTCCCCTTACTTGGAAGTCCGCGACCAGTGTCTACTCCTCCCCTCAAGTTATCTCAGCACACCTAGACCCTGTATCAAGTTTCTCTCTTACTTGACAGTCCGCGACCAGTGCCTCAAGTCCCTAAACTCCATAGTCCTTGACACTCTCTCTCTCTATATGTGTCCAAGGCTACTATAAGTGCCCGCGACCTTGACTAAAGTGCTCACACATACATCTACCACTTGGCCTACATCATCGGTTGCTCAGAGGTGGTTTTACTTTATTGGGGTAGGTTACATTGGGTTGTGGGGTCTCTCTCTCTCTCTCTCTCTCTCAGAGATTTTCACATGGCTCCCCACTCTTTGGAGCCTCACATCTTCTCTTGTCTTGAGTCTTCTTGTCGTGGCAGCATCTCTCCACGCGTCCGTCTCTTCTTTCAGTCTTCTCGGGGCAACTTCTCTTCTTGTGTGGCAGCTTCTCTTCTCGTGTCCATGTCTTCCTTCAGATCTTCTTGGTGTGGATCCTCTTCTTGGGAAGAGATATTCTTCTTCTTTCATGGCTGAGGCCATGAGCTCGTCCGTCAGGTCATTTTGCTCCATGTGAGCAACACGTTTCAATGTTTTGCTGACAGTTCCTTTGGGTTTTTTATGTTTATCTTGTATCATTATGCAATGCAAACCCAAATTTATGCGGGAGGTCTTACCTCTTGCCTTATTCTGGACAAGGGCAGTGTCTGTTCCCATTTTTACACTGATAAAATGTGCCCAATACATAATGCGTATAGCATTCATTCTCATGCACATTCCAAATGCAACTCTGGCTGTGAATAATCTTGTATTTGAATGAGATTTACAGGCATTAACCAAGGGTTAAATGCAAAATGATGATTTTCACAAATTTTATCAGCACAATTTTCCAGAAATTACACTAAATTAAGGGTAACCAATTTGTACGGGATGGTTGGAGTATCAAACCAACTCCGATTTGCAATATGAAGTTATAGGGATCTGTATCAGATACCTAATGGTTAATTTGAACCCTCAATTGCACCAAAATACAGTGATTAGTATTGATTAATCACTGATTAGTAAATTAATGCTCTGGTTTGTGTGCAAAAAACAGAGTATGCGGGGAGTCCAGATCTGGTGCCTTCCACTTCAAATGAGCTCAAATGCTTTCAAAGGCATCAATAGCAATGAGTCTAGTAGAGGATTAAGCCAAGAAACACAAGATTTGACCAAATAATGAAAGCTTAATCTCTGTTTTACCAAAGTCACCTGTAGATTTGATGAAGAGCTTTGATCTCTCTGTAGACTTGATGAAATTGATTTCTGTCTTCACCAGCTTGTAGAGCATGCTTGAAAACCCCTTGGGCTAGAAGGAATTGAAGTAATTTGATTTGAGCAAGTAGGAATCTCAATTCTCCTTCAGAAAAACGGCGCCCTTCATTCTGCGAAAATCTGCTGCTGCCGTCGGCGGTTTGATACGTGGAGTAGATGGGCTTGAAGACAATGATGTTGGCTAGCTTGTTTTAGAAGCACAAGACCTAATTTTAACTGTGCAAGATGCTAGAGATCCTCCACTGGCTGGGGGTGAAGGGGAAGATAAAAAAACTCACTAAAAATTGATTTTTTTGCTAATTATCTTACTAATCCTGATTAATTCACTAATGGGCTCATAAATCTGGTTGATTCTAGGCATGGCTCTGATACCATGTTGAAATTTGAGCATAATGATGAGCTATGGTGGATCATACACTAGAATCAACATGATTAACAAAGTGATTAAGAAATGCTTAAGATGTAATTAGTGAATAATTAGCAGATAGATTAATGTAGGCATGGATACTCAAAAACCAGCAAATTCTCATTAGGGCTATGCCTCAATTTATAGTGTTTACATCAAGCATCAAATCCCATTGATTTATCCATGATTCACTCCCAGAATATCTCCACCTTTTGCCTGATTCTCTCCACCTCTTCTCTTTTCCCTGAATATCTCCCAGAATATCTCCACACTCCTAAATTCCCTCATGCTACCCATTATTCTCTCCCAGTAGATTCTTCTCACCTTTTCACAGGTTCTTTCACAATTATATCTCCTCTTTTACAGCCTCTATCCAAGAGCTTGTTCCCACACACACCCTATTCACTTGTATATTTCAACAAACTCACCAAAAACAACACTTTGTTTGACCTGCACAAATTGCTGTATTCTCTACAGGTACTATACTGCACCCAAACTGTCACAACCAGTGACCTCAATTTGCATACATACTCCCAATGGTGACTGTAAGACCTCTTTGTAGTACACAGTGTCTGCACAACTAATCACCCGTCCTGCAGTACCAAAAATAGAATTCTACACAGAGAATTGAAACTTACCCTTGTAGTGCCCGTGAACGCTGCGAACTGAAAAACGGAGGTCCAACACGTCCGAAACGTAATTTTGCCCAAGAAAATTTCATCCAAAGGACAACATAACTAGTTGCCTTAAGTTCCGCTCCCATGAGGAAAACTCCTTAATCGGAGTTTTTTTTGCCGGTGTCTCCTGAAGAGCTCCCGACAAGGGTGTAGTAGCCAACACAAAGGGATGAAGCCCTTACCCTCGTACCACTTTCCTATGCTTCTCTTGCTTACCACTCAGCTCCTTTGTAAGATTCCTCCCCAGCCTCTCAGGATGTCCAGTATCTTTCCCTATAGTCAAATCCCTCTTCAGAAATATAAAAGATCCTGTTTCTACCAGTTTTAGCCTAGAGAGAGAAAATCTTCTAGAGAGTGGTAACTCAGTTTTTAAATATTTTTGGATGGAAAAATATCTCTTCTTATTAAAATAAGTTTCCCTGAAACAAAAGTTCAAAAAGATTTTCAGAAGGTGCATTAGAAATCAAGTATAATCTATTCAAGAGAACCTGTTCAAGAGGCCTTATCCCGAGGGTCAAGATTTTTTTAAAATTTTAAATTAAGGTTCCTATGGGCCAATAAGATCAATCCATGTGTGGGGAGGAGATAAATCCAATTGTTGTAAAAGAAAATACCCAAAAATGAGTAAATGCTCACATAAGATGAAGAGTTGACTATGTACAAGGGTTATTAGTAAAAAACTATGAGTATTACTAAAAAAATGAGATATTTTGGGTATAATGATTCCATTTTGACATGTGTGTAAGGAAGGGGAGTCCCTTCAAGGAGGCGCCTACTTCACATGCTTGAATGAGTTTTAAACTAAAAAATAATGTGATATTTTTATCTCTCCTCTCTCTTGGATCAAACCGAATCAAAAAGGAACCAAACTAGGTCCAAATCTAGTCAAAATTCAACCAAACTAAATCTAGAAAATTCTAAAAATCAGTTGGTCTTGGTTAGAGCCTCCCTCTCCTATAAATAGAACCTGAGTCCTTTGTAAAAAAATAGGAGAATTATACTATGCCAGAATTATGCTGAAATAATGATAATTTTTACTATTCTCAAAAATTATCTCCAAATTGAAGAAATTGGAGCTTCCCTCCTTCTTCAATCTCCATTGGTGGCTCCATCAACACACCAAACCAATTGATTGGTTGGGGGCCTCTACCGTGATCAAAGAATCAAGAAATTTGTAAGGTAAAGTGTGAATTTTGATCTTTTTCCATAATTTCTCAATGTTTCTCTCTTCTCAACCCCTCTCAAGCTTGAGAAGCTTAATTGGAATGGCTTTTTTAATGCTATTGAAGTTAATTGATGAATGGTAGTAAGAAAATATATAAATTCCCAGTAAATCCAACCATTATTTATCCTAGATGAATGATTAATGGATAAAATCAAGTTTTACATAATGTTCCTATTAAATAAGTAGAAATTGTTTACATTAGAATGAATTAAATACTCTCGGTGAAATTCTAGTTGATTTTAGAAAGTTAAAACATATGCATAAAAGATGTTTTTTTATTAAAAGTGTGATTTTCATCATAAATGATTTTATGCATAAATTAGATGCATAAAAGAAACTCTTTTATATTTAAAAGAGTGATTTTCATCATAAATGATTTGTATGCATAAACATATGCATAAAAGATTATTTTTTATATTAAAAGTGTAATTTTCATCATAAATGATTTTATGCATAAATTAGATGCATAAAAGAAATTCTTTTATATTAAAAGAGTGATTTTCATCATAAATGATTTGTATGCATAAACATATGCATAAAAGATATTTTTTTATATTAAAAGTGTGATTTTCATCATAAATGATTTTATGCATAAGAGAAATTCTTTTATTCTAAAAGCGTAATTCCTACTAAATTGGATTTATGCATGGAAAGATGCATAAAGAATTTATTTTAATCCAAAAAGTGTTATTCTCATCAATTTTAATTTTATGCATAGAAAGATGCATAAAAGATTGATTTTAATTCAAAAGTGTCATTCTCATTTAAAATGAATTTATGCATAGGAAGATACATAAAAGATTGATTTTAATTCAAAAGTGTCATTCTCATTTAAAATGAATTTATGCATAGGAAGATGCATAAAAGATTGATTTTTATTTCGAAAGTGTTATTCTCCTTAAAATGGAATTTATGCATAAATAGATGCGTAAAGAAATCTTATATCAAAAATAAGAATTCTTTTGTATTCTATAAATAGATATGAGGATGTGAAACAAATCAGATAGATAAAAATGAACGAGGAATAGATGGAGATGTATGTATGTGAAAGAATGGATATAGTTATATGTATGTGAAAAAATGGATGTAGATGTATATATGTGAAGGATGTATGTGAAAGGAAAGATGTATGTGGAATTGGATGTATGAATGTAGATGTGGATGTGATGTATGAATGTGAATGTGGATGTGAATGTGGATGTGGATGTATGGATGTATGGATGTAGATATGGAATGTGGGTATGGATGTAGATATGGAATGTGGAAGTAGATATGGAATGTGGGTATGGATGTAGGTATGGATGTGGATGTGGATGTATGGATGTAGATATGGAATGTGGGTATGGATAAAGATATGGAATGTGGATGTGGATGTATGAATGTGGAATGTGGATAAGGTTATGGATGTGGAATGGATGTAAGAATGTGGATGTATATGAATGTGAATGTGGATGAGAAAGTGGATGTATGAATGTAGATGTGTGGATATGGAAATGGATGTATGAACGTGAATGTGGATGTGTGGATGTGGAAATGGAAGTGTGGATGTATGAATGTGGATGTGGAAATGGATGTATGGATGTAGATGTGAATGTGGATGTATGGATGTGGATGTGTGGATGTGGATGTATGGATGTGGATGTGGATGTGGTTGTATGAATGCGGATGTGGAAATGGATGTATGAATGTGAATGTGGATGTGGATGTATGAATGTGAACGTGGATGTGTGGATGTGGAAATGGAAGTGTGGATGTATGAATGTAGATGTGGATGTATGAATGTAAATGTGGATGTGCGGATGTGGATGTATGAATGTGAATGTGGATGTATGAATGTGAATGTGGATGTAGATGTGGATGTGGATGTATGAATGTGGATGTGAAAATGGATGTATGGATGTGGATGTGGATGTGAAAATGGATGTATGGATGTGGATGTGAATGTGAAAATGGATGTATGCATGTGGATGTGGATGTGGATGTGGATGTATGCATGTGGAAGTGGATGTATGGATGTGGATATGGATATGTATGTATGAATGCGGATATGGAAGTGGATGTATAGATGTGGATGTGTATGTGGAATAATGAATGCGAACGTGTATGTGAAATGATGTGACGTTGATATGAGTGAATGGATGAGATGTGATGGCATGTGAATTGGGCTGTGAATAAATGATATGTGATGTGAATGAATCTAATGTGATGAGATGGAAAATGATGTGATTGGATAAGAATGAGTACACATATGAATGGAATGTGGAATAAGTAATGTGGGTTGATGAGGGATAATGTGGAAAGATGAGAGTTTATTATAGAAACTGTATTTCACTATTTGTAAATGACTGTATTTGACTGTTCATTATAGAAAGTGTATTTGACTGTTTGTAAATGATTGTTTTATGTCAAGAATGTTTGGGAAGCATTTTGACTGTTAAGGTCGTGGAGACCCAACGGTCGGCCGAGGTCTTGATCACCCTCGATTCGATTTAAATGGTGAGCTTCTGGTACGGTGGATGAGGGACCAAGGAAGCGGCCTATGAGTGAAGCGCTAGGTGACCTACGAAGGATCTTAGAGGGTGCTGACCATACAGTGCTCGGGCTCTGGGTCGCCGAAGATACCCACATGTGCGTCGTGGAAGATATTGGAATAAGGAGTAAGAGTTGTTTTCTGAAACCGGGTATGGATCTGGTTGATTGACCTTGCTGGTCCCTCAAACGGATGAGTCCATGGCTCTTTTATATGGATCTGTTGGTTGATCTTGCTGATCTTCCATGAAGATTCCATTTTGTTATGTGAATATATTGCCGGTTACTATGAGCTAGGAACTATCGAAAAGGCCCCTGAGTGAACAGGTGGTGAGCGTTCTGGTTGCCAATGATGCCATAAGTACATCGATGAATGAATGATTGGAAATATGGATTCAACCAGAGATTTTGAGGATTGTGATCAGTGACATAATGGTCTCATTAAAGGATTGTTTTAAAGTTAACTGATGTTGAGAAAAAGGCGATTTCATATTGGGTGTGTAAGTGGTGTGACTAGTTTTATGTTTGCATGAACTTCTGGCTAGGGGGCCTGGGAACTCTTTTCCTTTGGTACCTGGGACAGAACCTAACCAAATTCTAAATTGGATCTCATCACTACAGTGGTTGGGCGGTGGGCTAACCCATGGGAGTGGATGGGGTTAGGCTGGACTGATGGATCCATAAATTGAGACTCAATTTCTATTATAGTACGCTAGATGAAGTAAATCACGGATAGTAATTGTTCTATGGAAAAAGGAATCAACGGCTGTGCCTCTCGATGGGGAAAAAAGCGTTGATCTCTATGATCCAAGTGCAAGTTTCTTCCTTGATCTGACCAAGTGACTTTAGGTTCGGTTGGATCAGTTTGGTTAGTAATGACCCTAACTACATTAGAGTAAAATTTTATCCTGGAGGAATCGCCTGTGCTTTTCGGGAAAGGGAAGTTTTTCTAAGTTCGGTTTTGGAAGAATCGAGGAATTAGTCACCTGTCCGGATATCCGTGGTGGTGGGCGAGGCCCCGAGTGTAGGACCCTGCCTTGCGCAAGATATGCTACTTCCGCTGCTAGCACCCAGAATCCGTTGCGCGGTGGGGACGAGGATCTTACAGTTTGGCATTAGAGCAATTTGGGTAATGAGGATCAACCGAGAAGCCAAATATGTCAAAAATTTATCAAGAAGCATTAAAAGGTTGTAATTGCGTGATAAAATTCATACAGTTTGATATTCAAACTGAAATTTGTAAATTAGTAATTAGGTCTTCAGATGGAAGTACCATAATTGTATGGAATCCCTGACTTGCTTGAGGCCTAGACATGATGGTATTTACCTTATAGTTCCAAGAAACGTGACTACCCGTATATACCGAGGGTATAACTGCAGCTCTTACTGGTAGTATATACGAGTAAATCTAAGACTTGAAATTATAAGTATTAATACTATCTAGATGATGAATTCAAATGTGGTTGATATGATTTTAAATTCTGATTGAGAAATGATGAGTTGATTTGGATTCTGATTGAAAAATGAAGATTTTTAAATTTTGGTTGAATTGTAATAACTAAGCAAAACCTCAATGAGGATGAATGGAACGAGACCTTGTGATAATGTTTGTAGTTAGAATGACGTTAATGACTCCAGCAAATCACTATGAGATTAGTGAATTGTGCTGGAAGATTGCTACTGTTAACACTTGACCCAATGGATCAAGTTAAAGGAGGTCAAATTAAAAAAAATCTGCATAAATCAGTTAGAAATTTTGGTCTAATGGACCATTATTGTGATAAGGAATTGAATGTTATGATCTAAGTGAATTGTTATTTAATGATGAGTTTTATATAAGGGATCTTTATCCCAGGATTCTGTTTGGGTTCACCAAAAGTAAAGAACCCATAATCAGTTAGATCTTAAGAAAAAGAATTCTCCTCTAGTTTTGCAAGATGAGGACATCTCGCATTTTTTAAGTGGGGTAGAATGTAAGATTCCTCCCCACAGTATCTTTCCCTGTAGTCAAATCCCTCTTCAAAAATAAAAAAGATCTTGTTTCTACCAATTTTTCCCTAGAGAGAGAAAATCTTCTAGAGAGTAGTAACTCAGTTTTTAAATATTTTTGGATGGAAAAATATCTCTTCTTATTAAAATAAGTTCCCCCGAAACAGAAGTTCAAAAAGATTTTCAGAAGATGCATTAGAAATCAAGTATAATCTGTTCAAGAGGCCTTATCCTGAGGGTCAAGATTTTTTTGAAATTTTAAATTAAGGTTCCTATAGATACCCTCTTGAGGTCGTGAGTGACAATGGCACACACTTTATTTAATCAAGTAATACAATTCTTATTTTACAAGTCACCCCCCACAAAAAATCTTCCCCTTACTACCCCCAGGCCAATGGCCAAGCCAAGAGCACAAAAAAAGTTCTCTATGCCATCCTTACATTTGAGGCTAGCTCCAATGATTGGGAACATAAATTACCTACCACCGCACTTTGGGCATATCACACATTCTATATGGTAGCCACAAATGCAACACCCTTCAGTTTAACCTATGGTACTAAAGTGGTCATGCCTATGGAGTTCCTAGTACCCAGTTTGAGAATTGTAGTAGAAGAAAAACTCATGGGCAATGTCCTTAGTTGTCGCCTGTTTGAGCTAGAACAGCTCAACAAAACACCTCCTCTATGTATAATAGCATGATTGTAGAAAAATTGAGGCATAAAAAATGGCATAAACAACTGGATGAGGGAGACATGGTCCTCCTCTACAATACAAAAAAGCATAAAAAGAAACTCAAATTCAGAGGTTTAGGACCTTTCCTAGTCATTGAGATAACCTTGCAATATAAGAAAACTCATAGGAAATGTCCTCCGACTATCACCTGTTTGAGCTAGAGTAGCTCGACGAAACACACCTCCTCTTTATATATAGCATGATTGTAGAAAAATTGAGGCATAATGGTGGTTTGAAAACCAACTCAAAGATAAACAAATGGATGAGGGAGACATGGTCCTCCTCTACAACATAAAAAACCACAAAAGAAACTCAAATTCAAAGGCTTAGGAGCTTTCCTAGTCACTGAGATAACCTCACAAGGCACAGTGTGCCTCGATGGCATCGAGATGGTGGGATACTTCAATGGTAACAAACTGAAACACTACTATGGCCCATTCACTGAAACTACATTGAGGGCCATTCATGCCAAAAAACAACATGAAGAGATGAAAGAAATAGCCCAACGGGATAGCGGCAAGCAAAGCTTTGGGGCAAAAACATAGTGGTTAACATGGCCCAAGTAGTAGACCTTGAAGAAGAATATTGGGAAGTGAAACCCGCTCGGTTGTGGTTGGGAATGACCACCCCAATAAGTTTCACTCAAAAATTGGATCTTGTTGATATAAGAGCTAATCCCAACTTGATGTCTTATGACACATGGATCTCCCTCGGGAGACCCTCATTACAAAACACCGTAGCCCATGGTCACTACGATGGCCTCATACAATCGGGTCAATGTTTAGGCACAATCACAATTTTGTCCACATTGACAATAATCCCTTGGAAGGGAAGTTTTATGTGATGCCTATAGAAACCATGAGGGAAAAAATTCTTTTAGGGCATGGATGGAAGGGACACAACTACTACGAGATCGATTGGGACACAAGGACTACCACCTTGCAAACTATCCTCTGGCCAAGTTACTGTCCTAACAGATGAAGAACCCGTGCCCTCCGATAATCCACCCCAAGTTGATAGCCTCACTCCTCTACATGCTATCACTCCGTCCTCTAACCAACATGGAACCATGCTTCTTAAGAACAGGCCTCTCCCCCTATGAAAAACCAATTGCCTTGCACACCCTCATTAACACCCAACTTGACAGCTCCCCAAATTGGCCTAAAAAATGCCACCACTGATGCTAATCCCATTCACAGGACTAACCCCAATAACAAGCGTAACTCACCTTCAACCCTAAGGCACACAAGGCAGAGCTCTCACGCCCTTGGGTACCCAAGAAGCTCCTCGTAGCCTAATGAAGGTGCTACAACTCTGTGGATCCCCCCACTGATCTACTTCCCAAACTCACACACTGGCAAAACTAGCTCCTTGTACCTCTTGATGGGCCACCAATTCAACAACCATAAGCCCACAAGGTACAAGAAAACCATCAGCAAAAACGCTCCCCAAGGCCAACCCATCGGCCAAAGCCTCATGCTTCACTAGAGCAACTACTTTACAAGTGGATCCCAAAACCTCTACTTCAAGCTGAGAACTTCTATGAAATCAATTGGAAAATTTGGGTCCCTTGACAACCAAGGTACACTATTCCTACCCTGGTCATCCCAAAGTTACCCACAACCAAGTTACACTAATCCTACCCCGGTCTCCACCAGATTAGTCTCGTGTGTCCAGACATTTGAGGATGAGGCCCCGAGTGGAAAACCTTGCCCCCGCGCAAGAGGAAGCTACTTCCGCTATGCTAGCAACCAGGAATCCGGTGCACGGAGGGGGGGGGCAGAGGGGTCTCACAGGAAACATGTATAAAGGAACATAGCCTAAGGGTCTAGATTTTTAGCAATTTTTGGATTATGGTCCAATTAAGGTTCCTATGGGCCAATAGGATCAATCCAAGTGTGGGGAGGAGATAAATATATTTTATAAAAAAAAACCCAAAAATGAGTAAATGCCCACATAAGATGAAGAGTTGACTGAGTGCAAGGTTTATTAGTAAAAAACTATGAGGTATTACTAAAAAAATGAGATATTTTGGGTATAATGATACATTTTTGACACCTTGGTAAGGAGAAGGGAGCACTTCAAGGAGGCCCCCATTTCACACATGTGGTGGAGTTTTTAACTTAAAAAAAAGGTGATATTTTTATCTCTTCTCTCTCCTAGATCAAACAAAATCAGAAGCGATCCAAACTAGGTCCAAATCTTGTCCAAATTCAGCCAAACTGAACCTAGAAAATTCTAGAACCTAGTTGGACTTAGTTAGAGGCCTCCCTCACCTATAAATAGATCCTTAGTCCTTCATAAAAAAATCTGTGAACTATACCATGCCAGTATTATACTGAAATAATGATATTTTTTATTATCCTCTAAAAATCCTCTACAATTTGGAGAGATTGGAGCTTCTCTCTCTCTCTCTCTTCAACCTTCTTTGGGGCCTTCCTCAACATACTAACCAATTGATTGGTTGGGGGCTTCTAATAAGACTAAAGAATCAAGCAAAACAAGAGGTAAAGTGTGACTTTATGGTCTTTTTCATAATCTTCTAAATGTTTTTCACTTCTCAACCCCTCTCAAGCTTGAGAAGTATTCAATTGAATGGTTCTTCAATGCAAATGAAGCTCCCTAATGAATTTTAGTGATTAATCACATAAAGTTTACATTTATGCTTAAATAAGAATACATTTATGTTTATCTCTCTCTCCCCCAAATAATGGTCATTCCTATGACCAATTCTCTATTCAAATAGTGCTTCTCATGGAGAAATTCTCAATTCACAAATCAAACTCTAGGCTTGTGAAGCTAGAGGTTTAAGAAAAGGGTTTTTATACTTATTTCTTGAAAATTATGGTAATATTATGAGATAAATTCATAAATTGGATTTAAGGCTAAAATATAGTTATACTATCATAATTACATTACTATGTCTTATTCTTTTCATAAAAACTAAAAATTATCAGTAATAGCAGCGGAGGTATGGCAAACTTTTTAAGAAAATTGATAATTCATTCTTTTGCATAATGTGAAAAGAGGACTTCCTACCATATTCTAGGATTGAATATCCTAGGCTAAAAGAATGGTCTTTGAAACTAATTTTAAGTTTATGTGTAATCAAATAATTAAGAAAAGAGAAAATTATGGTAATTATATTTAAATGATAAAAGAGAAATTTCTATGACATTTGGAATTCAATAATTTAAATGGGAAAAGAGAAATTCTTAGCATATTGAAATTAATGGATATTTTATTTAAATTCAAAGATAAATTTTACATAAATTTATTTTATGTTTGAGGAGTATTTAAATGATAAAAGAGGAATTCCTATGACATTGGAATTCAATCATTTAAATGGAAAAAGAGAAATTCCTACCATATTGGAGTTAATGGATATTTTATTTAAATTCAAAGATGAATTTTAGATAAATTTATTTTATGCATGAGAAATATTCAAATGATAAAAGAGGAATTCCTATGACATTTGAAATTCAATCATATAATGGGAAAAGAGAAATTCCTAGCATATTGAATTAATGGATATTTTATTTTAGATGAATTTATTTTATGAGAAATATTTGATGATAAAAGAGGAATTCCCATGACATTAGAATGTAAATAATCAAATGCAAGAAGAGGAATTCCCATGATATTTGAGGTCCAAGAAATTAAATGAGAAAAAGAAAATTTTTTAGTATGATTATTTATCAAAAGTGAAAATATGGGTAGACTTGATTTTTGTAAATCCCATGAATTCTTTTATTCAAAAGAGGAATATCGAATATAATTCATTTGAGGAATTGAGAAAAAATATGGAAATAGTCATCGAAAAAGAACCTTTATTGGCAGAAGTTTAGAAAAAGTCCCATTATCGGTATCGAAGTAGAAAAAGCTACTAAATGGGAATAGGATGTGGAATGTATGTGATAAGATGTAAATGGGATGTGATAGGATGTGAATGGATGTGATAAGATGTAAATGAGATGTGATAAGATGTAAATGGGATGTGATAGGATGTGGTGTAATGAAAATGAATATGGATGAGATGTGAAGTAAATGGATGTGGATGTGAATGATGAGATGAGAATGAGATGAGAGGATATGTGAAAGGGTGAGATGGGAAGTAAATGGGTGTGGATGTGTATGTGAAAGAATGTGATGTAAATGGATGTGGATGTGTATGTGAAAGAATGTGATGTAAATGAATGTGGATGTGTATGTGAAAGAATGGATGTGGATGTGTATGAGAAAGAATGGATGTGGATGTGAATGAGATGTGATGTGGATGTGAATGTGATGTAGATGTGGTAATGTAAAGAGATGTGGATATGGATGAGATGTGATGTGATGTAAATAGATGTGATGTGACATGAATATATGTGGATGTGAAGTGATAGATGTGAATGTATCGATAGATGTGGGTATTCGTACATGTGAATGATTAGATGGATGTGGATGAATAAGATGAGATGTGTATGAATGAGATATGATGTGGATTTGATGTAATGTGGATGGGACAAATAAAATATGAAGTGGATGTGATGTAATGTGGATGGGATGAATGAGATATGATGTGGATGTGATGTGATGTGATGTGGATAGAATGTATGTGATGGGATGGTGATGAGAATGAATGTGATGGATATGAATGAATGTGATGTGATGAATGTAAATGGATGTGATGTAAATGATGTGATGGATGTGATGTAAATGATGTGATGGATGTGATGTAAATGATGGATGGATGAGATGTGATGTGAATCGGATAGATGTGAATGAATGAGATGTGATGTGAAATGGATGTGATGTGAATTGGTGGGATAGATGTGAATGGATGAGATGTGATGTGAATGGATGTGATGTGAATCGGGATAGATGTGAATGGATGAGATGTGATGTGAATGGATGTGATGTGAATCGGGATAGATGTGAATGGATGAGATTTGATGTGAATGGGATAGATGTGAATTAGATGTGATGTGATGTGATGTGAATCAAGATAGATGTGAATGGATGAGATGTGATGTGATGTGATGTGGATCGGGGTGGATAATATGAATGGATGAGATGTGAATGAATGTGATGTGATGAGATGTGGATATGGGTAGATGCGAGTGGTGAGATGTGATGAGGATAAATGAAGAAAGATGTGA
Organism: Cibotium barometz; assembly: GCF_041138505.1. Classification (NCBI taxonomy): domain Eukaryota; kingdom Viridiplantae; phylum Streptophyta; class Polypodiopsida; order Cyatheales; family Cibotiaceae; genus Cibotium; species Cibotium barometz. The sequence continues at coordinate 4,821,335 of NC_141051.1, read as the reverse complement.
TGAGATGGGAAATGATGTGATGTGATGAGATGGGAAATGATGTGATTGGATGAGAGTGGGAATACATATGAATTGGACGTGGATTAAATAAAGTGGACTGATGTGGAACAATGTGGAAAGTCGAGAGTTCATTATAGAAACTGTATTTATGACATGTTTTTAAATGACTGTTTTATGTCAATAATGATGGGAAAGAATTTTGACCGTCTTGTGAATGAGGTCGTGGAGACCTAACTGATAAAGTTGCAATAGGGAGTCAACAGAGGACGTCTCGCATAGCAAGGTCAGCCGAGGTCTTGACCAGCCTCGGCTCGATTTAAATGGTGAGCTTCTGGTATGGTGGATGAGAGACCAAGGAAGTGGCCTATGAGTGAAGCGCTAGGTGACCTGCGAAGGATCCTAGAGGGTGCTGACCATACAGTGCTCGGGCTCTGGGTTGCCGAAGATACCCACGCGTGCATCGGGGAAGATATTGGAACAAGGAGTAAGAGTTGTTTTCTGAAACCGGGCATGGATCTGGTTGATTGACCTTGCTGGTCCTCATGGATAAGTCTATGGCTTTTTTATATGGATCTGTTGGTTGATCTTGCTGATCTTCAACGGAGAGTCCATCTGGATTTTTATAAAGTGAATATATTTTCGGGTACTATGAGCTAGGAACTGTTGAAAAGGCCCCTGAGTGGACAGGTGGTGAGCGTTCTGGTTACCAATGATGCCATAGGTACACCGATGAAGGAATGATTGGAAATGAGAATTCAACCGGATATTTTGGAGGATTATGATCAGTGATACTATGGTTTCATTAAAGGATTGTTTTAAAGTTAGCTGAATCTGTGAAATAGGCAATTTCATATTGGGTGTGTAAGTGGTGTGACTAGCTTAAAGTTTGATGAAGATCCGGCACCAGGGGGCCTCGGAACTCTTTTCCCTGGTACCCGAGATAAAACCTAATAGGCTGGACTGATGGATCCCTAAAATGAGACTCAATTCTGTTATGGTATGATAGATGAAGTAAATCCCGGATAGAAATTGTTCTATGGAAAAGAATCAATGGTTGTGCCTCTCAATGAGGAAAAAAGCATTGGTCTCTATGATCCAAGTGCAAGTCTTTTCCTTGATCTGACCATGGGACTTGCGGGTTCGGTCGGATCAGTTCAATTAGTTAAGGCTCTTGGCTACATTAGAGTAAAAATATCCCGGAGGAATCGCCGGTGATTTCTGGGCGAGGGAAGTTTTTTCGGGTTTGGTTTTGGAAGAACCAAGGGATTAGTCTCTTGTTCGGATATCCGTGGGTGAGGCCTCGAGGAGTTAGGGACCCTGCCCTGCGCAAGAAGTGCTACTTCCACTGCTAGCACTCCCGAATTCGTTGTGCAGAGGGGGCGGGGATCTTTCATGGGGGAATCTTGGTGAGGATGTATGAGAAGGTGTCAGGAGAGATGGGTTCATCGAGGAAAATGTTGTGTTGGAGGAGGTTAAGGCGGATGGCTCAGAAGTTTGACTTGAGTTGGGAGGGGTTTTAGGGAGGGATGGCAAGGGCAAGAGCTTAGGCGGTGTCCATGAGCGTGCCAAATTTTTTCTCTACTGTGCTATGGATAGGGCTAGAAGTGGTGGTTGGAGGCTGGGTGGCCCGGGCCTCGACGCCTTGGATCAGGGAGTCCTTGTGGGTGGCGGAGGGCTTCCTTGGTGACTTCCTTGTAATACTCGAAGGCAAGGCTGGTGGAGTGGTGGTTCTCCTCAGTTTGAACCACTCTCTGTTGAAGGCTCTGGGCTTCTTCTTGGGAAAGAGAGAGGGCATGGAGAGCCTTTTATTCGGTGTCTTGATAGCCATGGAAATAGGGAGGGGGTAGCTACCGACATCACACCCCCAGGACTAGCTCAACCTATACAAGGGCGGAGACAAGACTAGAATAAACCCGCTAACATCTCTAAACTGATCACTAAGTTCAATGGGACTGGAGACCCCATGAAGCACTTAGAGATGTTTAATTAGATCTACAAAGCCTTCGGCCATGTGGATGATCAAGTCAAGGTGAGTGCCTTTGGCCTCACCCTATATGGCAAAGCCGGCCAATGGTTTAGGTCTTTGAAGATAGAAGATAAGACCACCTTTCGAAGACTTGAAAGAGGCCTTCAAGGTTGGATATTCCCATCAAAGAACTAGATGGAGTCCTGTTGCGGTTACACAATGTCAAACAAAAGGATGGTGAAACCATCTAGGATTACATCAATAGAGTAAGATATATCCACTCCCATTGTAGCTCTAGAGACAAGTTCTCTGATGAAAGGATAATTGGGAGATTTTTGGAAGGCCTAGATGACATGCCCCTACATTATTATTTGTATGCCTTGGCCCATACCTCCTTCAAGAAATGTTGTAAGAGTGCTATGGGCTTCGAGGATAACTTCAAGGGAACGCATTCTCGAGAACTCTACGAGGGTACATCAGAAGCCTCATTCAAAACCAGTAGCACCAGATCTGAGGGAAAAAGAAGGATTACACCTTGGGACAACAGGTCAAATAGATGGCCACTGCGTTACTGCAGCAAATGACCCAACACTGGCCGGGATCCTGTTGGTGGCCAACCCAGCTAGTGTGGTTCCCGATTTGTTGAGCTAACCATACAATCACGAAGTGTCCACATTTGCGACCTCCTCCCACCCTCTACTACACATATTGCCAAAGATGGGGCAATCATGAGATCACAAACGGCCATGTCTTTAGGTTGGTATGGCTGTGGCTTAAGGTAGGTACGATCATGTCTTCAAGTTGGTACAGCCATGTCTTCAGGTTGGTATGGGCATGCCTTCAGGTTGGTATGGCTGTGGCTTCATGGATTTTTAAAATTTTTATTTTTTGGTGGGCACCCCCTGTAGACAGACCGAAACCGAGAAAATTTCCCTTGCCCGAAAAACGGGGACGATTCCACCTTTTGATTTTCTTAACGAATTTTCTAATGGGGTCAAGAGACTAAACTATCCTTCACCTGATTAAACCAGATAAAAGGAAAACTATCACTGACTTAATTTGAAAAAATCAACGCTTTTTTCCTAATCGAATTCAGGCATAGTCTTTGATCTAATCATTTGAGAAAATCAACGCTTTTTTCCTAACCGAAGTCAGGCAAGCACAACCATTGATCTACTCATTTGAGAAATTCTTCAGGTTTTTATTTAACTACTCAAATTCTAAGCATATTCTTATTATTTCAATTTAATTATTAAAACTCCACTGATTCCAGCCTACCCCATCCGGCCCATGGGTTAGCCACCACCCAACCACTAGAATAATCAATAGAACCAGACAATTACTCACCCACCCATAATTGAATGCCTTTCTTAACTTTTGCTTTTGAATACAGATACGCACACACTCCTCTTTAAAACTTTAACATATAAAATAATCCATTGACAAACAGTTATTGGTTACAGATGTCATAACTCAAAAATTCCATCCAGTACCTTGTTTCTCAAAAAACAGTATCACTCTAGACTCTCCGTTGAAACCAACTAGTCAGTCCCACCAACAAGATCCAGTAATAGATCACAATAATCATTTCGTCCATCATACATATCTTCCACAACATATGCATGGGTGTCCTAGGCACCGCGAGCCCGTGCATCTCCTGGTTGGTCAGAACCCTCCAGGATCCTCCTCAGGTGTCTTGGCACTTCACGCAGGGACCACTTCGTCAGCCCTTGCCCATCGTATACCGGAAGCGCACCATTTTTCAACCATACCGAGGCTGGTCAAGGCTTTGCTGCGTGAGCCGTCCTTTGAACACTCCCTGCCAGCTGTTGCAACCGAACTTCCCTTAGAAAAACATATACCAAATGCTCCCTCCAGCATTCTGGCATAAGACAATCCTTTAAGAAAATAGGGTTTCTAAGCAAGTTTTCAGTTTGATTTTATTTTGAATACAAGGAGTATTTCTTGAATAAGTATCCCTAAAACTTCTTGATCGGAATTTTGAATTTCATACCAGAATTCCTCGAATTCTATAACCTTGATCCACAAATCAATTCGAAGGGTCTCAAACTTAGTTTCAGATTTGGCGGGAGTTTTGAGTGTACTTTTCTAAACTGGTCATACCTTCTTTCCTCGAAACTGACGAAAGAGTTTGGTCATAGTCTGATTCAAGGTGGTTCGAGTTGGATAAGATTTTTCTTGAACTATCTTTCTCGAAAAGGTTTGGTAATTCAGTTAATATTTTATTGAATTTCTTTCTTTAAATATTCACTTAACTGATTTCTAAATTAGTTACGAATTCCAATGAGGACTAAATTAATCATTTATCTTAATATTTTGATCTTGATAGATTTCCTTAATTTTCTTTTTACAATCCGTGTGAATATAAAACGATAGAAATTTCTCTCTTAGAGTATTTAATTATTCATTTATCAAATAATCATAGAATTTAAGAGAATTCTAATTTTGATATAAAAATTCTTTATACATCTATTTATGCATAAAAATCAACTTCAATGGGAATAATACTTTTTATAAAAATAATACTTTTTATAAAAATAATCCTTTTATACATCTATTTATGCATGAAATCAAATTTAATAGAAATAACACTTTTATAAAAAATTCCATTATGCATCTTTCTATGCATAGAAATGAAATTTAATAAGAATAACACTTTTATAATAATAAAAATTTCTTTATGCATCATTCTATGCATACAAATCAAATTTAATAAGAATAACACTTTTATAACAAAAAAAAATCCATTATGCATCTTTCTATGCATAGAAATCAAATTTAATAAGAATAACACTTTTATAATAAACAAATTTTCTTTATGCATTTTTCTATGCATAGAAATCAAATTTAATAGAAATAACACTTTTATAATTAAAAAAATTCCTTTATGAATCTTTCTATGAATAGAAATTAAATTTAATATGAATAACACTTTTATAATAAAAACATTCCTTTATGCATCTTTCTATGCATAGAAATCCAATTTAATAATTAATATTAGTGATATCCATGCATATTCATAGGTGAATATGTACATGGAGTAATTAGAATATTTCTTTTAGATGCAAAAATGGTGGGAATTACTCTTTTGGAATAACATAAAAACAAACTATCTTTTTCACAAAAAATTTTCCATAACCTCCTTTGTATGGCTGACCATTTCTCATTTTTATCTTTCTTCACTTAACTTAATTAACCCAATTTAGAATTATAGAACTCTAATCTACACAATTTTCTAAATTCAAGAGAGTAAATAATAAGAAGAGTTTAATTAATCACTTAGTTAATCGTTCTAGGATTAAGAAAGGTTGGAATGTAAAGAAGAGAAGGGGGTGGCCTTTTCATCAAAAGGCATAGCATTTGAATTCAATCATTTGCAAAACATAAAAAATCAAGAAAACCATAGATTTTTCATTAAAATTCATAAACAAAGTAAGAAAATTAGCTTACATGGAGTTTGTAAGCTCTCCTTTGGCTTGAGGGATTGAGGGTTCTACTCTTGTTTGAAGCAATAGTAGCCACCAATTCACTTGGAGAGGATTAGGCCTATAACATACCCATCTTCACTAATAAAGAAATATCCATGTGTAATAGATAAATTTATGAGTTTTTATGGTATAAAAATCAATGATTTTATTATTTGAGTCATTTCTACTTAGAATCTTCAAATTCTGAGCCGAAATTTAGAATTTGCGAGCGATTTTACCTGAATATAGGATTTTATAGCATCCAAAACAGACACCGGATCAAGCTTATACATAAATTTCAATCATTTTTAGTTAAAAAGCGACGATCTTTAAACCTTAATAAATGCACAATCAGGCGTCCGATTGACAAACGGTCTGAACCCCAACGACTAAGAGAACCTCCCGGACAAAAAAAAAAATTCCGTCCCTCGGGGCGATCTGACATGCAAAAATCGAGGCCAACGCCCCAAATTTGGGGACCCCGTCCCAAAATTTAGACCCTACACACTTACCAAGGTGCCCGTACGATGGCCGCACAAGAACCAAAGGATGGTCGCCCACTGTGTGGTCCACACGTACTGCTACGTGGACACCCATGCTGCCCCTGACCAGATAAGGTACATGCGTACCACTCCTTTCCCTGTTAACTACACCGTACCTTTCCCCTAGACCCATGTAGGCCACTGATCTATAGCCTTTGCTGGTACATCGTCCTTTTGTCCTTGCTTTGAACAGTGCCCGTACTCGTATCCCACAGTTATATAAACCCCCGCCGGGGTGCTCCATGGACAACATGCATTTTTGCGTAGCCTATGCTCTGCTGTGCTGGCGTCCGTCCCTATGCAGTGTACTTGGTGTAGTACAGCCACCCCTCTCACACCCCCTCATTTGCCCCTTTTCAGATAAGGTAATTTTCCTCTATCCCCCTCTTGCTAGGAGGCAGTGTCCTTAACTCTTCTTCCCCCCCCGCGGTGTGAAGAGACTTGCAGCAGCCCTCAGCCCTTCTCCCCTTTTGTAAAACGTTTTTGTGTTAAGGACATCTCACAATCCCCCCCCCGCCATTTGCGTGGACTTTAGTAAGAGGTTTTAGCCTTAAGAGAGGGTTCGTGCGTTGTGGTCTTTTGCTCATACGGTGAGCAGACGATCTCAGAATTGAGATCCGACTAAAGCGTTTCGACCGCAACAATGAGCCCTACAAGACGACATCCAAGATGCCCCCTTCTCGAAAACATCAAAATATTACCTCGGGAGGAGCGCGCAACAACGAGATTAGGGAAGATGCTCCCGATGCGGCTCCAACCCTCCCTTTACAAGCTCCTCAAAGAAATGGTGGCCAGGTTAGCTTGGTTATCTTTTAAAGAAGAGTTTTTTTATATTAGTGTTAATAAATATGTATCTTTTCCTTTTAAAATAATGACATAAAATTGTATGAAGTTATGAATTGTGTAATGCTGTATTCAATAAATTGCATTGAAATTGTTATCTTTAAAGAGTGTAAGTTTTTCTTGGCTTCGACGCTAACTCCATTTCGTGCTTGTGTAGCCGGGCGGCATCGTTAGTAGCAAAGCCCGGGAATGGTCCAAGGTATCCCTCATACCATTGGGAGAATAAGGTTCGCCGATTGAGGCGAGAGATTATGATGCTTCCTAGTTCTGAGGGCCCAGGCTAGTGCGGTGAATAAGCCCACCCTAGTGTGCAGACATCCCTCTGAGGGGAGGGAGGATCGAGCAACGGAGCTTGAGAGGACGATAGGCCGGCTTGAGTCCTCGCCAGCGGTCGACGATGAGGTGTATGGTCCCGTAGGGTTTTGCCCAGCATGTAGAGGCTAGAAGGCCAAATTCTAGATCATCGGCAGTATAAAGGAAAGAATAAGAGAGCCGGTTTGGCTTGTATGAAATTGATTCATGTATAAACTTTTTTATAAATCTTGTCTTTGGCATTATTGTATTGTGGAAAAAGGCTGTTTTAACTGAAAAGGACCTTAATTAAGGAATATGTTTATTTATGTCAAACAGTGTGGTAGGATTAATTAGAAAACAAATTGACGCGAGTAGGGTGGAAAGTGGGAAGATGGAATGCCCCGACGGCACCATCCGACGAACGGGTGGACTCGATTAGTCGGGTAGCTTTCCAACAGATTAAGTGAAAGCCCTACGCTAGATAAATAGGTTCTTGGGCAACTCTATTCTAGAAGACTAGGCCAGCGGCGGTTGTGCCTTGCATGGATGAGAAAAAAAGCGTTGCCTCTAGAAATCAAGTCTAGTAGTTGCCCAATTTACAATCAATTACCCTATGGGTGATTTGATTTTTAAAAGATCACGCTCCCTCTGCGGGGCTCCCTTTGCGGGATAGGACTAGGTCTTACCTATGAATCATATCCTTGAATCATCTACATGGTCAAGGTGTCGATAAATAAGAAATTTTCTCCAAGTTAAGACTTAGTGGACTATCTTAAGTGTTTTCCCTATTTTAGAAGGGGGGAACCTTACAAGGCCAAAAACAATTGAATTAACAGTGCATAAACATTATTAAGATTTTACAAAGGGGGAGACTTCTATTTATAGGAAAAAGTGAGCCTCTAACCAAGCAACCTGATTCTAGAATTTTCCAGATCAGTTTGGTCAATTTTTGACCATTTTTGGGTCAGTTCAGCTTACTTTTTGGATCTAGATTTGAAACAGGAGAGAGGAGAGATAACAATATCTCATTTTATTGATTAAAAATTAGGGATAATGATGAGAAAAAGGTGCCTACTTCATGAGGGGAGATCCGCACACTGAGGTGTCAAAAATGCATCATTTTCTCTAAATATCTCATTTTTAAACTAATATCTCTTAATTTTTAACTAATAAACCTTGTACTCAGTCAACTCTTCATCTTATGTGAGCATTTACTCATTTTTGGGTATTTTCTTTTATTCTTTGAATTTATCTCATCCCAACACTTGGATTAATCTTATTGGCCCATAGGAACCTTAATTGGACCATAATCTAAATTTTTTTGAAAATCTGGACCCTTAAGCTAAGGTCTTTAATACATATTTTTAATTGATTCCTAATGCACCTTAGGAATTTCTTTTTAAATTTCTATTTTGGGGGAGTTTATTTTAATAAGAAGGAATATTTTTCCATCCAAAGATATCTAAAAACTGAATTATCTCTCTCTAGAATATTTTCTCTCTCTAGGCCAAAACAGGTAGAAACAAGATCTTTTATTATTCTGAAAAGGGGATTGATTACAGGGAAAGAAACTGGACATCTTGAGGGGCTCGGGAGGAATCTTACATCCTCTCCCACTTGAAAAATGCGAGATGTCCTCATCTCGCAAACTAGGGGTAATCCCGCATCAATTCAGCTTCTTCCTCCCAGGTGGCGTCTTCAAAAGGATAGAACTTCCATTTGACTAAAATTCTCTCAGAATTCTGTTCCTAAGAACCTTCTCTCAAACATCAAGGATTTCTTCAGGTTTGTTGGAGTTCTATCTGTCCCTTGGGTTGAAGAAGTTAAGAGTTCATCATCATTAAGCACATGATTCGAGCTCGATACATACTTCTTAAGTAGGCTCACATGAAATACATTATGTACTTTGAGATGAGGCGACAGAAGAAGTTCATAGGCTAAGTCACCTACTTTCTTTGTAATCAGATATGGCCCACAGTATCTGGGGGATAACTTCTTGTACTTCCCAAGAGATAGAGAACTTTTTTTGGGGCATACCATATTTGCTTCTTCGAATTTTTTGCATGACCTCTTCTTATCTGCATACTGCTTCTTTCTATCCTGGGCAGCTTTTATATCCTTGTGGATTGACTGCATTTGCTACTCCATGTTGTCAAGCATCTGTCTGGAAATCTCGACCACCCTAATCAATGGGTCAGACCAAGTTAATGGTGTTAGGCAGTCTTGTCCATACAGACCTTTGAAAGGGCTCATCCCGATACTTCGGTGATAAGAAGCATTGTAGGAAAATTCGACTAGGTGCAAATAGCTTAGCCGCTTCTTGGGTTCCTTGCCACAGCATGACCAAAGTATCTTCAATTACTTGGTTCACCCTTTCTGTTTGATCATCGGTCTCGGGGTGGTAAGCTGTGCTGAGATCCAAGAAAGTTTCTACTGCTTCGAAGAATGAAGACCAGAATCTTGACGTGAATTTGGGATCTCAATCACTTACTATTCTCCTGGGTAGGCCATGCAATCTGAAGATTTCCTTGAGGAACTGGCCATATCCACTGCAGTGTAGGTTACTTTTACTGGAATCAGATGGGCAACTTTGGTTAGTCTGTCAACTACCACGAAGCTGGAGTTGTAACCTGATTGCACTGAAGGTAGTCTAGTAAAATCCATACTGATACATTCCCACTTCATCTGGGGGATTTCTAATTGGATGTAACTTCCCACGCATTTTTACTCTCTCGGCTTTGACTTTTTGACATATCAGGCATTGACTTACATAATTAAGTACATCCTTTTTTAGTCCAGGCCAAAAGAAGCTTTTTTTTATAGACATGTAGGTCTTGATGAAACTTGGATGTCCTGTTATAAGGCTATCATGGGCTTCATTCAGAATTTGACCCTTAGTTCCCTCATCATTGGGAATGCATAGCCTGCTATTATAATACATAATTCCTTCATCTAGGCTGTACCCTTGAACTCGGTTCAACTCCTGAGGAGTTTTGATTTCCTGCATAAGTAGGGTAGAAATAGGGCCAAAGAATCTATCCTACATGATCTTCTCTCTTGCTTCATTAATCAATGGATTTGACACCACTATGATTGCAAGCAAGGAGGCTTTTCTGCTGAGGGCATCTACTACCACATTTTCTTTGCCTAGGCGGTACTTGATTTCAAAATCAAATTCCTGTAGGGTCTGCATCCACCTTCTTTGGCACATGTTGAGATCCTTCTGAGTGAAGATCCACTTTAAGATCTAATGATCTGTCATCAAAGTGAATCTTTGACCCAGTAGGTAATGTCTCCACAACTTCAGGGCATAGACTACTGAAAGTAGCTCCAGGTCATGGACAGCATAATTTCTCTCATGCGTTCTGAGTTTTCGGGATTCATAGGCCACTGCATGACCTTCCTACATGAGCGCACCTCCCAGGGCAAAACCACTGGCATCAGTTGTGCTACCTCAAAGGGTAGAGAGAAATTTGGCAACTTCAGAATGGGATTGGTTACCAAGGCGGTCTTTAGCTTATCAAAAGCGCTCTGACACCTGGCAGACCATTGAAATGGGGTATTCTTCTTGAGAAGATTAGTCAGGGTGGAAGCTATGAGAGCATACTTAGGTATAAAAATTCTATACCAACCAGTTAATCCCAAGAATCCCCTGAATTCTTTCACTATCTTTGATTCAGGCCAATCTATGGACTGCTTGGATTTTGTGGAATAATCTGGAGAATATCTTTGGATTGTTGAGAGATGTAATCGTGGTGTTGTGTGTGTGGGAAAGCACCCTAAAGGTGCAAGATAAGAATGCCACATGTAATATTGAATGGTGTGTGTTGACCAAAAGAGTGAAAGGAGTTGCCACATGGATGATGACATGTAAAGTGGGATAAGGCTAGAAAGCCTATATCATTGTATGGGGTTCATTTGTGATATACAATAGAACTTGTGTTGATGAGTGTGCGATCTCTCTCTCTCTTATGGAGTTCTTAGTGTGGTATAACCCACCTTAATCTATGCTTATCTTGTGTCTATCACCATGATCAATCCCATTTTAGAATTGTTAACATGGTATCAGAGCTTGGGTGGGCTCTTGGTCATGGTGAATATTTATGTATAGTTTTCCTTGGTTATGAGTTCTTTAATTAAGCATTATTTTTAGTTATTATGAAGAAAAAAAATTATGCACACTCATATTATCATTTGGATTTGTATTTGTGAGGATTTGAGAGAGATTTGGAGATGCCATTCTCAAGTTTGAGAGGAAATTTGCAATAAGGAGTTGCATAGAAGCTGCCCAAGAGAGTTGCAAATGGGAGTTTTGCAAGATGGAGAGCCATTAGGGAAAAAGGGAGCTCATTTTGGGGCCCTGTAAGAAATTCACTATTTTTTGATTTATTTCTCTCCTAAAAAACCTCAAAAATAATAAAATATGGAAACATGGCTCAGAACTGTCAGTAAGGACTACCGAACTGTCAGTTCAGAAAAGAATAAGATAATCTTTTGTCTAACTAACACGATTTTGCATTAAATATCTCCTTAGTTTTTTTTTTTTGTTTCCCGAAGATTTCACATCTCTTTTGACGATGTGTGCAGGCCTCTCATAAAGAATCCATCACTGAACTTAATGATTGTATGGATACCGCCACACTTCCACGATTCATGTTACAAAAAGACTATGAGATTGACAAGCAAACTTTGCAACCTCAGAAGCACAAAAAAGGCCGATACTAGTGAGTCACAATCTCAAAAGAAGCGATTACACCATCTTCACATCAACTTAGAAGAACAATATGCTCCAGCACAAAAAAGACGAAAGGATACGGTGCTGAATGCTCAACAACGGGAAAATATGAGAAGAGAAGGGCTCCAACATATTGACTTATGGTGTGATGGAAGCATATATCCAAAATGTCTAGTAAAAAACTCTACACCTCCATTTGTCAATCCAACCACACTACTAAGGTTTGCGGGCGATGGACAAAATGGACTTCTTGGTTATATTTCAGCACAGTCTGCATTTGCAGAAACATATAAAACAATGTACCTACAAGAAAAGGGGGCCAGGATTCAAGAGATAGCTATTCGTGCAAAATTGGAGCAGCAGTTGTTGCAGAATGAAATTGAGGAGCATTCAAAGAGTAAAAAAGAGTTGACAAGATCAAGAAGGAAGAGAACCGTGCTTAGAGACAGACAACAAAGCAGGAAGATTAAAAATGTTGCAAATTTGAAGGCTGAGACTGGTGGATGCAAGCGAAGAATTCAGGAAGCAAGGCTAGTTTGTAATTTTTCATTTTTTATACTAAAAAATGCTCTCAAATGACTATATCTATTTTGTCCATTAACGCAAAACAAGATTGGAAGTGTTGAATAATATAGGCATATGGTGTTGTTACTATAGGAAACTATTGGAGCCTGCAAAAGAAAATACGGATCCCAACCTTCTTCCAGTTAAACAAATGAAAGGATTGCTTTCTTGTGGTGTAGCAAAAGGTTTGATTGAAGAAAAAAAATACAAAACAATCAAACGCAATGTTGTAGAGGACTTTATATCCAATAATCAAGTTGATGGTACTACAATCCAAGAGGCTCTTGATGTTAGTGGAGTTAGCAGGAAGGGATATAGTTCGATTTTCCATGCGATATTCTCAACTTTGAGAGATTAAAGGATTAAACGAGTTTTACTGCCAAATCCAGCAACCGTGTGGAAGATAAGAGGTCATTTGAATGAAAGTATAGATGAGTTTATTGGACAATATATCCATATTGAAGAAATATTTCATGGTGGTAAAGGAACCACTGTGTATGATCCTTGGAACAATATATTTGTAGATCTACAACAACTTCAAAGAAGAATGGTCGAGCTTTATGGAATAACATTTGAAGAGTGCAAAGGCATTTTGAAATTTGTTATCAAACTGGATGAGTGTGAGGTTGTAAAGGAAAAGAAAATGGAAAGGATTACTATTATATTGATGAATGGAGCACTTGATACATCATTGACTGAAGCGAGTTCAAAGTATTTTAGTGTGCAGTCGGAGAAACACATATGGTGGTTAGGCTCGTTCCAGGTATGATCATTTTTTGTTTTGTACTTGATTTTAGTCAATGTTTTCAAATCTTTTATAGTAAGACTTTTGTTTTGTATAATCACAGGTGAAGACAAAAGACCATGAAACACTAGATTGGGTGTTTCACCACACGGAAATACCAAGAATAATTAAAAGACAAGTGCAAGGAGAGAATCTCCATGTTGCAGGAAAAGGTGATTTTCAAGTAGAGTGGCACATGGCGGGGGATCTTAAAACACTTAAGTGCATGTATAATGTTAGTAAAGGAGGTAACTCAAAGTCTCCTTGTCTTTATAGCAAAGAATTAGCTTAAGTAATGGATTCCAAATGGTGGAAGAGAGCACCTAATAGAGATAAAGTTGACCCTGACTTCAAGGCCATTCTTGACATTCCACTATGTAATGTTCACATATGCACATTGCATGCTCTATGTCGAATTATTGAGAAATTGGTATTTTTGTATTGCTTGGAAACTTTGTCCCGAAAGAAATAGAAAGGATGCTCTTCATGGATTGGAAAAAGTGTTATCCAATATAGGTCTGCATGGAGGTGATGTTCATATCACAAAGGATTTTAAAAAGTCTACCAATGGCAAGGAGGTACCAATCAAGCCCTCTATTGGTGGTGTTAAGGCAAGAAGATTCTTGTCTGGACCCAAACACAGTAGTAAGCAAGTAAGGCAAGGTAGAACAGTTTCAAGGATTAGTTATGGATTGTGGAAGCAAGTCCATAATGCCGTGAAAGATCATGAGGCAGATGGGGAAGCACGAAATGTGAAGGCAGAGGTGTGGAGGTCTCTTGATCAACTCTTCATGTTCTGTGACAATGTAACATGGACGAAGAGTGATTACAAGAACTTTGAAGAGGCAATTAAACATTTTGGGAAGTCAATGAAAGACGCGTGGAGAGCCTGCAATATAACTCACTACATGGTAAAGAAGTGTCTTCTTCTTTTACTTAAGTGTGATCCTCTTGTCTTTTATAACTTACTATGCATTCTTATGTCTCTATGAAAACAGCATATCCTCTACAACCACCTTCCCTATTTTGTCAAAAGTATGGATGCCCAACAATTTGGTCTACCCAAGGCATGGAGAAGTCTCACTACATGGCACGTAATGCATTTTTCAGACACACACAACACTATGGAGGGAGTCAAAAGGCAAATAGTTTGAAGGAAGTCTTCCAATGGTTTTACCGAGGCATTCTACAAAGGCTGCATGCTAAAAGAAAAGTTGCTAGTTCCAAAGTCAAGCTTGCTTTTATTCTAGCCCAAAAGCAAAGACGAAGACAAACTTTGGACAATTCAATGGCAGCAGAGAGACATAGACAATGGAGGGATTCGAAGATATTTAGAAACCATAAATGGACAAGTAAACATGAATAGCAGTTTGTAACTTTTTGGTGTTATGTCCACATGTTTTCAAACTCAATCAATAGATTTTTATTCTGTGGAACAAGTGACTCTTGGTGTTATGCCTATATGTTTTGACACTCCATCAAAAGTATTTCTTTTGTGAAACATGTGATCTATATTAACAAGCATCAATACATCCATGAGCTACACACAAAAAATTCAATCAATACTACTTAATTATGCTAGACACACTATTGATCCTTACCAATAAGGTACTGAGTGTCAAACGCTTGTAGAAGCTACTGAGTGTGGGAAGAGTACTGAAGTGTCGTACGGTGATGGGACAAATGCAAAAGGGTACTGATCGTCCGTACAGACAAGGAACTGATGAGGATCAAAAACTTTGTACAAATCAGTTCAACTTCAACATAATGTTTGTGCTATATTTGATAACTAAATCCTATTACTCCCAAGGCCTACCAGTCGGAACTCTCTTTTTGAACTTGATTGGACTCTTTTTCTTCCTTGTTGGCTTGATGTCGACTGTCTGTTTATCAATGCTTGCCTCTGTTGCTTGTCTGAGAGGGGTATCCTTGTCTTCAGGTATCTCCACGTGTTCTTCTTCTTGGATTGTGTGGCCTGATGCAATCATGGGTGGCTCTCGAAACCTTATGAGCTTGTGTTTTCCATAGCCCTCTAGACATTTGGGCTCCTTAACACCACATGCTAATGCATAAGAAGTGTAAGACAAAAAGTAAGAGGCCCTAGAGGCCTGCTTATTCACATAATCTGCAAATATATCTATGGCGGACAACCTCTCTATTAAAATGATCTTTTACTTTTGCCATGGAAGATCATGTCCACCTAAAACCCTAGACAAACATTTAAAGAAGTAAACAATGGCTTCTCCATTGTTGCTCAAGTGCCTATGGTAAATCAAGATCTTAGCGTTGCCTAGATCATGAATATAATGAGCTAGGCTTGACATTTTGCCAAACCCAGCTGGCCTGCTTCCACTTGTTCTCTGGAGGAATGTGTCATCCTCAATTTGTAGCTGCCACGTATCAAAAGATTGGAGTGAGACAATAATACACAACTACAAAACATTTAAACACAAGATAAAGTATTTGATTTGAAGTAATAAGATCATACCTTCTCATTTTCATCAGCAACGAGAAGTTCATCTTTCCAAAGATTTATTCCTCTCCCCTCCAGTCTAGCCTCTTCTTTAAGCTTTTCCTTATGAAGTGCTAAGAGATTCATAGCTTCCTGGGTGAGCTGGAAGGCAGCTTCATCTGGCTCTTGGAAATTTTCAGCCTCTTTGAAACAAATAGTAAGGGCCTCTACAAGATCAAAAGTTGTTTCCAAAGCCAGTAGTGAATGGTCATCCTCTATGCCAACCTCCTTGTCAAGCCTTGAAGCTTGGGCAATAAGGGAAATGGCATAGTCCTCCCTCAAATTGAACATACACTCTATATCATGGAAGAAAACATAATCTTTACCACCAATCAAGACACCTGGAAGCATGGGCACTGCATAGTTGCTGCTCTGAACATCAAAATCTTCAACTGGCTGTGTTGCTCTAAGAGTTTTAGTCCTTAGTTGAACAAGGTCAAGAGCAGCCACCACTTGAAGCCCCTCATCCTCGAGGTTGATATCTTCTTCCTGCTCTACCATATCTGTTGCCACAGGAATATCCTCTTTTTCCTCCGCTACAGATATATCTTCTTCTTCAGCCTCGTGCCCTTGCTCTTCTAGAGATTGCTGATGGAAGACAATGTACATAAGGAATGCCATGGTTTCCTCAAGCACTCTACACTTTCTGGTGTGCAAGTTACAGCTGAATTTATATTCCTCAGGCAGGCTGTCAAATCTTCTATTCACATGGTACCTCAGCCTGTCAATGGAGACAATATGATTTATATGCACAAAAACCTTTTCACCTTCCACAATTCTTCCTGCCTCTGTCAGTTGTTTGAAGATATCCCAATGGTCTAAAAGAAAATCTCTGTGATGCTCCAATACAAAGCTCATAGTGAACTCCCTGTTGAAAATACTGTGGTATATGTGGAAGTTCCTCTGAGCCTTGCACTTGTGAAGAAAGTCAAATAGGAGCAAATCTGGAGATTTGTCCTCTTTTGGTTCCCTTTGTTTTGAAAGGGAAGACTCACCTTTCTGCTCCAGTCTCTTGCTTTTGCCTGAACAAAAATTTATATATCATGAATTCTATATGCTGACATATGCAATCAGGGAATGTATAGGATATCACCAAACAACTCTCTTCATGAGGACACATGAATCA
This sequence comes from Cibotium barometz, assembly GCF_041138505.1. NCBI lineage: Eukaryota > Viridiplantae > Streptophyta > Polypodiopsida > Cyatheales > Cibotiaceae > Cibotium > Cibotium barometz. Next base: position 4,804,481 of record NC_141051.1, on the reverse strand, counting down.
CCGATGATTGCTGTGGTCTGAGTATAGCAGCAGAAAAGTCCAGCTTCCTCTTGAAAGGAGGGGCCTGAGAATCAACTGTTCCAAAGTAAAAACTTTTCTCATCATCAAGAAAGAAATCCCCAGGGACATAGAAAGCAAAACAATGAGGAAGAAGTGAAAACCAAAAGGGACACAAGAATTTGCAAGAAAACGCGATGCAGGGCCATTTGGAAAATGTCAAGTACTCTCCTCGCATTTTGTTGCAAATTCTCCATTTCTATTGACATCCATCCAATCAAATGCTAGGAACATCTTACAGTGTTCTGGACAGTAAATGATACTAGGAGGAATTCCCCAGGGCAAAAGAGAGAAAAACAAAGAGGAAGAAATGAAAACTAAAACTAATATAAGAATTTGTAGGAAAACACGATTTGGACCATTTGGAAAATGTAAAGCACTCTCCTCGCATTTTGTTGCAAACTTCTAAGTCCTATTCATATCCATCTCTAATCAAATCCTAGGGTGATGTACCAGATTCCTAGGCAGTAAGATTCAAGAATTCTATAGATGGAAGAAATATATATCAGAAAACATTGAAAAGAATATAGATCTCTGACCTTTCTTTTCCTCTTCCATACTGTTGGAGTTGCCCTGGTGATTCTCCTGCTCTCTTCCAAACTTGAGCTGCAGCCTAGGTAACCTGGAGATCTGGCAGTGGTAGTAGTCTTCAGGTAGGTTGCAGAGTGGATGGAGTGTGTTGGGTAGGAAGTGATCACAGGGGGAAGGAAAAGGATGCTGGGAGGGTGCTAGCAGGGATGGAAGACGGGGAGGGAAGAGTGTTAATGGATCTGATTATGAAATCATGATTGGCACAATTTCCAAGGCAAAAAGTGACTTCCACACGTGTCAAATTTTAAATTTCAAAAGATCTGGGTGGGACCCACACGTGTAAAAAAACGACTACATTCCACACGTGTGGTATTTATTAGCTACTTTATTTGTATTTTGCAATAATCTATTCACTCCTGTTTAATCTCTCCTAACTCAGCTCTCTTGCCTCTCTACCTCCCTACTCTACACCATCAGCATCCTGACCAGCAGCACAGGTTCATCCCCAGCACAGGGTACTCATCACCAGCACAGCACACCTACAGATAGCTTCCAGGTCAGTAAGACACTCTATTTCCTTTTCTTCTTGTTTAATAGTATATTAGGGTAAGGTACTGAGTGATGTGATGTAGCTTAGATATTATGATAAATATTATATGCATTCCTTAGCTTTTTCCACTGCAAAGAGAAGCAGGAAGACTTTTGAATTGGGCTTGTTGAGTGAGAGCTTGATCACTTCTTGCCTTCTATAGACTCAATCCATCTTGCACCAAGTTGGAAACACACTGAAATGACTGAAGGCATGCTCTAGCATGCTGCCTCAAGAATTTGCAGTAAAACACAAGGAGGGGGTTTAGGAATCTCAAACAGCCCAAATCGCATTTTGTTGCAAATTTAAAACTGCTACTTCATCCACCCCTATCACTGTGATTTTGTGTCTTTCTAGGCTATTCAAGGCTGTATACTCCTTGCATAAACTCAATCCATATTGTTTGTAGTTGTAAAGATGGAGAATTCACTGTAGGAATGTAATAGCATGTTATTTCAAGTATTTGTAGAAAAACGCGATGGTGAGCTGTTAGGAATTTCAAATTATCAAAATCGCATTTTGTTATAAATTATTAAATGTTGCTTTATCCACCTTGTCATTGCCTTCTTGTATCATTCCATGTTCTCCATGGTTGTAATCTTTTTCCATTGCTTTATATGCAGCTTTTCAGAGTGATGGCAAGAACTAAGGCAACTGCAAGGAGGGCTGGCAAGGGGCCAGGGCTTGTAGCAGCAGCACGCTGGGGCAGATATCAAGGAATCTAGTGTGTCTCCAAAGGGAAGAGTTGCACAAGGCAAGAAGGGGAAGCCAATGAGCCTGCTCCAGCAAAAGTCCAAGAGATTGAAACATTCTGCAGGTGTGCTAAAAGAGATCAGGAAGCAACAAAAAGCTATAGGCTTTGTAATCCCCAAGGCACCTTTTCAGAGACTAGTGAGAGAAATATGTGATAGTTGGCACCTTGGTTTCAGGTGGAACAGGACTGCCATTCTTTCCTTATAGGAAATGGCAGAGGATTACTTGGAGAAATACTTTGAAGATGCAATGCTTGTAGCAGCCCATGCTCACAGGGTAACTCTGATGGCCAAAGACTTCAACACTTTGTCCAGAGTGAGATGGAGGTATGACAAGTTGGTCCATCCTGTGGAATGGCAGGACATAAAAATGAGAGACATATTATTAATTCCACCTACAAGAAAATTGAAGGTAGATAAGGTGAAGGTTGTTGCAGTGACCCACTCAAAGAGCACCAGAGGGAAAGCTGCTTATGAGGAGTCACTGAAGCAGCAAATAGAAGAATCCAAATCTGCTATAGATGTGGAGACTGTACAGATGGAGCTGTAGATATAGAGAAGGTTGCAGGAGCTGGGCCCTAACATAGTTGTCCATATTTAAGATGAAACTTCAAAGAATAATTTTGACTTGACAAAGCCATGCTTGGCAGCATTGGCTCATAAGAATGAGTATTGCTCAGATACTATCATTCTTGCAATGCTCTAGTAAGTGTTTTTTTATTTTACATTTGTTGCAAAACAATCCTTATTGTACCTCCTCCTTTACACCTTACCCTAATTATTGTTTTGTCCAATGTAGCATGATGAGAAGCTGGCTGAACCATGCTGTATAGCATACAGTTCATATTATTGATCCTGCAATTTCCTTCAAGTTAAGAGATCCAAAGGAAACTCCAATGGATATTTCCAATTGGTTCAGACACTGTGATTTTGATCATGTCGATATTTTGCTACTTCCATACCATAACAAGTATGTGGGTGACTGCTTCTTTTGGGATTTTTCTTCAAGATTGAGAACTCTTGTAGCCTTTGATTTCTTAATGCTTTTTTCCTTATGCAGTGACCACTGGAGCTTTGCTTCTATTGATATCTAGCAGAAGCAATGCTTTTTATTCAACTCTCTTAGAAACACACACAGAGAGGTGAAATTGTAAGTGGTTTAAAAAACCAATCTCCACATTAATGTAGCACGCTTGTACCTACATAAAATATTGTTTCTTTTATCTATTTTCTCTTATTTTTGTGAATTTCCAACGTTACATTGGCCCTATGTTCATTGGTTGAGAGCTTATTTTTCTAAACCGTAAAAGGCCCCAAAATGAGATCCCTTTTTTCCTAATGCTGCTCATCACCCATGAAGCTGAAAATGGAGATTTCAGCATTATGAAGGCTATGGAGTCTTCATCATTGTCAAGGAGAAGCTGCCAAGAGAAGATATGCTGCTGATTATGCCTCAAGAAGGTTGGTTTTGTGAAGTTTTGCCTCAAAGTTTTGGTTTTGAGCATGGAAAAATGCTCAATGTTGAAGGGTTGCTGGCTGTTGGGATGCGTGGATCCCATGGCTCTTGAATTTGGGCAAAGAGCTGGTTTTAAGGTGCATGTTTTGCTTGGCTGAAGCAAGCAAGGTTTGAGACTCAAGATGGAGTCCATGTGTGTGCATCAAGATTGGGATGCACTCATTTGTGGTGGAGACAATGGCGGAGTCTTCACAAAGTTTTTTGCACCTATGGTTTCAAGAGAAACCACTTGAAGAAAGTATGGTTGAGTGCTTCAAGAAGGCAAGATAATGGTAGTGCACAAAAGGGTGCACAATTGGAGCTTGGCAAGCAAGCTTGAGAAGAGGATTACTCCTCTTCTCTACCAGTAATAAGAAGAAATCTATAGATGGCTTGGTGGCCATGGATTTGGCTAGAAATTAATGTTTGGATACCTCAAAGGGAGGCAATGCAACAAAGAGAAAGGCTCTTGTGAAGCCTTATCCATGAAAGGACTAATGAGAATGCAACCAAGTCTTCTTGTGAAGGCAGGTAAAGCATGGATAAGCTCAATAGAAGAGCTTGTGCCCTTGGAAGGAAGAGAAAGAAGTGCAACCAGGTTCTGGTAGAGCTGTGGTAGCCATTATGAATGGCTTTGGAAACTCAAAGAAGGAGGTCAAGAGAAGTAGTTCATGAGATATTACTGGGCTTCTACAAAAGAAGAAGTAGGAACTCAAGAAGCCCGTGTTGGCACTGACAAGATGAAGACTGTGATGAGCAAGAGAGTGGGTGAATCTGATGGAATGCCCAAGAAGAGGAAGCAAGATGAGGAAGATGTCGGAGCTACGCCTGTGAAGAAGCTCAGAAAGAAAGAGAGAAGGGGACTCACTTGAATTTTAGGCCCCCTTTTGTGCATGCAGCCATGGTTGTGCCCCTGAAGCTCACCTAGATCTACGGTCACATAGTGCCCCATCCTCGCATCTACGCAGATGTGAAGTTGAGCGAGCAAAGTGTGGACCCCCCGCTCTCTGTGAACAAGGCCTTGCTCTCGTGGTGGGCAGCCTCTACATTGGCATCGGCTCTCTCCCCATTCTCTCAGTTTCTACTTCCCTCTAGCTATCTTCCCGCAACAACACAGGCACCTTTGCAAAGGTTTTGACGGGCCTGCATAGATGAAGAGTAGAAAGACTGATATGAAGCTGCAGAGCAGCGCGAGAAGACGAAGACCAGCTAGTGTTGGCAAGAAGACGAAGACAAGCTACTGGGTCCGATTTTGCAATAAAGAAGTGCATTCAAAAGAAATTGTAGGTTGAAGGATACATCGAAGAAGATAACAATGAAACAGGTCCCAGCATTGTAGAGTGTGCACTGTGAGGAGAAACACACAAAATTGAAGAGCGTTGGTTTGCAGTGCATTCAATGCGTGCAGCATGCAATAGCATGCAGAGCATTTCAGAGAAAAAAAAAGCTTTATTTCTTTAAATAAAAATCTAAGGTTCTTTAACCCTTATAATTAAGGGTTGATCCACACACCTACTTCACATGCTTTGAAAGATTTTTTTATTTCTACCACACACATATTGTTCCCAGGCCATCAAAATGGGATGGTATTATGAGGATGCATTCACATGTGGGTCCGCTGCCCAGCTTTGGCCAAAAGGCTTTGTAAATTTTCTTTATTTTTTCACCCATAAATTATAATTGATGATGGGCAAATCGTCCTCAATCTTACGTGCTCAAAACAAAAATTTTGTAATCACCCATTGGTATGAGGGTTTCCTTGCCGAGCTCACCTCGAGAAGCTCAAAATGGTTGTCGTGATGTGTGCATGAGCGATGCACGTGTGAATGCACGTGTGAGGTGCATGCGCATGGGTTGGTTCCCACCCAAACTTCTACATTCAAATTGGACTCAGTGGTTCCGCTGTGAGCGAGTTGGCTCAAAAAGGACTTGGTGTCTAAGATGGTAGACATGTGCACACATGATTGGTTGATGGACACTCCAATGTATCATTGAGGGGGAGTGTTGAGAGGTAGCGATTGCATTTGTGCAATGCTACATTGATATGGGTGATGGATGATGGGTGAGTTGTGGAACACCTCGATTAAGAGGGGGTGTTGAGAGATGTAATTGCGGTGTTGTGTGTATGTGGGAAAGCACCCTAAAGGTGCCAGATATTGTGGCAAGATAAGAATGCCACATGTAATATTGAATGGTGTGTGAGTGTTGACCAAAAGAGTGAAAAAGGAGTTGCCACATGGATGATGACATGTAAAGTGGGATAAGGCTAGAAAGCCTATAGTATAATTATATGGTTCATTTGTGATATGCGATAGAACTTGTGTTGAGTGTGCAATCTCTCTCTCTCTTATGGAGTTCTTAGTGTGGTATAACCTACCTTAATCTATGCTTAATCTTGTGTCTATCACCATGATCAATCCCATTTTAGAATTGTTAACATGGATACCAGAAAACCCAAGTATTCAACATGGTCGAGAGAGAAAGTGCATTTGCTCTTTTTTGCAAAGAGTGGGTGCTTCCTTAGAATCTCAAGAACTTTACGGACGTGAGCTTCATGGTCAGCTGTATTCTTTGAGTAAATCAGAATATCATCAAAGAAAACAATAACAAAATCATCCAAATATTCTCTGAGAATGTCCTGCATTAGGCGATTGAATGTAGCTGGGGCATTTGTCAATCCAAACGGCATGACAATGAATTCATAGTGCCCATAGCGAGTATTGATCGCTGTCTTCGGGATATCTTGATCATTAATCCTGATCTGGTAATACACTGATTTGAGATCTATCTTTGTGAAGATTCGGGCTCCATTTAGCCTATCCAAAAGCTCATCAATTCTGGGGATAGGATACTTATTCTTAACTGTTCTGATTGAGACCTCTGTAATCCACACAGAGTCTTAACATTCCATCCTTCTTTTACTAAAAAGAGAACTAGCGCTCCCCAAGGTGAAACACTGGGTCTTACAAACCCTTGTTCTAATAGCTATCTAAGCTGTTCCTTGAGTTCAATGGCTTCAGGGATTGGCATTTTGTACGTGCGTTGGGCTACTGGTGGCTGAGCTCCAGGGGTCAATTCTCAAATCGAAGGCATCTCAATTAGCTCTGCTGGGAATAAATCATCATACTCACTTAACCATTCTGGTTCTTTAGCAGCCTTTAACTTTGTGTCTATCGGATTCATTTTGACAACATAAATGAGCTGCTTCTTTCTAAGTCCTTTTAGAAACTTTTACTAATTGTAGATCTGGGGATTCAAAAATTCCAGTTCCTTGAGCTTTGTTCCCGTGAAGGTCACGAAAGAAAATGCTTCCATTGTGACAGTGAATGTCAGCTTGATTTTTTGTGGAGCCAATCCATTCCAAGGATTCCGTCGAAAACTCCCAAAGGTAAGACTCTGAGTCAGTTACATTTCCATCTAGATTAAACTGAATACGATCAATCTCATGGTGAGTGAAAAGAATCTTCCCACTGGCCAATTCAACTTGCATAGGTTTCCCTGATTTTTGTTCTAAGACTAGCTTACGCAAGCATCCTGGGAAAATAAATGAATGAGTACTGCCTGAATCAATAAAAAGCTTAAATGGCTTACCCTTATACTCAGCTGGAGCATGGATGATAGAGAATTGATGATTTGGCCCTTGGTTTTCAATCGCGGCATAAATCTGACCTCTTTCCTCTTCCACTACTTCTGCTATCGTAACTGCTCTAGTTTCTGCAGATTGGGGCAGAACTCTTTCTCTTTGGTTATCCCAGTTCTGGGAGGGATTTTTGAAATTACTCTGAATAGACGCAGATGGTTGAGCTGGAGTCCTCCTGGGGTTGCCCTAATTTTGGCAAGACGGACCGTGATTTGACTGATAGGAAGGGGCAGGTCTCTGCACTCTAGGTCCTTCACTTCCCTGTCCTCTTGACATGGCAGGATTCGGGAAGTCTTTAAGTTGGTGACCAAAATCCTGACACCCAAAACACCTATTCTCACTTCTAAGCTCATCCCTCTGAATCCTTGAAAGAGGTGGGGCTCCTGAGAAAGTGTTCTGAGGGAAGGGTCTTCCTTCACTTCTGAATTTCCCAGCATCTTGATTCTGATTAGGGCCTTGCTGCCTCTTTGGGGGTGGAAAGTTTGAAGCACTTCCTGGGGTTTGGAACCTTTTAAAGTTTGAGAGTTTAGGCTTTGGCGGGATCTTAACAACAAATGCTTTGGCAAAGTCCTTTGCCATTCTGATAGCTTTTGCCATTGAGACTGGTTTGGCATTTTTCACTAAAGTGTCCAATGGCTCGTTCATCCCTCAAATGAATCTGGCCATCAACTGCTCTTCATCCAAAAGTGGAGAATATTTGAGGAGAAGGGCAAATGCTTGATGGTATTCTTCAATTGTCCGGCTATCCTGCTTCAGTTTCAAGAACTCATTCATTTTGGTTTCCAGGAAGCCCGGAGAACAGAACCTCTTCCTGAGGTAAGTTTTAAGATCTGACCAGGTCTGGGTATTTTGGTCGAGACAGTTTGTCTCGCAATGGTTCCTCCATGCGACCCTGGCCGTTTCCACAATTTTCAATCTAGCAAGAGCCATCTTGCTCTTCTCGTTATAACCGGTTACATCAAAATACTCTTCTTGCATTATAATCGGTTACATCAGAATACTCTTCTCGCGTTATAATCGGTTACATCAAAATACTCTTTTTGTTATAACCGGTTACATCAAAATACTCTTCTCGTTATAACCGGTTACATCAAAATACTCTTCCATTACCTCGATCCATTTTTCCACTACTTCTCCTAACTTTTCCCCTTTACCCTTGAAGGGACTAGGTTGGGATCGGTGCAGGGCTTTACGAACGTCCAGATCTAACTCTTCAGTAAGAGGATCCAGCTGTCTACCCCACGGGCAGCGCGGCTCATGATTCTAACAAAACGATATTTTTGTCAACTTAACTTTGTCATCAGATTTATGACTCTTTTGAGATTTATTTCTCAAACAATTAAATACTCCATCATAATTCTTGAAAACAAGATTCACTCTGATAATTTATTAACCAATATTCACAACCATGAAAACAATTTGGAATCTTTTGCAAAACATCATTTATTATCAAAAGTTTTTGATATATACATAGAGCGTCTCAGTTCCAAAAGTCACTGCCTCAATCGCGTACGCATAAAAAGGCAATACAGCGATGGAGACATGTTATGATATACACGATTCATCTCACTGATAATGGTGCTGTAATTCTTCTCCTAGGAATAAAGCGGCTAAGAAGTCTAAAAATACGGCAAGAAATTCTAAAATTTCGGGGTGAGAGATTATAGAGTTGTACATAATGAAAAACTCCTAGCCTTATCAAGATCATGGCTAGCGAGATATTCTATCTGAGTCTCTGTCGTTGATTGGTATTGATGCGAATACTTTGCCCTCCAGAGAACCACATATGCTGATGTCGCTCTACTGGATCAGGAAAGTATAGATCCTCAAAGTGACAAGCGAGTCTCACTCTGCTTTCGCGGGTTGTAGCAGAGTTGATGAGATTTTTGAAGGTAAAGGTGATCATATCCTGACTTTGGGAGAGTCTAGGAATGCTAGACAGATTTGGGGTATCCATCTAAAAATCCGGTTCAATTTATGAGTTTTCAATTTATGAAGTTCATTTCAAACATAATCTTAACTAGTGAAAACATTATTTCCTAGATTTACTTTAAAATTTTAGGCAATTTCTGCTGCTATTTCGTAAGTTTACAATAGCGCTCTAATACCAGCTGTGAGAACCCTCTGTCCCCTCCATGCATCGGATTCCCGATTGCTAGCAGTAGAAGTAGCTTCCTCTTGCACGCACCGGGCAGGGTTTCTCACTCGGGGCCTTGCCCTCGAATGTCTGGACACGAAACTAATCCCAAAACTGGGAAAATTTCCCTTGCCCAAAAAACGGGGACGATTCCACGTTTTGGATTTTCTTAACGAATTTTCTAGAAGGGTCAAGACACTAAACTATCCTTCACCTGATTAAACCAAATAGAAGGAAAACTATCACTAACTTAATTTGAAGAAATCAACGCTTTTTTCCTAAACAAATTCAGGCACAGCCGTTAATCTAATCATTTGAGAAAATCAACGTTTTTTTCCTAACCGAAGTCAGGCATAGCCATTGATCTACTCATTTGAGAAATTCTTTAGGTTTTTATTTAACTACTCAAATTCTAGGCGTATTCTTATTATTTCAATTTAATTATTAAAACTTCACTGATTCTAGCCTAACCCCATCTAGCCCATGGGTTAGCCACCACCCACCAACCAAACTAGAATCGGTAGAACTAGACAATTAATCACCCACCCATAATTGAATGCCTCTCTTAACTTTTGCTTTCGAATACAGATACGCACACACTCCTCGTTAAAACTTTAACATATAAAATAATCCGTTGGTTACAGATGTCATAACTCAAAAATTCCATTCATCTCAAAAAACAGTATCACTCTGGACTCTCTGTTGAAACCAACTGGTCAGCAACAATGAGATCCAGTAACAGTTCACAATAATCATTTTGTCCATCATACATATCTTCCACGACATACGCATGGGTGTCCTACGCACCGCGAGCTCGTGCATCTCCTAGTCAGAATCCTCCAAGATACTCCTTAGGTGTCTTGGCACTTCACTCAGGGACCGCTTCGTCGGCCCTTGCCCATCGTACTAGAAGCGCACCATTTTTCAACCATACCGAGGCTGGTCAAGGCTTTTCCGCGTGAGCCGTCCTTTGAACACTCTCCGCCAGCTGTTGCAACCGAACTTTCCTTAGAAAAACATATACCAAATGCTCCCTCCAACATTCTGCCGTAAGACAATCCTTTAAGAAAATAGGGTTTCTAAGCAAGTTTTCAGTTTGATTTTATTTTGAATACGGAGTATTTCTTGAATCAGTATCCCCAAAACTTCTTGATCGAAATTTTGAATTTCATACTAGAATTCCTCGAATTCTATAACCTTGATCCACTGATCAATTTGAAGAGTCTCAAACTTAGTTTCAGATTTGGCGGGAGTTTTGAGTGTATTTCTCTAAACGCGTCATACCTTCTTTCCTCAAAATTGACGAAAGAGTTTGGTCTTGGTCATAGTTTGAGATTCAAGAATCGAGTCGAATAAGATTTTTCTTGAACTATCTTTCTCGAAAAGGTTTGGTAATTCAGTTACTATTTTACTGAATTTATTTCTTTGAATATTCACTTAACTGATTTCTAAATTAGTTACGAATTTCAATGAGGACTAAATTAATCATTTATCTTAATATTTCGATCTCGATAGATTTCCTTAATTTTCTTTTTAAAATCCGTGTGAATATAAAACGATAGAAATTTCTCTCTTAGAGTATTTAATTATTCATTTGTCAAATACTCATAGAATTTAAACATAGAATTTTACATAATTCTAATTTTGATATAAAAAATTCTTTATGCATAAAAATCAACTTCAATGGGAATAACACTTTTATATAAAAAAATCATTTTACGCATCTATTTATGCATAAAATCAAATTTAATAAGGATAACACTTTTATAATAAAAAAACTCCATTATGCATCTTTCTATGCATAGAAATCAAATTTAATAAGAATAACACTTTTATAATTAAAAATAATCCTTTATGCATCTTTTTATGTATAGAAATCAAATTTAATAAGAATAACACTTTTATAATTAAAACAAATTCCATTATGCATCTTTCTATGCATAGAAATCAAATTTAATAAGAATAACACTTTTATAATAAAATAATTTCCTTTATGCATCTTTCTATGCATAGAAATCAAATTTAATAGGAATAGCACTTTTATAATAATAAAATTCCTTTATGCATCTTTCTATGCATAGAAATCAAGTTTAATAAGAATAACACTTTTATAATTAAAAAAATTCCTTTATGCATCTTTCTATGCATAGAAATCCAATTTAATAATTAATATCAGTGATATCCATGCATATTCATAGGTGAATATGTACATGGAGTAATTAGAATATTTCTTTTAGATGCAAAAATTGTGGGAATTACTCTTTTGGAATAACATAAAAACAAACTTTCTTTTTCACAAAATTCTAGAAAATTTTGCCATAACCTCCTTTGTATGGCTGACCATTTCTCATTTTTATATTTCTTCACTTAACTTAATTAACCCAATTTAGAATTATAGAATTCTAATTTACACAATTTTCTAAATTCAAGAGAGTAAACAATAAGAAGAGTTTAATTAATCACTTAGTTAATCTTTCTAGGAATAAAAAAGGTTGGAATGTAAAGAAGAGAAGGGGGTGGCCTTTCCATCAAAGGCATAGCATTTGAATTTTATTCAATCATTTGCAAAACATAAAAAATCAAGAAAACCATAGATTTTTCATTAAAATTCATAAACAAAGTAAGAAAATTAGCTTACATGGAGTTTGTAAGCTCTCCTTTGGCTTGAGGGATTGAGGGTTCTACTCTTGTTTGAAGCAATAGTGGCCACCAATTCACTTTGGAGAGGATTAGGCCAAAAACAATTGAATTTTTAAAAAATTCAACGTAGATGGCTCAGGATAGGAGTAGAGTAACAGTGCATAAACACCATTAATCTTTTACAAAGGGGGAGGCTTATATTTATAGGAAAAAGTGAGTCTCTAACCAAGCAAACTGATTCTAGAATTTTTCAAATCAGTTTGGTCAATTTTTGACCATTTTTGGGTCAGTTCAGCTTACTTTTTGGATCTAGATTTGAAACAGAAGAGAGGAGAGAGGAGAGATGAAAATATCTCATTTTATTGTTAAAAATTGGGGTATTGATGAGAAAAAGGTGCCTACTTCATGAGGAGATATCCCCACACCCAGGTGTCAAAAATGCGTCATTTCCTCTAAATATCTCATTTTTAACTAATATCTCTTAATTTTTAACTAATAAACCTTGTACTCGGTCAACTCTTCATCTTATGTGAGCATTTACTCATTTTTGGGTATTTTCTTTTATTCTTTGGATTTATCTCATCCTAACACTTGGATTAATCCTATTGGCCCATAGGAACCTTAATTGGACCATAATCCAAATTTTTTTGAAAATCTAGACCCTTAGGCTAAGGTCTTTAATACATATTTTTAATCAATTCCTAATGCACCTTAGGAATTTTTTTTAAACTTCTATTTTGGGAGAATTTATTTTAATAAGAAGGGATATTTTTATATCCAAAGATACCTAAAAACTGAATTACCTCTCTTTAGAACTTTTTCCCTCTCTAGGCCAAAATAGGTAGAAACAAGATCTTTTATTATTCTGAAAAGGGGATTGATTACAGGGAAGAAACTGAACATCTTGAGGGGATGGGGAGGAATCTTACATTTTCAATTAATTCCAATTACACATTGGAAAGTTCTTTTTGAATTTCTGTTTCAGGGGAAACCATTTTAGACACTAGGAGGATTTTTATATCCAAAAATATCTCAATTCTGGACTACCTCCCTCTAGACATTTTCTCTCTCCAGGCCAAAATGGGATAAAACAAGATCTTTCTTCTATTTGAGAGAGGGGAATAATTATAAGATCTGAAGGGGAGGTTCTTACACCTGTACACCTCAAAAGCTCGAGGGAGGAATCTTACATCCTACCCCACTTAAAAAGATGCAAGATGTCCTCATCTCGTAAACTGGAGGACAACTCTTTCCCTTAAGATCTAATTGATTCTGGGGTTTCTTATAGTCTGGTCAACCCAATAGGATCCTGGAATAAAGATCCCTTATATAGAACTCATCATCAGATAACAATTCATTCAGATCATATCATTCATATCCTTAACACAATAATGGTCCATTAGATTGAAAATTCCATCTAAACATTCCTCCATGGGAATTTTAGTTATACAGGTTTTTAATTTGTCATCCCTTAAATTGATCCACTGGGTCATGTTAACAGTAGCAATATGTCAGCACAATCCACTAATCTCATAGTTCTTTGCTGAACTCATAATCATCGTTCCAGTTATTATCATCATCACCGGAATTCATCCCATTCATCCTCATTGTGGCTTTGTTCAACTTATTGCTTTTCAACCAAAATTCAAGAATCGTCATTTTTCAATTAGAATCCAAATCAACTCATCAATTCTCAACCAGAATTCTAAAATCATATCAACCAGCATTCGAATTCATCATCTGAATAGCATTTTTGCTTATAATTTCAAGGTCTTAGATTTACTCGTATATATTGCCAGTAAAGAGTTACAGTTATACCCTTAGTATATACGGGTAGTCACGGTCCTTGGAATTATAAGCTACATACCATCATGTCAGGGCCCAAGCAAGTCAGGGATTCCATACAATTGCGGTACTTCCATCTGAAGACCCAATTACCAATTTATGAATTTCCTTTTGAATATCAATTTGTATGAATTTCATCACATAATTTCAATCTTTTATTGGTATTTTATAAATTTTTGACATTTCTAGCTTCTCGATTGATCCACTTTAGCCAATTTGCTCTGACACCAGCTGAAAGATCCCCGCCTCCTCCACGCAACAAATTCGGGGATGCTAGAAGTGGAAGTAGCACTTCTTACGTGGGGTAGGGTCCCTCACTCGGGGCCTCGCCCATGGATATCTGGACAAGAGACTAATCCCTCGGTTATTCCAAAACCAAACCCAAAAAAACTTCCCTCACCCGAAGACCACGGGCGATTCCTCCAGGATATTTCTACTCTAACGTAGCGAAGAGCCTTAATTAACTGAACTGATCTGACCGAACCCGTATGGTCAGATCAAGGAAAAGACTTGCACTTGGATCATAGAGACCAACGCTTTTTTCCTCATTGAGAGGCAGAGCCATTGATTCTTTTCCAAAGAACAATTTCTATCCAGGATTTACTTCATCTATCATACCATAACAGAATTGAGTCTCATTTTAGGGATCCAACAATCCCAGCCTAACCCCATCCAGTCCCATGGGTTAGCCAACCGCCCAACCACTATAGTGATGGGATCCAATAATTGGGAATTTGGTTAGGTTTTGTCTCGGGTACCAAGGAAAAGAGTTTCGAGGCCCCCTAGCTGGATCTTCATGCAAACGTCAAGCTAGTCACACCACTTACACACCCAATATGAAATTGCCTGTTTCTTTTCACAGATTCAACTGACTTTAAAACAATCCTTTAATGAAACCATAGTATCACTGATCATAATCCTCCGAAATATCCGGTTGAATTCTCATTTCCAATCATTCCTTCATCGGTGTACCTATGGCATCATTGGTAACCAGAATGCTCACCACCTCTCCACCCAGGGGCCTTTTCAACAATTCCTAGCTCATAGTACCCGAAAATATATTCACTTATAAAAATCTTGATGGACACTCCGTTGAAGATCAGCAAGATCAACCAACAGATCCATATAAAAAAGGCATGAACTCATCCGTTGAGGACCAGCAAGGTCAATCAACCAGATCCATGCCCGGTTTCAGAAAACAACTCTTACTCCTTGTTCCAATATCTTCCCCGACGCACGTGTGGGTATCTTCGGTGACCCAGAGCCCGAGCACCATATGGTCACCACCATATCCACATCATATCTCATTCATCCCATCCATATTACATCACATCCACTTCATATTTCATTCGTCCCATTCACATTACATCACATCCACATCATATCTCATTCATACACATCTCATCTCATTCATCCACATCCATCCAATCATTCACATGTAGTACGACTACCCACATCTATCCATACATTCACATCTATCACTTCACATCCACATATATTCACGTCACATCACATCTCTTTACATCACATAACATATCATCCATATCCAGATCTCTTTACATTACACCACATCTCATCCACACATCTACATCACATTCACATCCACATCCCCTTACATCACATCACATCTCATTCACATCCACATCCATTCTTTCTCATACACATCCACATCCATTCTTTCACATACACATCCACATTCTTTCACATACACATCCACATCCATTTACTTCCCATCTCACTCTTTCACATATCCTCTCATCTCATTCTCATCTCATCATTCACATCCACATCCATTTACTTCACATCTCATCCACATTCATTTTCATTACACCACATCCTATCACATCCCATTTATATCTTATCACATCTCATTTACATCTTATCACATCTCACTTACATCTTATCACATCCATTCACATCCTATCGCATCCCATTTACATCTTATCACATCTATTCCACATCCTATTCCCATTTAGTAGCTTTTTCTACCTCGATACCGATAATGGGACTTTTTCTAAATTTTCGCCAATTGCTTGGCCTAAATAAAGGTTCTTTTTCTCGACGACTATTTCCATATTCTTTCTCAATTCCTCAAATGAAATATATTCGATATTCCTCTTTTGAATAAAAGAATTCATGCGATTTACAAAAATCAATTCTACCCATATTTTCACTTTTGATAAATAATCATAAATTGAATTATACTAAAAATTTCTCTTTTTCTCATTTAATTTCTTGGACCTCAAATATCATGGGAATTCCTCTTTTTGCATTTGACTATTTGCATTCTAATGTCATGGGAATTCCTCTTCATTAAATATTTCTTATAAAATAAATCCATCTAAAATAAAATATCCATTAATTTGATATGCTAGGAATTTCTCTTTTCCTATTTAAATGAGTGAATTCCAAATGTTATAGGAATTCCTCTTTTATCATTTAAATATTTCTCATGCATAAAATAAATTTATCTAAAATTCATCTTTAAATTTAAATAAAATATCCATTAATTCCAATATGGTAAGAATTTGTCTTTTCCCATTTAAATGATTGAATTCCAATGTCATAGGAATTCCTCTTTTATCATTTAAATATTCCTCATACATAAAATAAATTTATCTAAAATTTATCTTTGAATTTAAATAAAATATCCATTAATTCCAATATGCTAGGAATTTCTCTTTTCCCATTTAAATGATTGAATTCCAAATGTCATAGGAATTTCTCTTTTATCATTTAAATATAATTACCATTAATTTTCTCTTTACTTAATTATTTAATTACACATAAACTTAAAATTAGTTTTCCATTGAATGTGACAAAAACCATTCTTTTAGCCGAGGATATTCAATCCTAGAATATGGTAGGATGTCCTCCTTTCACGTTATGCATAAGAATAAATTATGTATCAATTTTCTTAAAAATTTTACCATAGCTCCGCTGCTATTACTGGCAATTTTTAATTTTTATGATTGAAAAGAATAAGACATAGTAATGTAATTATGATAGTATAACTATCTTTTAGCCTTAAATCAAATTTATGGATTTATCTCATAATATTACCATAATTTTCAAGCATGTAAGTATAAAAACCATTTTCTTAAACCTCTAGCTTCACAAGCCAAGAGTTTGATTTGTGAATTGAGAATTTCTCCATGAGAAGCACTAATTGAATAGAGAATTGGTCATAGGAATGACCATTCTTTGGGGGGGAGAGAGATAAACATAAAAGCATTCTCATTTAAGCATAAATGTAAACTTTATGTGATTAATCATTAAAATTCATTAGGGAGCTTCATTTGCATTGAAGAACCATTAAATTGAATACTTCTCAAGCTTGAGAGGGGTTGAGAAGTGAAAAACATTTAGAAGATTAAGAAAAAGACCATAAAGTCACACTTTACCTCTTGTTTTGCTTGATTCTTAGTCTTAGGAGAGGCCCCCAACCAATCAATTGGTTAGTATATTGAGGAAGGATCCAAAGAAGGTTGAAGAGGGAGAGAAGCTCCAATCTCTCCAAATTGTAGAGGATAATAGAAAATATCATTAGTTTAGTATAATATTGGCATGGTATAGTTCACAAATATTTTTACAAAGGACTAAGGATCTATTTATAGGTGAGGGGGGCCTCTAACCAAGTCCAACTAGGTTCTAGAATTTTCCAGGTTCAGTTTGGAATTTAGACAAGATTTGGACCTAGTTTGGCTTTGGTTTGATCTAGGAGAGAGGAGAGATAAAATATCACAATTTTTTTGAGTTAAAAACTCCACCACATGTGTGAAATAGGTGCCTCCTTGAAGTGCCCCCTTCTCCTTACCAAGGTGTCAAAAATGTATCATTATACCCAAAATATCTCATTTTTTTAGTAATATATTATAGTTTTTTACTAATAAACCTTGTACTCAGTCAACTCTTCATCTTATGTGGGCATTTACTCATTTTTGGGTATTTTTCTTTTATAAATTGAATTTATCTCCTCCCCACACTTGGATTGATCCTATTGGCCCATAGGAACCTTAATTGGATCATAATCCAAAAATTTCTGAAAATCTAGACCCTTAGGCTAAGGTCCTTTATACATATTTTCAATTAATTCCAATTGCACATTGGAAAGTTCTTTTTGAATTTTTGTTTCAGGGGAAACCATTTTAGACACTAGGAGGATTTTTATATCAAAAAATATCTCAATTCTGGACTACCTCCCTCTCGAGATTTTCTCTCTCCAGGCCAAAACGGGATAAAACAGGATCTTTCTTCTATTTTAGAGAGGGGAATAATTATAAGATCAGAAGGGGAGGTTCTTACACCTATACACCTCAAAAGCTGGAGGGAGGAATCTTACACCCCACCTCTATCTCCCTTATGGAGCCACCCTTTTCTTCCAAGGCCAAATCTCCTTCACCCAACCCCATACCGTCTTTGCTCTCCCCGCCCACGCCCTTTATGCCACCCTCGTCAACTAGGCACATCTTCTCAGGTGTGACCACAAAACCATAGACCTTGTTGTCCTAGTAGGTAGGCTTTGCCCCTACCCTTACTCCTCTACCCACACTCCATAGAGCCTGCACTTCCTACACCACTGGGGATGGAACATTATCTACACTTCCTACATGGCCCTCCACTAGTACGCTCTTCCCCCTTACACCCCTGAAGGCCTGTTAACCACTTTGGTTAACATCATTTTTCAAGAGTGGTTACGCTTCTTGTAATCTACCATTTTGTAACCACGCTAAGTGCTTATTTGATAAAAGATATATGGGATGAACGAGCTTATGGCTTGTGTAATGCCAATTGTAGTAGTGAGGTAGATGTATATAGAGATAGGAAGCCAATTGTGGGCTCCCAATCATAAATGGGTAGCTGGCCACCATTGTAAAAAATGAGCTCCTGTATATAAATGATTTTATGGAATATGAAAAGGGACAATTCCATTTGTATCAATTGAGTCTTACTCTATCTTGTTGAGATTCAAGCTTGATGTCAGTGTGAGCCAGCTATGCTATGTGCTGGCAGATTAGGTAGGAACATGTGTGAGACATAAATGACCGCGTGTCCAGCTGGTCATAGTGTGTGGACATTAGCTAGGGTTAGTAGAGTGTGGACACAACTCATTGTGTGTTGTGTGGATTATGGATTAGTGCATTATGCTTTGTGTGAGAGTGGACATGGCTTCCCTCTATGGTTAGGGTTTGCAATATACATTAGGGTTTGCTCCTGTGTGTGTGTCTCCTGCTCCTCTACCATTCTTTCAACATGGTATCAGAGCCTTGTGCTGTTTATTAGGGTTTATGAGTGAGTGAAGAGAAGAGGGAGAAGAAGGAGTGAAGAGAAGAGGGAGAAGAAGCTGTGAAGAGAAGCTGTGAAGCTTGCCATTGGAGCTGTGAAGCTCGGAGCACACCAAATACTATCAGATCTGAGAGCTTGGCCTACCGGGTAAGGTCTTCTAAACATCCTTGAGCGGATTGCAGGTGATACAGGCAAAAACAAAGCAAATCAAAGCAAAGCAAAATTCTGGTTTTTGAAGCTTTCCATTAAAGCTTGGCAACATTGATGTATGGTGGAAATACATGTAATTCTGGCAAAAGACACATGTATTTGACAATGAGGGATGTAATGGCAACCCATATGCAAGCCTTGAACAAACTTTGGAGCAATTTGAATGCATTTCAAAGTGTGAAAAACTCTGGTTTTTGAGCTCACACAAAACAGAGAAAAGGAAGCCAAAGATTGATGAAATTGGAGCATGTATTTGGTAAAAATCAAAGCATTGATGGATTGCACATATGCCTAGGTGTGTTGGGCACTGAATACCATCATCAAATAGCACTTCAATCACTCCCAAAGGGCCCTACAGTAGACGGCGCAGCCAGACAGTGAAAACAGGGCAGAATTGTGTTCATCTTGGAGCGAGGAGGCCAATTAATCATTGGTTGCTTGACATATTTCAAGTTTGCTTTAGCAATTGGATGCTTTATACTTTGGAGAAGAGGGCTATGTGATTTGTTTGGTCAATTATGCTTAATTGAGCTGGGAATGAGCTGATTAAAACAGGCTGTCCAAGAGAAACAGGGTCATTTTAATTGAGCAATTAATCCTTGGTGTTTTACAATTGGACAAATTCCTCTTACATGGAGTTGATGGACACTAATGCTAAGCTAATGAATTCCTGGTTGCTAAATTTGGACAAATATTGAAGGAATTAGAGCAAATTTTCTACTAGTTTTTCTGGTTTTTTTGGTTTTTCCAAAAACAGAGAAAGGGGTTTTCAAAAATTGATATGTACACATGTCAGATGGTGTTGATACTCAACATTGAGGTTGATTAGGTGTCAATGCAAGTTGCCCATACTTGATTGCACCATTACATTGTGATTTGGAGCCTTTGGAAGGCGTGTCAATTCAGGGTATCCCGCACTGAGTGAGTCAGTTCATCTTGGATGATTACAAGTTGATTTTCTACATCAAATTTGGAGTTTGTTGGCTATCTTGGAGTATCTGGAACATTCATTGGAGTGTGGTTGAGCTGAGGAAGGCTCATTTACAGATTTGAAGTGTGCGGAAGGTGTACGCATTGAGCAACATGTCGGATAATCCAATACAGATTGTGGGTGAAAAGCTGGATAGGAAGAACTTCCAGGCATGGAAGTACATGATAAAGAGTTTCTTGAAAGGGAAAGGATTTTGGAATCTCATTTACAGGTGCTGAGCCAGAGCCTGAGCTACCTCGACAACCTACACAGCAGCAGCTTATTGCTCATAAGCAATGGTCAGAGAGAGTATTCAAAGTGCTGCATTATTTGTCTATATGTATTTCTGATGCTATGCTCATACACATACAGGATGCTGAGAATCCCAAAGATGCATGGGATACTTTGGTCAAGATGTTTGATACAGATACGAGTGCTCGCAAGTCTCAATTGCGACAGCAGATACATAATGTCAAAAGGAATAAAAGGAGCATACATGATTATGTGCAAGAAATCAAGAAGTTTGCAGATGCATTGGCCACAATAAATGCCCCCATGCCTGATGATGATTTGGTGGATATTACCTTGCGTGGTCTTGGCAAGGAATACAAATCTTTTGATACATCTATCTCAGTGAGGAGTACATGTCTACCCAACTTTGATGAGTTGGTTTCACTCTTGTTGGTTGAGGAAATCAAGCTCAGTGATTCATTTCTGGATGCATCTACTAGCCATGATGATGGCAGAAATCAGGCTTTCTACTCGCAGAGAGGCTTTAGAGGCAGGGGGAGATTTGCATCACGTGGACGTGGTGGTAATGGTCGTGGATGGCAGGACAGGCCTCCACAACAGAATTTTCAGCCTTCATATGGTGCTCGAGGTGGTCGTGGATATGCACCTCAGTGAGGCAGAGGTACCCCCCGTGGTCGAGGACGTTGGCAAGGCCAACAAAATTCTATGCAAGATGTGGAATGCCATTATTGTGGCAAATATGGTCATATGGCGAGAGATTGTTTCCGCAAACAGAATGATTTGAGAGGGGGAAGAGCACAACATGGTGGTCATTATGGTGGAAACTATGCACAACATGGTGGTAACTATGCATCAAGTAGCAATGATGGAACTGCAAATCATTTGTTTGCCATGAAGCATGTTGTGGGTTCTATGACAACAAATGCTGAGAATGATGATACATGGTATATGGACTCAGGAGCATCAAACCATATGACATGTCATGGTGAATGGTTTGAGCATATGAAGCCTATGGATGTAAAAGGCTATGTGGAAACAGGTGATGATACCCAGCATGTCATTACACATGTTGGAAGTGTACCATTGGTCATGCACAATGGTCAGACAAAGTCTATGTCAGATGTGCTGTATGTGCCTTCGATCACTAAAAGCTTGGCCTCAGTTGGTCAAATGGTGGAACAGGGATTATAGGTTCGTTTCAACGAGCATGGATGCTTCATTGAAGATTCAAACATGGATGTAGAGTGATTGCTAAAGGCAAGAAAGAAGGAAGATTGTTTAAGCTGGATGCTGGAATTCCTGAGCTAAAATCAGCCATGTTCTCAAAGAGCAGGAATGTGGTACAAGACATTGATATGTGGCACAAGAGGATTGGCCATGTCAATATACAGAGATTAAAGAACATGCAAACAAGAGGCATTGTCAATGGATTGCCTAGGTTCAAATATGATGGACATATGCATGTTTGTGAAGCCTGTCAGTTTGGAAAGCAGGCAAGGTTGAGGTTTCCTAGAGAAGGAAATATGAGTAACAGGCCACTTGAGATAGTACACAGTGATGTATGGGGTCCTGCACAAAACCCATCTATCAAAGGCAGTTTATACTATGTTACATTCATAGATGATTTTAGCAGGATGACATGGATATACTTTCTCAAAGAGAAGAGTGAAGTGTTGGAAAAGTTCATGGATTTCAAAGCTTTTGCAGAAAAGCAATATGGCTGTTGGATTAAATGTCTGAGGACAGATGGAGGTGGTGAATACACCTCAAAAGCTTTTGAGCATTTCTTGAGGAAGCATGGAATCAGAAGACAGTTGACTTGTAGGTATACACCTCAGCAGAATGGTGTGGCTGAGAGAAAGAATAGAGTCATATGTGAAGTGGCAAGGGCAATGCTTAATGAAAAGAGCATGCCAGATTACTATTGGGTAGAAGCATGTGCTACTGCAGTGTATATATTGAACAAAACACCTACAGCAGCCATTCATGGAAGCACGCCAGAGATGTGGCTCACAGGTTACAAGCCAGACATTGGACATCTTAAAGTTTTTGGATGCATAGCTTATGTACATGTGCCTGATGAAAGAAGAAGGAAGTTGGATCCTAAAGCAAAGAAATGTGTATTTGTTGGCTATGCACAGGATCGAAAGGCATACAAATGTTATAATCCACAAACTAGACAAGTGGTCATCTCACGTGATGTGGTGTTTAATGAGCTTGCTAGTTGGTACAAAGCAAAAGATGAGGGTGTTATTGAGTCACTTGAGGCTGATGTTCATGTGAACTTGCCACCACAAGCAAGTTCTAGTTCTACTACTATGTCTGGGCCAGCAGAAGCTGAGAGTAGCAGTGTATGTCCATGGTCAGGACGTTTGAGGCATGAGAGTGTGAGCACTGGGAGTAGTGCTATGGATAAAGGCAAGAAGAAAGTCGAAGGAATTGGAATCACAGGTTATGAGTCATCTAGTTCTGAGAGTTTGGATGAGGAGCTTGGCATACCTGTTTTACGCACACCTGGTGCTAGACAGGACAGATATGTGCCACCACATGCTAGAGTTACAGGTGTACAGAGTGATCCGTAGGCATTGCGGAGATCCCAGAGGGTCAGATATCCCATTGACAGGTTGACATATAGAGATTTTGCTATGCACTATGCATACATGACATCTATGGTGAAGCATGTGGAACCTACATGCTATACAGAGGCTATTGGAGAGCATGTATGGGAAAAAGCAATGGATGTTGAGATGGACGCATTGGTCCATAATGATACATGGGACTTGGTTGCATTATCAAAGGACAAGAATGTTATTGGATGTAAATGGGTTTACAAAGTGAAGTGCAAATCTGATGGTTCTATTGAGAGACATAAAGCAAGATTGGTAGCAAAGGGTTATGCACAGACCCAAGGATTGGATTATGATGAGACGTTTAGTCCAGTGGCTAAGATGGGCACAGTGAGAGCAGTCATTGCTATGGCTGCAGCTAATGGCTGGGAAATGCATCAAATGGACGTCAAGAATGCATTTCTAAATGGAGATCTACAAGAGGAAGTGTACATGGCACAGCCAGAAGGGTATGTACACCCTAGATATCCCACTCATGTATGCAGGTTGAAAAAGACATTGTATGGTCTAAAGCAAGCACCTCGTGCTTGGAGTGATAAGATGAGCAGATATCTTATCTCACTTGGTTTTCAGATTTCTACAGCAGATTCTTCACTCTATGTGAAGAAGACACAGCATGGGATTGTTTTACTAGTCATCTATGTGGATGACTTGATTATCACAGGTGATCATGGTGCAGATGTGATGCATGTCAAGAAAGCTTTGAGTGGGTAATTTGACATGAAAGATCTTGGTGAGTTGAGATACTTCCTTGGAATTGAAGTGGTGAAAGATCATGCAGGTACTTGGTTAGTACAGCGCCAATATGCATTGGATATGTTGGCAAAGTATGGCATGACAGGGTGTAAGCCTATGAGTACACCATTGGAGCAAAATGTGAAGTTGCGGGCTGATTATGGCGAGGAATTGGATGATCCTTCTATGTATAGGAAGATGGTTGGTAGTCTCATATATATGACTATCACACGCCCGGATTTGAGTTATGCTGTGGGGCTAGTCAGCCAGTTTATGCAGAGCCCCAGGAAACCACATTTGGATGCAGTGAGACGCATCATGAGATATGTGAAGACCACAACACATTATGGTCTATTTTATGAGAGTGGTAAAAGCTTGGACATACATGGCTACATAGATGCTGATTGGGCAGGTAGCGCATATGACAGGAGGTCTACTAGTGGATATGCTTTTACACTTGGAAGTGCTGTGGTGAGTTAGAGTAGCAAGAAGCAACCTACAGTTGCTTTATCCAGTACAGAGGCTGAGTACAGAGGTGCAGCCATTGCTACTTGTGAGGTAGTATGGTTAAAGGGTCTCTTGGCAGATTTATGTGAGCTTATTGATGGCAAAGTTGTCATTCATTGTGACAACATGAGTAGTATACAGTTGGCCAAGAATCCAGTGTTTCATGCGAGGACCAAACACATAGAGGTCCATTATCACTTTGTCAGAGAGAAGGTGCTGGGATGGTACAGTTGATCTTCAGTATGTGAAGACTGATGAGCAGGTGGCTGATATCTTTACGAAGCCACTTAGCAGGGAGAAGTTTAAGTACTTCCGGACTATGTTGGGAGTACATGGGATGAGCTTGAGGGGGAGTGTTGAGAGTCTTGATATCCCAAGCTCATCTACATCTTCATCGGCAGTACATCATGAGCTTGAGAGGGGCTGTTGAGATTCAAGCTCGATGTCAGTGTGAGCCAGCTATGCTATGTGCTGGCAGATTAGGTAGGAACATGTGTGAGACATAAATGACCGCGTGTCCAGCTGGTCATAGTGTGTGGACATTAGCTAGGGTTAGTAGAGTGTGGACACAACTCATTGTGTGTTGTGTGGATTATGGATTAGTGCATTATGCTTTGTGTGAGAGTGGACATGGCTTCCCTCTATGGTTAGGGTTTGCAATATACATTAGGGTTTGCTCCTGTGTGTGTGTCTCCTCCTCCTCTACCGTTCTTTCAACATATATCTCTCTCTCTCTCACTCTCTTGAGCTTATGGTTGCATGCTTGTGTTTGTGAATGCTTGCTTGCTTGATTGTTGTGTATGCATGGAGTGGATGGTGTTAGTCTACCTTCTCTTCTCCTCTCCCTTCTTCTCAAGATCCCTCTTGCATGCATATTGGAATTGAGTGGAGGTAGAGCTCTCCATCTCTCCCTTCTTCTTTGCTCATTACCTAGCTTGTGGATCTCCACTTGGGTGACACAAGTGATGGTGGAGTGAGCCCCTAGCTACCTCACATAGGGGAGTTAACCCTCATTATGGTTGGCTAAATGCAATTCTCCAAATTGACCCTTGCATGGATACATTATCTTCTTCTCTCCTTCTCTTGTGCAAGGTAGTATGTTTTGGTTAACATCTTTGGTATGCCACTGTGTCGCAGGGATGTGTCACAGGGATGAGCATTTAGCTTAGGGTCCTCCATACATTTCAGTTGCTAGAGCCTTCATAGTTCCTGGTTGGAGTGCAAATCCACCGGTTGTTGCATGTTGGATGTTGTATGTGTTTGTTTTCATGTTTGTTGATTTTGTTTACTCTTACCATGGAGCAATGGAGATCAATGGAGCATTAGGAGAATTAAAGTCTTCATCGGATCTGGGAGACACAAGTAGGCGCTTGATCTTTGCTCTTGAGATTCATGCAGTTTTTTATTTTGTTCAACATTTGTTAAGTTTTGCATAATTAGCTTAATCTTCTAATTAATATCAATTAATTAGGTTTTCTTAGGCATTCTAGGCATCATTAGGTATCTAGGGACTAGCTCTAGCCTTCTACAAAAATAAAAATTCAAAAAAACTTCTAGGAAGTACCTGAATCATCGAAAATCTGAGGATGAGAGGAGGCAAAAATTTTCACTCTTGAAGGGTTTTTGAGAAGCGCGTACGATCGTACCCTTCTCAATGCCACATCCATGACAACTTTACCACGCCCATTCCTTTTTCTCTAGAGCATATCCTCTAATATCTCAAGCATTAAATTGTGCAGAGGGAATTTAGAAAGGAATAATCTATATTAATTAAGAATAAAGAGCATTAAACAAGGGGTACAAATGTACTATCAGGGAATCTCAATAGGTGGCTGTCAGCACCTTCCCATTAAAAATCTCTCTGATTTGGAAGCGTATGACTGTACCATTTAAATCGTACACTTGTACAATCTGGAGTGTATGGCCATTCCTTCTTTGAAGCCACGCCTGTTCCTTCTGCTCTGCCATGCCCGTACCGTTTAAAAGCGTACACCCGTACCATCTAGAGAGTACCCCCGTTCCTTCATTTTTCACAAGCGTACATTTGTTCCTTCCTATAGCCATGCCCATGTCTTTCGAGAAGCATATTCCCATGTCATCTCTGTCATGCATGTTCCCTCTGAAGTGTATGCCCATTTTCTTATCAAAGCATATGCTCGTACCATCTTGAAAGCATATGACTGTACCATTAAAAAAAAGGACTATCAATAGGTGGGTCTAGCACTGCTATTCCACACATTCCTGCACCTACACTCGGGAAATTGGTGTAAAACAACCCTCTATTTGACAATATAAACTCTCCAAATGCTCCCTCACTCATAAGGTTAGACCCATTGAGTTCAACACATCTTGGAGCTAGTCTTTGATAGTACTAGCCAGCAGTGAGACTAAAGATAATCCCAGCATAAGATAAGTTACTCCTGACCTAGAGACAGAAGGACTAGAGGCTGAGTGCATGGACAGACCAGTTATCTTGGAGAGCAAGACCCAACATCTCGTACCCATTCACAAAGAAGCCTTGCTTTGAGGCTCTGAAATTTATCTTGGGAAATGCACAGTCAGACGAGCCACATCCCAAGGAGAGAGGTATGGAAAACCAACTTGAAAGAGAGCCCATGCCACCTCTAGGTCCTAGAGCAAAGATAAGGCAAAGTGAAAGTAACCAAACCTAGACTCATCCACCAGTCTAGAGGATGGCCATGCCCACCTCAATAATGGTCGATTCATACCAAGCCCAGAGACCAATGCTAAACCCAGGATAAGAACCAAATCTCCAATGGCACGAGACATCCTATCACAACGAGAAAGGCCCTACCTGGCCCCATCATATCAGCCTGGGGCACCAATATACCAATAATACCCACCTTGGGGAGGAGGATACCCAACAAGGTACCATATGGGGCCATATGAGGCACAACCCAATCCTCCCATGAGACAAGGAACCCCAATGGTCTACTATCCACCTGGCCTAGCTCCTCCACCTATTTTTCCCCAACCAGATCCCGCTCTAGCCATGGCAGAGCTAACCCCTGAAATGTTAAGAATAGACATGGAAATAGGGAGGGGGTAGCTTTCGGCAACACCAACTCAGCCTATAAAAGGGTCCATACAAGAGCAAAAAAAACCCGCTAACATCTCTAAATTGATCACTAAGTTTGATGGAACTGGAGACCCCATAGTGCACTTAGAGATGTTTAATCAGATCTGTGGCATTCGGCCATGTGGATGACCAAGTCAAGGTGAGTGCCTTTGACGTCACCCTAGATGGCAAATCTGGCCGATGGTTTAGGTCCTTAAATATAGAAGATAAGGCCACCTTCTTTGAAGCCTTGAAAGAGGCCTTCAAGGTTGGATACTCTCGTCAAGGAACCAGATGGACTCCCATTCAGTACTTACACAATGTAAAAAAAAGGATGGTGAAACCATCCGGGATTACATCAGCAAGGTAAGATATCTCTAGTCTTGTTGTAGTGTCAGAGACAAGTTCTTTGATAAAAGGCTAATTGGGAGATTCTTGGAAGGCCTAGATGATGTTCCCTTACATAATTCTTTGCATACCTTGGCCCATAACTCCTTCGAGCAATGTTGCATGAGTGCTATGGAATTTGAGGATAACTTCAAGGGAACACATTCCCAAGAACTTCACGAGGGTACATCTGAAGCCTCATTCAAAACAACCAACACTAGATCTGAGGGAAAAAGTAAGGAGTCCACCTCGAGACAACAAGTCGAATAGCTAGCATGCTACATTAATGTAGCAAATGATCCAACACTCGAGAACCAGGATCGAGTTGGTCAACCCCATATCTACCCTAAGAGGGAGCTAGTGTGGTGCCCCATATCTACCCTAAGAGGGAGCTAGTGTGGTGCCCAATTTGTCGATATAACCACACCATCACGAAGTGTCCACATTTGCGACCATGTCCCACCTTCTACTGCACATACTGCCAAAGATGGGGTAGTCATGAAATCATAAATTTCTATCAACAAAGGGCTGCTCAAGCTTAAGCCATGCCTCAAGCCCTGCGCAAACTAAAGGCAACTACCATTGGCTTTACTAGCACCTACACTTCACAACGCACCTCAACCAGTGGCCCAAAGAGGAATCCTTAGGGTACTAGAGATACCCTTACCACCCCCAGTACTCCCACCTCAACCCCCATGACCATGAATCACACTTGTTCGTCATAGCTAACCTTGACAAAAGTTTTCGAAGAAGGGCACAAGGGGCAAGTTCTTGAAGGACCCACTTACAAGCCACTTGAACCAAAAAGTCCACCCTCCTAGATTTTAAGCCACTATATGATGAAGGGTGACCAAATGTTCCCTATATAGTTAGCCACCCCAACTCCAGGGGGACGAGACATGAATACTATGGCTAAACGTGCCCACCCATGCAATGTTACCATTGCATAGGACCTCACCAGGTAGCTGAGTGTCCAATCAAAAAAGGGATGGAAAGTACCTCCGTAGGCATTTACGCATTAACCCCTTTATGTGTTGGGTGTGGGATAGACATGTATAAGGGATATCCTCGCTAAGAGCAAGCACATCAGGAAAAGCTCGTGAAGCTAATCCCAACACCAGCATTAACTTGTTGAGTGTAAGAGATGGATTCATCTATACGGTCCCTCTCAATGCAGTGACCAGATTACAGAACAAAAAAAGGGCCGTAGTCCACGCTATAGTGGAGGCATAGACCTCTCAAAACTAGGGACACACAAAAGTTTCATCTCAAAAGAATGTCTCGGAACAAGCACACGATGTGACTAGATGCTCGGGAAAGAAGACCACAAAAATTGGCAAAGGAGATAGCCGAGTAGTCATTAAAAGTAGCTCAAAAGATGGCACAACCACCCATATTCATCAGAAGAGGAACAACTACTACCTTCAACCGTCCATACCAAGGAGCCAATTGACCCTAACCAGCTTCCCAAAAAGTTAGCCGAATACCCTAATCCCATCGAGGAAAAGTAAAGGCTAATGGCAGCCCAAGAATTAGTTCAAGATTGCCAAGCTCAGATAGAAGATGAGCCTCCAACAACTTACCTAACCTTCAACCACCCATACCAAGGAGCCAATTGACCCTAACTAGCTTCCCAAAAAGTTAGCCAAATACCCTAATCCCATTGAGGAAAAGGAAAGGCTAATGACAGCCCAAGAATTAGTTTAGGATTGCCAAGTTCAAATAGAAGATGAGCCTCCAACAACTTACCTAGAGCCATGCCTCTTGGTCTCCAACATGCGACCTATCGAAGGGGCTCAGGTATATAACAAAGATATGCTAGAACAAGAAACCCCTAATAGGCCAACACAAGCAGCATCACCCACTGTGTGGTGACAGCTACCCCCCACCAAGTAAACCAAGTAATTGAATATCTCTAAAACCTAGGGGATGACCACCTCAAAAGGACAAACACACAAGTCAAAATCCCAATACCCTATATGAACAAGAGCTTAAGGAAAATCCAAGGTGACTTTCCTCAAGGAACAAGATTGGCTCCTAGAGACATTGCAGGTCTCTCTTCCTTTCTATCCTTAGATTCAAATCCCCATTGGCACCTTGCTTCAAGGTAGCCCAAGCTTATGGAAGGATCTAAAAGATTGGATGGAGGGATTCCTTAGAGCAGGCATGCAGGAATCCATAGAGCTAGATAGCTCTAATGAGACTAAGCAAGATGAACTCATTGAACCCCATGAGATCACCAGCACCCCCATGGTTTGAGTCAACAAACTTGGACAATATTTTGAAGGTGTTGAATTCAATGTAGCATTGCCGATAACCTTCGATGGCCTCAAGGTCACTATAATACTAGATTGGGGGCAAGAGTGAGCATTGTCACCAAACAATGCTGGGAGAAATGGGGGGAACCATGGATAACACGACCTTTTTTGTAAAACTCACTGATGAAGCCACCGCTAGACCCATTGATCTTTTGAAGGATTTAAAAATCAATATCCTTGGAACCACATTCTGCCACACCTTTGTGGTGATGAACTTTAGCTAATAGCCAGTTTCGTATGGTTGCTAACTAGGATACTGACCACATCTACATTGAGAGAAAAGACCAAACAGTCACAAGATCACAACCTACACACACTGTGTAAGATTCCTCCCTCTAGCTTTTGAGATGTACAGATGTAAGATACTCCCCTTCAGTCTCTTGTAATCATTTTCCCCTCAGAAATGGAAAAAGATCTTGTTTTACCCTGTTTTGGCCTAGAGAGAGAAAATGTTCTAGAGAGAGATAATACAAAATTGAGATATCTTTGGATACAAAAATTCTCCTAATATCTAAGATGAATTTCCCTGAAACAAAGTTCAAATTTAATTTTCCAATGCATTGGGAATTAATTGAATATGTGTATAAGAGACCTTAGCCTAAGAGTCCACATTTTCACAAATTTTTGATTAAGGTCAAAATAAGGTTCCAAAGGTCCAATAGGATTAATCCAAGTGTTGGGATGACAAAAATACAATGAATAAAAGAAAATGGCCCAAAAATGAGTAAATTCTCACATAAGTTGAAGAGTTGGCTGAGTACTAGGTTTATTAGTTAAAAATTGGGATATTTTAAGTAAAATGATGAATTTTTGACACCTCAGTAAGGAGGGAGAGCCCCATCAAGTAGGAACCTTTTTTATCATCATTGCTTGAAATTTTTAATTCAAAAAAATCAAGATATTTCATCTCTCCTCTCTCCTGATGCAAACTAGATAAAAAAGGGAGCTAAACTGGTCCAAAACTTGTCCAAATTGGGTCAAATTCGAGCTGGAAGCCTCTAGAACCTAGTTGGACTTGGTTAGTGGCCTCTCTTACCTATAAATAGACCCTCATTCCTTTTTATTTTCATCTTTGAGTAATTACATGCCAGTATTATCTTCATTTTAGTATAATTCTATTATCCCTCTATTTTGCCTCTACTTTTGGGAGCTTTGGAGCTTCCCAATCCTCCATCCTCTCTTGGAGATTACCCTCCCCCTCTTGGTGGCCAAGGACTTGCTTGTGGGCTTCACTTCTATCCAAAGAATCAAGCCAAATTAAAAGGTAAACCCTAATTTAATGGTTTTTTCTATTCTTCTCAAATGACTTTCTTCTTCTCAACCCCTCTAATGCTTGAGAAGCTTTCAATGGAATGGTTTTCTCTTGAAATCAAGCTCTCCAAAGATTCATAATGTTAATTAGATTAATGCTAATCTTTATGCTTAATTATAATATTTTCTTTAAGAAAATCTCTCTTTTGGAAAGATTAACCATATTTATGGTTAGATCCTTGTTAGAAGGATGATTCTTAATGATAATCTCTTTATCTTAATCAAAACTCTAGGCTTGACAAGCTAGAGAAAAGGATTAGTTATTTTTATGATTTTTAATTCAGTAAATACGATGATTAATTTCTTTATGCTAATTTATGATTAAGAAAAATCATATTAACTCATTTTAAATTGAAAAAGGGTTATGCTAACATTTCTAGAAAAGAGGAATGGTTATTTTAGAATAATCAAAATATTTAATTATAATTATGTTTATAATTATGATTATAATTATGTTGGGTATGCATAATTAAATTTTAGTCAAAAAGAGGAATTCCTATCATATTTCAAATACAAGTTTTCATTTCAAATTAGAAAATTGAACATTTCCAGTAATTGCAGCAAAGCTCTGGCAAAATTTTTCCCTAGAAAAGAGATAAATCTTATTTTTATGCATAATTTTAATAATGCAAAAAGAGAAATTCCTATCATATTCTAGGCATAGATATTCTTATGCTAAAAGAATGATTTTGTCAGTTTTATGGAAAATACTTTTATAGTATTTATGCATAATTATTTAAATAGAGAAAAGAGGAATTTTTGTTATATCTATTTTTACATGCATAATAAATTTTATGCAAAAAGAGGAGTTTTGAGCATTATCCAATTGAAAAAAAATAAAGAAGGTTATGCCAACTAGATATTTTGGAGGATTATGATCTAAATACTATGGTTTCATCTCAGTTCTACTTTAAAGATAGCCAAATATGTGAAAGGCAATTTCATATAAGGTGTGTAAGTGGTATGTCTAAATTGTAATTGCATGAGTGCCGGCTAGGGAGGGGCCTGGGAACTCTTTTCTAACCAAGCAAAATGATTCTAGAATTTTCCAAATCAGTTTGGTCAATTTTTGACCATTTTTGGGTCAGTTTAGCTTACTTTTTGGAACTAGACTTTAATTAAGAGAGAGGAGAGATTAAATATCTCAATATTTGAGAATTTAAAACTCCACCACACATGTGAAATAGGCGCCTCCTTCATGAGGGGGGAATCCCCACTTTGAGGTGTCAAAAATCAGTATTTACTCATTTTTGGGGAGATTTTCTTTATTTCTTCTATTTATCTCCTCCCTACATTTGGATGAATCTGATTGGCCCCTCAGAACCTTAATTTAATTTTTTTTAAAAATTTGGACCCCTAGGATAAGGCCTTTTGAACAGATTATAATTGATTTCTAATGCACCTTTTGAAAATCTTTTTGAACTTATGTTCCGAGGGAATTTATTTTAATAAGAAGAGATATTTTTCCATCCAAAAATATCTAAAATCATTTTCTCTCTCTAGGTAAAAACACGTAGAAACGAGATCTTTTATATTTCTGAAGAGGGATTTGATTACAGGGGAAGATACTGGACATCTTGAGGGGTTGGGGAGGAATTTTACACCGCGAGCCCATGCATCTCTTGGTTCAGAACCCTCCAGGATCCTCCTTAAGTGTCCTAGCACTTCACTCAGGGACCGCTTCGTCGGCCCTTGCCCATCGTACTGGAAGCGTACCATTTTTCAACCATAGCGAGGCTGGTCAAGACCTGGGTAGGCTTTGCCGCGTGAGCCGTCCTTTGAACACTCCCCGCTAGCTGCTGTTGCAACCGAACTTCCCTTAGAAAAACATATACCAAATGCTCCCTCCAGCATTCTGGCATAAGACAGTCCTTTAAGAAAACAGGGTTTCTAAGTAAGTTTTCAGTTTGATTTTCTTTTGAATACAAGGAGTATTTCTTGAATCAGTATCCCCAAAACTTCTTGATCGAAATTTTGAATTTCATACCACAATTCCTCGAATTCTATAACCTTGATCCACATATCAATTCAAAGGGTCTCAAACTTAGTTTTAGATTTGGCGGGAGTTTTGAGTGTATTTTTCTAAACTGGTCACACCTTCTTTCCCTGAAACTGACGAAAGAGTTTGGTCTTGGTCATAATCTGATTTAAGGTTCAAGTTAGATAAGATTTTTCCTAAACTATCTTTCTCGAAAAGGTTTGGTAATTCAGTTACTATTTTACTGAATTTCTTTCTTTGAATATTCAATTAAGTGATTTCTAAATTAGTTATGAATTCCAATGAAGAATAAATTAATCATTTATCTAAATATTTTGATCTCGATAGATTTCGTTATTTTTTTTACAATATATGTGAATATAAAATGATAGAAATTTCTCTCTTAGAGTTTAATTATTCATTTATCAAATACTCATAGAATTTAAACATATAATTTGAGAGAATTCTAATTTTGATATAAAAAATCTTTATGCATCTATTTATGCATAAAAATCAACTTCAATGGAAATAACTTTTTAAAAAAATCCTTTTATGCATCTATTTATGCATAAATTCAAATTTAATAAGAATAACACTTTTAAAATAAAAAGAATTTTTTTATGCATCTATTTATGCATAAAAAATAATTTTTATAAGAATAACGCTTTTATAATAAAAAATGTCTTTATGCATCTTTCTATGTATAAAAATAAAATTTAATAAGAATAACACTTTTATAATTAAAAAATTTCTTTATACATCTTTCTATGCATAGAAATCAAATTTAATAAGAATAACACTTTTATAATAATAAAAAATTCCTTTATGCATCTTTATATGCATAGAAATCAAATTTAATAAGAATAACACTTTTATAATAAAAAATTTCCTTTATGCATCTTTCTATGCATAGAAATCAATTTTAATAAGAATAACACTTTTATAATTAAAAAATTTCCTTTATGTATCTTTCTATACATAGAAATCAAATTTAATAATTAATATCAGTGATATCCATGCATATTCATAGGTGAATATGTACATGGAGTAATTAGAATATTTCTTTTAGATGCAAAAATGGTGGGAATTACTCTTTTAGAATAACATAAAAACAAACTTTCTTTTTCACAAAATTCTGGAAAATTTTGCCATAACCTCCTTTGTATGGCTGACCATTTCTCCTTTTTATCTTTCTTCACTTAACTTAATTAACCCAATTTAAAATTATAGAACTCTAATCTACACAATTTTCTAAATTCAAGAGAGTAAACAATAAGAAGAGTTTAATTAATCACTTAGTTAATCTTTCTAGGATTAAGAAAGGTTGGAAGTAAAGAAGAGAAGGGGGTGGCCTTTTCATCAAAGGCATAGCATTTGAATTTAATTCAATCATTTACAAAACATAAAAATCAAGGAAAACCATAGATTTTTCATTAAAATTCGTAAACAAAGTAAGAAAATTAACTTACATGGAGCTTGTAAGCTCTCCTTTGGCTTGAGGGATTGAGGGTTCTACTCTTGTTTGAAGCAAGAGTGGCCACCAATTCACTTTGGAGAGGATTAGGCCAAAAACAATTGAATTATTAAAAAATTCAATGTAGATGGCTCAGGACAAGAGTAGAGTAACAGTGCATAAACACCATTAAGATTTTACAAAGGGGGGAGCTTCTATTTATAGAAAAAAGTGAGCCTCTAACCAAGCAAACTGATTCTAGATTTTTTAAGATCAATTTGGTCAATTTTTGACCATTTTTGGGTCAGTTCAGCTTACTTTTTGGATCTAGATTTGAAATAGGAGAGAGGAGAGATGAAAATATCTCATTTTATTGATTAAAAATTGAGGGTAATGATGAGAAAAAGGTGCCTACTTCATGAGGGGAGATCCCCACACTGAGGTGTTAAAATTTTAGTTTTTTAATTCTTTTCTTTGGTCCTTAGTCCACTCTTCATCTCTTATGTTAGCATTTACTCTTTTTTTTGGGGGGGGGGGGTTTCCTTTTATTCTTCAATTTATCTCCTCCCTACATTTGGATTGATCTCCTTGGCCTGTCAAACCTTTTTTTCGACCTTAATCCAAAATTTTCTGAAAAAAGGGGCCCTTAGGCTAAGGTCTTTTGTGCACATTATAATTTATTTCTAATGTGCCTTAGGAATTTCTTTTTAACTTCTATTTCGGGGGAATTTGTTTTATAAGAAGGGATATTTTTCCATCCAAAGATATCTAAAAATTGAATTACCTCTCTCTAGAACATTTTCTCTCTCTAGGCCAAAACAGGTAGAAACAAGATCTTTTATTATTCTGAAAAGGGGATTGATTACAGGGGAAGAAACTGGACATCTTGAGGGGCTGGGGAGGAATCTTACATAATCACACTAGGAGAAACCTCATAAAACTTGACAACTTTTTCTTAAGGGAACGGATCTTGATCTTTGTAAATAAGGTAGCTATGTTTATGCATATTTAGAACCTCCAAGACATTGGTAAACTCCCTATTAACCCTTTTCGGGAAGACCTCTATGGCGTCAATGCAACCCCCATATCATTTTCACCACCTTTGGGCCAGAAGTGTCATAATGGCCAGAATCTACTCGAAAGCCATGTATTGTATATTTTATATGTGTGCTCACTACTTGTCTATTAAAGGTGCACCATGGGATCCTAGGTTGAAAGTGCTAGCTTTAGAATATAGGTGTTTACACTAGTTAGAGTGGCTAAATGAGCCCAAGGAGGAATAGACTTTTAACTTTGGCTACCCAAGAGTGTGAACCCTAGAGGTCACCTACAAAGCCTAAAATGTAACTCTCACCACTCATTATTTGATGCATAAGATAATAGAGTGCTCTTCTTCTCTACTTTCTTATACTATTACTTGCTTGCCTTGTGCTTGTTTTAGCTTTTATGTATGCCTGCTTGCATATGTGTGTGAGAGTGAGTGTAGAAGATAGATTGGTGAGGAGGGTCGAGCTTCCATTGGAGTGCGACGGCGGAGTGGAGCTTCGGGTGTAGCTGCGTGGAAACATCATCTCCTACAAGAATCCCAGGCAACCAGCTTTCACGAGGTGAGTGACACACCCCAACTATGCATTTGTATGCTAGGCCATGGTAAACTAGTTTCTCAATTAAGTTGTTTATGCTCCCGAGTGTGGTTGGAAAAAGCCCATGACATTGGGTTGTTCCTTGTGTTCTTTCTTTGGCATCACGGCTTCCCATATGTGGCACCGCTGTCGAGGAGTAGCCCCACCGCATAGCAACCAAACATTTTGAGAGCTAGTGAATGGTTAAATAGAAAATCTAAAAATAACTTTAATTTTTGCTGCATATTCTTGCTTCCATTGCATTCTTTTGTTATCTTAGGAATTTTGTGTTTAGTTTTTGATATTGTCCTGAGATTGTGTGTTCTTTGATTCTTGCAATTCAAGTTTTTTGGGTCAATTTGTGCACTTTTTATTTTCTGTTATTTTGTAATTTTGCAATAAAAAAAAGTAGTTTGGGCTTTAAATTTAAGGAATTAGGTGAAATAGACCTTAAAATTGGTTTTGGGACATAGGCTTTACCCCAATTTGGATTCCCTACATGGAGAACTTGGGTTGGAAATAACGATTTAGG
Organism: Cibotium barometz; assembly: GCF_041138505.1. Classification (NCBI taxonomy): domain Eukaryota; kingdom Viridiplantae; phylum Streptophyta; class Polypodiopsida; order Cyatheales; family Cibotiaceae; genus Cibotium; species Cibotium barometz. Next base: position 4,767,528 of record NC_141051.1, on the reverse strand, counting down.
GTAGGATTTGCAAACCAAAATTATTTCTTTGTTTTACAAATTTCTTACGTTTTTACATTAGTGCAAATTATGTAAATTAACCTAACTTAATCCACTTGTAATTTGGGCCACAAGTTGTAAGTCTTTTGGGTGGCCACATTTAATGCGTGTGCAAGCTTTAGGCCGCAAGTCAAAAAGGGAATCTTGGAAAACTCCAAAAACCTTGACCATCCCTTTTCGGGTAGTTGCGGTGAAACCAAAAACCATACACCACAAACCAAAAATCGCAATCCACAAACCAGAAACCGAAAACCAAAAATCGTAAACCATGAAAGTAAAAAACAAAAAGTAAAAGAAGTAAAAAGTTTTTAAAAAAAAGAAATAAAAGGGAAAAGGTAAGGCCAGTGGATAATTTTTTTTTTAAAAAAGTGCACACATAAGTTTGCCTATTATATGTTTTAGGCCATTTACGGTCAATTTGGTGCACTTGATACAAGACCCAAAAAATTTTACAATTTTTCATCTTTAAGCAACCCACAACTATAGGAAACCATCTCTAGTTGGCCCAAAAAAAGTGCATACACAACCCTTCCCAAAGTGTTAGAACTGTCTAAAACCCATTTTGGACAAGTTTCTCTAAAACCTTGCCCAGAACTTACTGCCAGATGACAGGACATAAGAGGAGGTGCAAGAGGTAGAAGCCCTAATCCAAGCGGCTAGGGCAAAAGAGGAAGAGGCCTTATGCCGAGCCCAAAAACGATTAGCAACCCAAACTACACCAATTGGACAAGCCACCCAAGCCTCATCTATTGCTTAAGTGACTAACAGCTAGAGAGCACTGGACCGCATGAATTTATTTCCAAGGTGGATCTAGGTGTAAGATTCTCAAACTCATTTACTACAAATCGAGAGATGGGAATTGATGCAACCCAGGAAACTTTGACAAACCTGGCTACGGGCCTTATATATGCTATTAATTGGGAGGAAATCCCACAAACAAGGAAGAACGACTTCGGATGGTCGTGGAATGTATTCAGGCTATTGTAGAGCAAGAGAGGCTTAGACATGGAATCACCATGCCAACGCGACTTCCTCTGGCACCACAGGTTGAGACAAAAAATGCATGAGGCCTTGCCTTGTTGAGTGAGATGGAGACACCATCAATAAGCCCTACTTATCCCACATTTGTGGTGATGCCTAGCTACAGGATGGACCAAGCCTCGACTGCTGCTATTGTTCCTCAAGGTTACACAGGACTCCAAGAGTCTACTAGCACATTCTTCACATTCCGAGACCATAGTAGAGAGGTGCCCACTTGAGATGCTATTAGCACAATGGTATTGGGTACCGGTTGCAATAGTCCCTACTACAACAATGGCTCTAAGCCTAGTTAACACATCCATATCATCTGCTAGGGCCACAAAAAGAGGAACCTTCACTCAACATTCTTGATTCCTTGCATCTTCCTCTACTTTGCTAATGCAACCTAGATCAAGGGGGACATTCTCACAAATGAATAGACTAGTGGTGCCCTTGGCTCATATGCCATCAGTACCTATGGAAATTCTTGTATGACCCCCCCAGCTATCGAACTCATGTTACTCCTCTGGGATTCTTGCCATTAGGCATGTAGGCAGCACCCTTAATACCACATGTTACCTTTGATGTACCAATACTTAGCAGTAGCCCTCCCAACTCATCCAATAGCCTTTGCACAAGCATTGGGGAGAGCAATGGCCGAAATCATAGGACCAGTCATGAGAGATAATGGATAGAGTAGCTTTAGAAAGGTTGGACAAATTGCAAATCTTACACATAAGTTCAATGGAGAGGGCGATTCTAGAAGTCATCTCAAAGTCTTTGATTAAGTTTATGAGGCCTTAGGTGAGAGGAATGAGCTTGCAAAGACCAATGCCTTTAGCCTTACACTAGATGGCAAGGCTAGTGGGGGGCTGGTGATTGGTATTGGACCCTAAGAGTTGAAGAATGTCTAAACTTTATTGGGCTTCGACAATTATTTCTAAAGCAATTTGTGCATGAGGGAGCTTTGTGGAGTGTGGCTTCACAGTTGCACAAAGCTAGGAGAGAAGAAGGTGAGTTAATGAGAGATTATATTAGTCATCTTCAGCATTTGAGCTGTAAGATTCCTCCCTCCACAGCTTTTGAGGTGTACAGGTGTAAGAACCTCCCCTTCTGATCTTATAATTATTCCCTTCTCTGAAAAAAAAAGAAATATTCTATTTTACCCTGTTTTGACCTAGAGAGAGAAAATGTCTAGAGGGAGGTAGTCCAAAATTGAGATATTTTTGGATATAAAAATCCTCTTAGTGTCTAAAATGGGTTCCCCTAAAACAAAAATTCAAAAAGAACTTTCCAATATGCAATTGGAATTAATTGAAATTATGTATAAAGGACCTTAGCCTAAGGGTCTAGATTTTAAGAAATTTTTGGATTATGGTCCAACTAAGGTTCCTATGGGGGCCAATAGGATCAATCCAAGTGTGGGGAGGAGATAAATCCAATTTATAAAATAAAAACCCCCAAAAATGAGTAAATGCTCACATAAGATAAAGAGTTCACTAAAGGACAAGGTTTATTAGTTAAAAAAAACTATGAGTATTACTAAAAAATGAGATATTTTGGGTATAATGATTCAATTTTGACACCTTGATAAGGAGAAGGGGGCTCTTCAAGGAGGCGCCTATTTCACATGTGTGGTGGAGTTTTAAACTCAAAAATATTGTGATATTTTTATCTCTCCTCTCTCCTAGATCAAACCAAATCAAAAGGGAGCCAAACTAGGTCCAAATCTTGTCCAAATTCAGCCAAACTGAACCTAGAAAATTCTAGAAACTAGTTGGACTTGGTTAGAGACCTCCCTCACCTATAAATAGATCCTTAGCCCTTTGTAAAAAAATATGAGAACTATACCATGCTTGTATTATATACTGAAATAATGATATTTTCTATTATCCTCTAAAAATCCTCTTACAAATTGAAGAGATTGGAGCTTCTCTCTCTCTTCAATCTTCCTCGGTGACTCCAACAACATACCAAACCAATTGATTGGTTGGGGGCCTCTACTGTGATCAAAGAATCAAGTATTTAGGAGGTAAAGTAGTATGGATTATTGTCTTCTTTTTCTTAAATCTCCAAATGTTTCTCTTCTCAACCCCTCTCAAGCTTGAGAGGCATTAATTTGAATGGCTTTTGAATACTATTGAAGTTCTTTAATGTATTGTAATGAAGAAATACATAAATTTTAATTTATGCTTAATTTATAATGGTTTTTAAGCATTTCTCTCTCTCCCCCAAAGAATGGTCGTTCCTATGACCTATTCTCAATTCAAATGAAGCTTCTCATGAAGCATTTCTCTAATCTAAAAGTAAATTCTATGCTTGTCTAATTGGAGGCCAAATAAATGGCTTTTTAATACCTTTATGCTATTTAATTTATTGTAAAATTAAGAATCAATCCATAATTGAATAAGGATCCAATTAGTGGTTATTCTAATCACATGAATAATACTAAGCTTTATTCTTTCAAATTTATTGAGAATTATCAGTAATAGTAGCGGAGCTATGGCAAAATTTCTAAAAAATAAACACATAAATCATTTTCATTCTCATAATATGAACACTTGACTTGGTGGATCAAGTTAATGGATGACGAATGGAGAACTTGCTTGACTGAAATTCCCATGGAGGAATGTTCATAAAGAAACTTTTTTCGGTCTAATGGACCATTATTGTGTTAAGGATATGAATGATATGATCTGAATGAATTGTTATTTGATGATGAGTTCTATATAACGGATATTTATCCCAGGATTCTGTTGGGTTGACCAGAATATAAGGAACCCCAGAATCAGTTGGATCATAAGGGAAAGAGTTGTCCTCTAGTTTGCGAGATGAGGACATCTCGCGTTTTTTAAGTGGGGTAGGATGTAAGATTCCTCCCTCCAGCTTTTGAGGTGTACAGGTGTAAGAACCTCCCCTTTTGATATTATAATTATTCCCCTCTCTGAAATAAAAGAAAGATCTTGTTTTACCCTGTTTTGACCTAGAGAGAGAAAATGTCTAGAGGTAGTCCAAAATTGAGATATTTTTGGATATAAAAAATCCTCCTAGTGTCTAAAATGGGTTACCCTGAAATAGAAATTCAAAAAGAACTTTCCAATGTGCAATTGGAATTAATTGAAAGTATGTATAAAGGACCTTAGCCTAAGGGTCTAGATTTTAAGAAATTTTTGGATTATGGTCCAATTAAGGTTCCTATGGGCCAATAGGATCAATCCAAGTGTGGGGAGGAGATAAATCCTATTTATAAAAGAAAAACCCCCAAAAATGAGTAAATGCTCACATAAGATGAAGAGTTGACTAAGGACAAGGTTTATTAGTAAAAAAAACTATGAGTATTACTAAAAAAATGAGATATTTTGGGTATAATGATTCAATTTTGAAACCTTGGTAAGGAGAAGGGGGCTCTTAAGGAGGCATCTATTTCACATGTGTGGTGGAGTTTTAAACTCAAAAATATTGTGATATTTTTATCTCTCCTCTCTCCTAGATCAAACCAAACCAAAAGGGAGCCAAACTAGGTCCAAATCTTGTCCAAATTCAGCCAAACTGAACCTGGAAAATTCTAGAAACTAGTTGGACTTGGTTAAAGGCCTCCCTCACCTATAAATAGATCCTTAGCCCTTTGTAAAAAAATATGAGAACTATGCCATGCCAGTATTATATTGAAATAATGATATTTTCTATTATCCTCTAAAAATCCTCTACAAATTGAAGAGATTGGAGCTTCTCTCTCTCTTCAATTTTCCTCGGTGACTCCAACAACATACCAAACCAATTGATTGGTTGGGGGCCTCTACTGTGATCAAAGAATCAAGTATTTAGGAGGTAAAGTAGTACGGATTATTGTCTTCTTTTTCTTAAATCTCCAAATGTTTCTCTTCTCAACCCCTCTCAAGCTTGAGAGGCATTAATTTGAATGGCTTTTGAATACTATTGAAGTTCTTTAATGTATTGTAATGAAGAAATACATAAATTTTAATTTATGCTTAATTTATAATGGTTTTTAAGCATTTCTCTCTCTCCCCCAAAGAATGGTCGTTCCTATGACCTATTCTCAATTCAAATGAAGCTTCTCATGAAGCATTTCTCTAATCTAAAAGTAAATTCTATGCTTGTCTAATTGGAGGCCAAATAAATGGCTTTTTAATACTTTTATGCTATTTAATTTATTGTAAAATTAAGAATCAATCCATAATTGAATAAGGATCCAATTAGTGGTTATTCTAATCACATGAATAATACTAAGCTTTATTCTTTCAAATTTATTGAGAATTATCAGTAATAGTAGCGGAGCTATGGCAAAATTTCTAAAAAATAAACACATAAATCATTTTCATTCTCATAATATGAACACTTGACTTGGTGGATCAAGTTAATGGATGACAAATGGAGAACTTGCTTGACTGAAATTCCCATGGAGGAATGTTCATAAAGAAACTTTTTTCGGTCTAATGGACCATTATTGTGTTAAGGATATGAATGATATGATCTGAATGAATTGTTATTTGATGATGAGTTCTATATAACGGATATTTATCCCAGGATTCTGTTGGGTTGACCAGAATATAAGGAACCCCAGAATCAGTTGGATCATAAGGGAAAGAGTTGTCCTCTAGTTTGCGAGATGAGGACATCTCGCGTTTTTTAAGTGGGGTAGGATGTAAGATTCCTCCCTCCAGCTTTTGAGGTGTACAGGTGTAAGAACCTCCCCTTTTGATATTATAATTATTCCCCTCTCTGAAATAAAAGAAAGATCTTGTTTTACCCTGTTTTGACCTAGAGAGAGAAAATGTCTAAAGGTAGTCCAAAATTGAGATATTTTTGGATATAAAAAATCCTCCTAGTGTCTAAAATGGGTTACCCTGAAATAGAAATTCAAAAAGAACTTTCCAATGTGCAATTGGAATTAATTGAAAGTATGTATAAAGGACCTTAGCCTAAGGGTCTAGATTTTAAGAAATTTTTGGATTATGGTCCAATTAAGGTTCCTATGGGCCAATAGGATCAATCCAAGTGTGGGGAGGAGATAAATCCTATTTATAAAAGAAAAACCCCCAAAAATGAGTAAATGCTCACATAAGATGAAGAGTTGACTAAGGACAAGGTTTATTAGTAAAAAAAACTATGAGTATTACTAAAAAAATGAGATATTTTGGGTATAATGATTCAATTTTGACACCTTGGTAAGGAGAAGGGGGCTCTTAAGGAGGCATCTATTTCACATGTGTGGTGGAGTTTTAAACTCAAAAATATTGTGATATTTTTATCTCTCCTCTCTCCTAGATCAAACCAAACCAAAAGGGAGCCAAACTAGGTCCAAATCTTATCCAAATTCAGCCAAACTGAACCTGGAAAATTCTAGAAACTAGTTGGACTTGGTTAAAGGCCTCCCTCACCTATAAATAGATCCTTAGCCCTTTGTAAAAAAATATGAGAACTATGCCATGCCAGTATTATATTGAAATAATGATATTTTCTATTATCCTCTAAAAATCCTCTACAAATTGAAGAGATTGGAGCTTCTCTCTCTCTCTCTTCAATTTTCCTCGGTGACTCCAACAACATACCAAACCAATTGATTGGTTGGGGGCCTCTACTGTGATCAAAGAATCAAGTATTTAGGAGGTAAAGTAGTACGGATTATTGTCTTCTTTTTCTTCAATCTCCAAATGTTTCTCTTCTCAACCCCTCTCAAGCTTGAGAGGCATTAATTTGAATGGCTTTTGAATACTATTGAAGTTCTTTAATGTATTGTAATGAAGAAATACATAAATTTTAATTTATGCTTAATTTATAATGGTTTTTAAGCATTTCTCTCTCTCCCCCAAAGAATGGTCATTCCTATGACCTATTCTCAATTCAAATGAAGCTTCTCATGAAGCATTTCTCTAATCTAAAAGTAAATTCTATGCTTGTCTAACTGGAGGCCAAATAAATGGCTTTTTAATACTTTTATGCTATTTAATTTATTGTAAAATTAAGAATCAATCCATAATTGGATAATGATCCAATTAGTGGTTATTCTAATCACATGAATAATACTAAGCTTTATTCTTTCAAATTTATTGAGAATTATCAGTAATAGTAGCGGAGCTATGGCAAAATTTTTGAAAAATAAACACGTAAATCATTTTCATTCATAATATGAAAAGAGGACTTCCTACCATATTCTAGGATTAATCATCCTAGATTAATTGAATGATTCTCATTATAATCATGGAAATTTTGATTTTTATGTTTATGCATAAATAGTAATTAGCAAAAGAGAAATTTCTAGTAATTCATTTTTAATGTTAAAAGAGGAATTCCTATGACATTTGGAATTCCATCATTGAGATGGAAAAAGAGAAATTCCTAGCATTTTGGAATTAATGAATATTTTAATTAAATTTAAAAATAAAATTTAGATAAATTTATTCATCTATGAGAAATATTTAAATGTTAAAAGAGAAATTCCTATGACATTTGGAATTCCATCATTTAGATGGAAAAAGAGAAATTCCTAGCATATTGGAATTATTGGATAATTCATTTAAATTCAAAGATAAATTTTAGATAAATTTATTTTACCTGTGAGAAATATTTAAATGTTAAAAGAGGAATTCCTATGACATTTGGAATTCCGTCATTTAGATGGGAAAAGAGAAATTTCTAGCATATTGGAATTATTGGATAATTCATTTAAACTCAAAGATGAATTTTTGATAAATTTGTTTATCTATGAGAAATATTTAAATATTAAAAGAGGAATTCCATCATTTAGATGGGAAAAGAGAAATTCCTAGCATATTGAAATAATGGATATTTTATTTTATGAGAAATAATTGACAAAAAAAGAGGAATTCCCATGACATTGGAATGTAAATAATCAAATGCAAAAAGAGGAATTCCCATGGTAATTGAGATCCAAGAAATTAAATGGGAAGAAGAGGAAATTTTAGTATAATTCAATTTGTGATTATTTACCAAAAGTGAAAATATGGGTAGAATTGATTTCTATAAATCCCATGAATGCTTTTATTCAAAAGAGGAATATTGAATATAATTCAATTGAAGAATTGAGAAGGAATATTGAATATAATTCAATTGAAGAATTGAGAAGGAATACGAAAATAGTCATCGAGAAAAGGAACCTTTGATTAGGCCAAACAATTGGTAGAAATTTAGAAAAAGTCCCATTATCGGTATCAAACTAGAAAAAGCTATTAAATAGGAATAGCATGTGAATGGATGTGATATGATGTGTATGGGATGTGATAGGATGTAAATGGATGTGATAAGATGTGTATGGGATGCGACAGGATGTGAATGAATGTGATAAGATGAAAATAGGATGTGATAAGATGTGATGTAATGAAATGGATGTGGATGTGAATAATGAGATGAGAGGATATGTGAAAGGGTGATATGGAAAGTACATGGATGTGGATGTGGATGTGGATGTGGATGAGCATGTGGAAGAATGGATGTGGATGTATGGATGTGGATGTGTATATGGAAGAATGAATGTAGATGTGTATGTGGAAGAATGGATGTGGATGTATGGATGTGGATGTATGAATGTGGATGTGTATGTGGAAGAATGGATGTGTATGCGTATGTGGAAGAATGGATGTGGATGTATGGATGTGGATGTGTATGTGGAAGAATGAATGTGGATGTGTATGTGAAAGAATGGATGTGGATGTATGGATGTGGATGTGTATGTGGATGTATGGATGTGGATGTGGATGAGCATGTGGAAGAATGGATGTGGATGTATGGATGTGGATGTGTATGTGTATGTGGAAAAATGAATGTGGATGTGTATGTGGAAAAATGAATGTGGATGTATGTGGAAGAATGGATGTGGATGTATGGATGTGGATGTGTATGTGGAAGAATGAATGTGGATGTATATGTGAAAGAATGGATGTGGATGTATGAATGTGGATGTGTATGTGGAAGAATGGATGTGGGTGCATATGTGGAAGAATGGATGTGGATGTGGAAGAATGGATGTGGATGTGGATGTGTATGTGGAAGAATGTATGTGGAAGAATGGATGTGGATGTATGAATGTGGATGTGTATGTGGAAGAATGCATGTGGAAGAATGGATGTGGATGTATGGATGTGGATGTGTATGTGGATGTATGGATGTGGATGTGGATGTGGATGTGCATATGGAAGAATGGATGTGGATGTGCATGTGAGAGGATGTGATGTCGATGTGAGTAAATGAATGAGATGTGAATCGGAATGTGAATGGATGAGATGTGATGTCATGTGAATCGAGATGTGAATGAATGTGATGTGATGTGAAATGGATGTGAAGAGATGTGATGTAAATTGGGATAGATGTGAATGGATGTGAAGAGATGTGAAGAGATGTGATGTAAATTGGTATAGATGTGAATGGATGTTATGTGATGTGAATGAATGTGATGTGATAGGATGTGAATCGGGATAGATGTATATGAATGGATAAGATGTGAATGAAGATGGAAAATGATGTGATTGGATGAGAATGGGAATACATATGAAATGGATTAAGTAATGTGGATCGATGTGGAACAATGCAGAAAGATGAGAGTTCGTTATAGAAACTGTATTTATGACCTATTTTTAAATGACTGTTTTATGTCAAGAATGCTAGGGAAGCATTTTGACCGTCTTGTGATTAAGGTCATGGAGACCTAACTGATAAAGTTGCAACAGTTGACGGAGAGTCAACGGAGGACGTCTCGTGTAGCAAGGTCGGCCAAGGTCTTGACCAGCCTCGGTTCGATTTAAATGGTGAGCTTCCAGTACGGTGGATGAGGAACCAAGGAAGCGGCCTATGAGTAAAGCACTAGGTGACCTGCGAAGGATCCTAGAGGGTGCTGACCATACGGTGCTCGGGCTTTCGGTCACCGAAGATACCCACACGTGTATCGGGGAAGATATTGGAACAAGGAGTAAGAGTTGTTTTTTGAAACCGGGCATGGATCTCATTGATTGACCTTGCTGGTCCTCCTCAACGGATGAGTCCATGGCTTTTTTATATGGATATGTTGGTTGATCTTGCTGATCTTCAACGGAGATTCCATCTTGATTTTTATAAGAGAATATATTGCTGGGTAATATGAGCTAGGAACTATCGAAAAGGCCCCTAAGTGGACAGGTGGTGAGCATTCTGGTTGTGCCAATGATGCCATAGATACACCGATGAAGGAATGAATAGAGATAAGGATTCAACTGGAGATTTTGAGGTTTATGATCAATGACACTATGGTTTCATTAAATGATTGTTTTAAAGATAACTGAATCTGTGAAAAAGGCAATTTCATAGTGTAAGTGGTGTGACTGGCATTAAATTTGCATGAATATCCGGCTAGGGGGCCTGGGAACTCTTTTCCTTGGTACCCGGGACAAAACCTAACCAAATTCCTAATTGGATCCCATCACTACAGCGGTTGGGCGGTTGGCTAACCCATGGGACTGGATGGGATTAGGCTGGACTGATGGATCCGTAAAATGAGACTCAATTCTGTTATAGTACGATAGATGAAGTAAATCTCGGATAATAATTGTTCTATGGAAAAAGAATCAACGACTGTGCCTCTCCATGGGGAAAAAAGCATTGGTTTCTATGATCCAAGTGCAAGTTTCTTTCTTGATCTGACCAAGTGACTCGCAGGTTTGGTCGGATCATTTTGGTCAGTAATGACCCTGACTACGTTAGAGTACAAATATCCTGGAGAAACCGCCCCTGCTTTCCAGCAGGCGAGGGAAGTTTTTTCGGGTTCCGGTTTTGGAAGAACCGAGGGATTAGTCCTTGTTCGGATATCCGTGGGCGAGGCCTCGAGTGAGGGACCCTGCACCGCACAAGGAGTGCTACTTCCGCTGCTAGCTCCCCCGAATCCATTGCGCGGAGGGGGGGCAAGGATCTTTCATGAACTCTCATTCTGCTCTACATGAGCGCTTCTCCAATAATCAATTACTTGATCAATTCATCCATGAGCTTAAACATGAAGATATCCATAATGGTTTGGTTATTAGAGGTATCACCACCTAGGAGGATGTCATGGCTCATGCCATCCAACTTGAGGATAACTTGATGATAAGGGGAGTTAGAGCTTCAGATTCTAAGTCTGTTACATCATCACAAAAGGTAGTAGTGTCACAATTGTAAAACTTGGAGATAAAGATAATACTTTAGAAAAAATGACTTGGACTGACTTCTCAAACGCCCTCCAAGAGGAAATGAAGGATAACAAAGCTTCAGATAATGTGCACATGTACCCAAGGAGAGAGCTACATTGGTGTTCCATTTGCCATCAAGGAAATGCCACCAGTGAATGTCCAATTTAAGAGCTTGTTACAATGGTAACTGTGGCTTTTGTGGGTGCTATAGTCTCACGAAGGCCGAGATTGCCAAACACACCTACAAGCTATTGCTAACACAATGAGACCACAACTAGCCTTCCACACAGTAACAAACACTAGCCCTCAGTCCTACAAATCAAGCAACGGTTGAGCATCCCACACAACAAGTCCTATCAAAGGACATGCACAATGCACCTAATGTGCCAATACCTCCACTAGTCTTAGGGTCCCAACCACCTTCACCAACGGTGACACCTCTTAATAATGTAAGCTTCGAGAGGATCATATGATTACCAAGAATATGAGGTGGATGTCAAACCCACCCCACACATCTTTGAGGACCCCATGGAGCATCATCCCGACTATAATGTATTGGATGGAAAAGAGGGAGTTAAGCCAATTTAACAACTTGCCGCGATGGGAAGGGGCTAGAACATCAATGCAATGGGAAGGAGAATGCCTCTTCAATGTTACCAACTGTCAAGATCCCCATCGAGCTTCAAAGTGCCCTATAAAGTTTCCTTAACTCAACCAAGCTATGCCCTCAAACATGTTACCAGCTACTTATATATGGCATAGATCGTGGGATTAAGGATTTCCCCAACAAGATTAATATGGTGACAAGTCCACAGATGGGACCCACCATCATGCCCCTAAACATGATTAAGTAATCAAACCCAAAGGTAGATCTTGAAGAATCTATATCCCACACCTTTAAATGTTGTCACCATTCTACAATCCCAAAACCAACATGTTCTCGATGAACAATCTATGGCCTTCGTGGAGCAGAGTCTAAGAAGAAGCAGGGCCATAGGAGAAAGGAGTCGATTAAGAATTGGAAAATGAAGGAGACCAAAAAGACTAATCTGGGAATGCCTCAAGAGCTAGACTTCATTAGGGATTGGATGAGGACTCAAACTCCTTAGACATCAGGGCTGATTCTAAACTTGGTAGAGGGAAATACCACCCAAAACTGAGAACACGGGAAAGAAGATGCCACAGGAACTTGTAATACAAACTAAATCACACATGACAAAATTTGGCTCTTTTTCTAACCCTCAAAAAGAGATTAAGCATAAGAATTTAGTGATGTAGTTATGAAAACACAAGAGGATCTCGAACCAAAACCCAAGTGAGATTCTCATAACATTGTACACCCTAGTACTTTAATGACTACTATTGAGACTCACAAATCCTAAGATGTGCTGAGTGTCATCATAGAAGATACTGATTGATCCACAAACCTCCACCACTCATAGTTTGATCCCTGATTGGTTTAAGTAGGGACAATTACCATATGGAAACCTTGAGCCCATCTCAAGTATGGATTTTCCAATCTCTCATGAGTTCACTACACTGAATATTCCCAAATTGTTGGATTTTATGGCATCACAAACAAGTACAATGATAACTGCAGTTGGAGATCTTGAATTGTTTGAAGTGATGAGAGCTCTCCTTAATGGAAAACTCAATGTAGGATTACCACCATTTGCTGACATGCATAAAGCATATCCCCACTATACAATGGAGACACCTCGAGTTATATCCAAACCAACAATCCTAGAAGGAAATGGCAAATTTATGGTGAAAATTCCACTTAACAAACTTGGAAAATACTTTGAAGGTGATGAGTCTATGTATGCCTGCTTGCATATGTGTGTGAGAGTGAGTGTAGAAGATAGATTGGTGAGGAGGGTCGAGCTTCCATTGGAGTGCGACGGCGGAGTGGAGCTTCGGGTGTAGCTGCGTGGAAACATCATCTCCTACAAGAATCCCAGGCAACCAGCTTTCACGAGGTGAGTGACACACCCCAACTATGCATTTGTATGCTAGGCCATGGTAAACTAGTTTCTCAATTAAGTTGTTTATGCTCCCGAGTGTGGTTGGAAAAAGCCCATGACATTGGGTTGTTCCTTGTGTTCTTTCTTTGGCATCACGGCTTCCCATATGTGGCACCGCTGTCGAGGAGTAGCCCCACCGCATAGCAACCAAACATTTTGAGAGCTAGTGAATGGTTAAATAGAAAATCTAAAAATAACTTTAATTTTTGCTGCATATTCTTGCTTCCATTGCATTCTTTTGTTATCTTAGGAATTTTGTGTTTAGTTTTTGATATTGTCCTGAGATTGTGTGTTCTTTGATTCTTGCAATTCAAGTTTTTTGGGTCAATTTGTGCACTTTTTATTTTCTGTTATTTTGTAATTTTGCAATAAAAAAAAGTAGTTTGGGCTTTAAATTTAAGGAATTAGGTGAAATAGACCTTAAAATTGGTTTTGGGACATAGGCTTTACCCCAATTTGGATTCCCTACATGGAGAACTTGGGTTGGAAATAACGATTTAGGGTAGGATTTGCAAACCAAAATTATTTCTTTGTTTTACAAATTTCTTACGTTTTTACATTAGTGCAAATTATGTAAATTAACCTAACTTAATCCACTTGTAATTTGGGCCACAAGTTGTAAGTCTTTTGGGTGGCCACATTTAATGCGTGTGCAAGCTTTAGGCCGCAAGTCAAAAAGGGAATCTTGGAAAACTCCAAAAACCTTGACCATCCCTTTTCGGGTAGTTGCGGTGAAACCAAAAACCATACACCACAAACCAAAAATCGCAATCCACAAACCAGAAACCGAAAACCAAAAATCGTAAACCATGAAAGTAAAAAACAAAAAGTAAAAGAAGTAAAAAGTTTTTAAAAAAAAGAAATAAAAGGGAAAAGGTAAGGCCAGTGGATAATTTTTTTTTAAAAAAAGTGCACACATAAGTTTGCCTATTATATGTTTTAGGCCATTTACGGTCAATTTGGTGCACTTGATACAAGACCCAAAAAATTTTACAATTTTTCATCTTTAAGCAACCCACAACTATAGGAAACCATCTCTAGTTGGCCCAAAAAAAGTGCATACACAACCCTTCCCAAAGTGTTAGAACTGTCTAAAACCCATTTTGGACAAGTTTCTCTAAAACCTTGCCCAGAACTTACTGCCAGATGACAGGACATAAGAGGAGGTGCAAGAGGTAGAAGCCCTAATCCAAGCGGCTAGGGCAAAAGAGGAAGAGGCCTTATGCCGAGCCCAAAAACGATTAGCAACCCAAACTACACCAATTGGACAAGCCACCCAAGCCTCATCTATTGCTTAAGTGACTAACAGCTAGAGAGCACTGGACCGCATGAATTTATTTCCAAGGTGGATCTAGGTGTAAGATTCTCAAACTCATTTACTACAAATCGAGAGATGGGAATTGATGCAACCCAGGAAACTTTGACAAACCTGGCTACGGGCCTTATATATGCTATTAATTGGGAGGAAATCCCACAAACAAGGAAGAACGACTTCGGATGGTCGTGGAATGTATTCAGGCTATTGTAGAGCAAGAGAGGCTTAGACATGGAATCACCATGCCAACGCGACTTCCTCTGGCACCACAGGTTGAGACAAAAAATGCATGAGGCCTTGCCTTGTTGAGTGAGATGGAGACACCATCAATAAGCCCTACTTATCCCACATTTGTGGTGATGCCTAGCTACAGGATGGACCAAGCCTCGACTGCTGCTATTGTTCCTCAAGGTTACACAGGACTCCAAGAGTCTACTAGCACATTCTTCACATTCCGAGACCATAGTAGAGAGGTGCCCACTTGAGATGCTATTAGCACAATGGTATTGGGTACCGGTTGCAATAGTCCCTACTACAACAATGGCTCTAAGCCTAGTTAACACATCCATATCATCTGCTAGGGCCACAAAAAGAGGAACCTTCACTCAACATTCTTGATTCCTTGCATCTTCCTCTACTTTGCTAATGCAACCTAGATCAAGGGGGACATTCTCACAAATGAATAGACTAGTGGTGCCCTTGGCTCATATGCCATCAGTACCTATGGAAATTCTTGTATGACCCCCCCAGCTATCGAACTCATGTTACTCCTCTGGGATTCTTGCCATTAGGCATGTAGGCAGCACCCTTAATACCACATGTTACCTTTGATGTACCAATACTTAGCAGTAGCCCTCCCAACTCATCCAATAGCCTTTGCACAAGCATTGGGGAGAGCAATGGCCGAAATCATAGGACCAGTCATGAGAGATAATGGATAGAGTAGCTTTAGAAAGGTTGGACAAATTGCAAATCTTACACATAAGTTCAATGGAGAGGGCGATTCTAGAAGTCATCTCAAAGTCTTTGATTAAGTTTATGAGGCCTTAGGTGAGAGGAATGAGCTTGCAAAGACCAATGCCTTTAGCCTTACACTAGATGGCAAGGCTAGTGGGGGGCTGGTGATTGGTATTGGACCCTAAGAGTTGAAGAATGTCTAAACTTTATTGGGCTTCGACAATTATTTCTAAAGCAATTTGTGCATGAGGGAGCTTTGTGGAGTGTGGCTTCACAGTTGCACAAAGCTAGGAGAGAAGAAGGTGAGTTAATGAGAGATTATATTAGTCATCTTCAGCATTTGAACTGTAAGATTCCTCCCTCCACAGCTTTTGAGGTGTACAGGTGTAAGAACCTCCCCTTCTGATCTTATAATTATTCCCTTCTCTGAAAAAAAAAGAAATATTCTATTTTACCCTGTTTTGACCTAGAGAGAGAAAATGTCTAGAGGGAGGTAGTCCAAAATTGAGATATTTTTGGATATAAAAATCCTCTTAGTGTCTAAAATGGGTTCCCCTAAAACAAAAATTCAAAAAGAACTTTCCAATATGCAATTGGAATTAATTGAAATTATGTATAAAGGACCTTAGCCTAAGGGTCTAGATTTTAAGAAATTTTTGGATTATGGTCCAACTAAGGTTCCTATGGGGGCCAATAGGATCAATCCAAGTGTGGGGAGGAGATAAATCCAATTTATAAAATAAAAACCCCCAAAAATGAGTAAATGCTCACATAAGATAAAGAGTTCACTAAAGGACAAGGTTTATTAGTTAAAAAAAACTATGAGTATTACTAAAAAATGAGATATTTTGGGTATAATGATTCAATTTTGACACCTTGATAAGGAGAAGGGGGCTCTTCAAGGAGGCGCCTATTTCACATGTGTGGTGGAGTTTTAAACTCAAAAATATTGTGATATTTTTATCTCTCCTCTCTCCTAGATCAAACCAAATCAAAAGGGAGCCAAACTAGGTCCAAATCTTGTCCAAATTCAGCCAAACTGAACCTAGAAAATTCTAGAAACTAGTTGGACTTGGTTAGAGACCTCCCTCACCTATAAATAGATCCTTAGCCCTTTGTAAAAAAATATGAGAACTATACCATGCTTGTATTATATACTGAAATAATGATATTTTCTATTATCCTCTAAAAATCCTCTTACAAATTGAAGAGATTGGAGCTTCTCTCTCTCTTCAATCTTCCTCGGTGACTCCAACAACATACCAAACCAATTGATTGGTTGGGGGCCTCTACTGTGATCAAAGAATCAAGTATTTAGGAGGTAAAGTAGTATGGATTATTGTCTTCTTTTTCTTAAATCTCCAAATGTTTCTCTTCTCAACCCCTCTCAAGCTTGAGAGGCATTAATTTGAATGGCTTTTGAATACTATTGAAGTTCTTTAATGTATTGTAATGAAGAAATACATAAATTTTAATTTATGCTTAATTTATAATGGTTTTTAAGCATTTCTCTCTCTCCCCCAAAGAATGGTCGTTCCTATGACCTATTCTCAATTCAAATGAAGCTTCTCATGAAGCATTTCTCTAATCTAAAAGTAAATTCTATGCTTGTCTAATTGGAGGCCAAATAAATGGCTTTTTAATACCTTTATGCTATTTAATTTATTGTAAAATTAAGAATCAATCCATAATTGAATAAGGATCCAATTAGTGGTTATTCTAATCACATGAATAATACTAAGCTTTATTCTTTCAAATTTATTGAGAATTATCAGTAATAGTAGCAGAGCTATGGCAAAATTTCTAAAAAATAAACACATAAATCATTTTCATTCTCATAATATGAACACTTGACTTGGTGGATCAAGTTAATGGATGACGAATGGAGAACTTGCTTGACTGAAATTCCCATGGAGGAATGTTCATAAAGAAACTTTTTTCGGTCTAATGGACCATTATTGTGTTAAGGATATGAATGATATGATCTGAATGAATTGTTATTTGATGATGAGTTCTATATAACGGATATTTATCCCAGGATTCTGTTGGGTTGACCAGAATATAAGGAACCCCAGAATCAGTTGGATCATAAGGGAAAGAGTTGTCCTCTAGTTTGCGAGATGAGGACATCTCGCGTTTTTTAAGTGGGGTAGGATGTAAGATTCCTCCCTCCAGCTTTTGAGGTGTACAGGTGTAAGAACCTCCCCTTTTGATATTATAATTATTCCCCTCTCTGAAATAAAAGAAAGATCTTGTTTTACCCTGTTTTGACCTAGAGAGAGAAAATGTCTAGAGGTAGTCCAAAATTGAGATATTTTTGGATATAAAAAATCCTCCTAGTGTCTAAAATGGGTTACCCTGAAATAGAAATTCAAAAAGAACTTTCCAATGTGCAATTGGAATTAATTGAAAGTATGTATAAAGGACCTTAGCCTAAGGGTCTAGATTTTAAGAAATTTTTGGATTATGGTCCAATTAAGGTTCCTATGGGCCAATAGGATCAATCCAAGTGTGGGGAGGAGATAAATCCTATTTATAAAAGAAAAACCCCCAAAAATGAGTAAATGCTCACATAAGATGAAGAGTTGACTAAGGACAAGGTTTATTAGTAAAAAAAACTATGAGTATTACTAAAAAAATGAGATATTTTGGGTATAATGATTCAATTTTGACACCTTGGTAAGGAGAAGGGGGCTCTTAAGGAGGCATCTATTTCACATGTGTGGTGGAGTTTTAAACTCAAAAATATTGTGATATTTTTATCTCTCCTCTCTCCTAGATCAAACCAAACCAAAAGGGAGCCAAACTAGGTCCAAATCTTGTCCAAATTCAGCCAAACTGAACCTGGAAAATTCTAGAAACTAGTTGGACTTGGTTAAAGGCCTCCCTCACCTATAAATAGATCCTTAGCCCTTTGTAAAAAAATATGAGAACTATGCCATGCCAGTATTATATTGAAATAATGATATTTTCTATTATCCTCTAAAAATCCTCTACAAATTGAAGAGATTGGAGCTTCTCTCTCTCTTCAATTTTCCTCGGTGACTCCAACAACATACCAAACCAATTGATTGGTTGGGGGCCTCTACTGTGATCAAAGAATCAAGTATTTAGGAGGTAAAGTAGTACGGATTATTGTCTTCTTTTTCTTAAATCTCCAAATGTTTCTCTTCTCAACCCCTCTCAAGCTTGAGAGGCATTAATTTGAATGGCTTTTGAATACTATTGAAGTTCTTTAATGTATTGTAATGAAGAAATACATAAATTTTAATTTATGCTTAATTTATAATGGTTTTTAAGCATTTCTCTCTCTCCCCCAAAGAATGGTCGTTCCTATGACCTATTCTCAATTCAAATGAAGCTTCTCATGAAGCATTTCTCTAATCTAAAAGTAAATTCTATGCTTGTCTAATTGGAGGCCAAATAAATGGCTTTTTAATACTTTTATGCTATTTAATTTATTGTAAAATTAAGAATCAATCCATAATTGAATAAGGATCCAATTAGTGGTTATTCTAATCACATGAATAATACTAAGCTTTATTCTTTCAAATTTATTGAGAATTATCAGTAATAGTAGCGGAGCTATGGCAAAATTTCTAAAAAATAAACACATAAATCATTTTCATTCTCATAATATGAACACTTGACTTGGTGGATCAAGTTAATGGATGACAAATGGAGAACTTGCTTGACTGAAATTCCCATGGAGGAATGTTCATAAAGAAACTTTTTTCGGTCTAATGGACCATTATTGTGTTAAGGATATGAATGATATGATCTGAATGAATTGTTATTTGATGATGAGTTCTATATAACGGATATTTATCCCAGGATTCTGTTGGGTTGACCAGAATATAAGGAACCCCAGAATCAGTTGGATCATAAGGGAAAGAGTTGTCCTCTAGTTTGCGAGATGAGGACATCTCGCGTTTTTTAAGTGGGGTAGGATGTAAGATTCCTCCCTCCAGCTTTTGAGGTGTACAGGTGTAAGAACCTCCCCTTTTGATATTATAATTATTCCCCTCTCTGAAATAAAAGAAAGATCTTGTTTTACCCTGTTTTGACCTAGAGAGAGAAAATGTCTAAAGGTAGTCCAAAATTGAGATATTTTTGGATATAAAAAATCCTCCTAGTGTCTAAAATGGGTTACCCTGAAATAGAAATTCAAAAAGAACTTTCCAATGTGCAATTGGAATTAATTGAAAGTATGTATAAAGGACCTTAGCCTAAGGGTCTAGATTTTAAGAAATTTTTGGATTATGGTCCAATTAAGGTTCCTATGGGCCAATAGGATCAATCCAAGTGTGGGGAGGAGATAAATCCTATTTATAAAAGAAAAACCCCCAAAAATGAGTAAATGCTCACATAAGATGAAGAGTTGACTAAGGACAAGGTTTATTAGTAAAAAAAACTATGAGTATTACTAAAAAAATGAGATATTTTGGGTATAATGATTCAATTTTGACACCTTGGTAAGGAGAAGGGGGCTCTTAAGGAGGCATCTATTTCACATGTGTGGTGGAGTTTTAAACTCAAAAATATTGTGATATTTTTATCTCTCCTCTCTCCTAGATCAAACCAAACCAAAAGGGAGCCAAACTAGGTCCAAATCTTATCCAAATTCAGCCAAACTGAACCTGGAAAATTCTAGAAACTAGTTGGACTTGGTTAAAGGCCTCCCTCACCTATAAATAGATCCTTAGCCCTTTGTAAAAAAATATGAGAACTATGCCATGCCAGTATTATATTGAAATAATGATATTTTCTATTATCCTCTAAAAATCCTCTACAAATTGAAGAGATTGGAGCTTCTCTCTCTCTCTCTTCAATTTTCCTCGGTGACTCCAACAACATACCAAACCAATTGATTGGTTGGGGGCCTCTACTGTGATCAAAGAATCAAGTATTTAGGAGGTAAAGTAGTACGGATTATTGTCTTCTTTTTCTTAAATCTCCAAATGTTTCTCTTCTCAACCCCTCTCAAGCTTGAGAGGCATTAATTTGAATGGCTTTTGAATACTATTGAAGTTCTTTAATGTATTGTAATGAAGAAATACATAAATTTTAATTTATGCTTAATTTATAATGGTTTTTAAGCATTTCTCTCTCTCCCCCAAAGAATGGTCATTCCTATGACCTATTCTCAATTCAAATGAAGCTTCTCATGAAGCATTTCTCTAATCTAAAAGTAAATTCTATGCTTGTCTAACTGGAGGCCAAATAAATGGCTTTTTAATACTTTTATGCTATTTAATTTATTGTAAAATTAAGAATCAATCCATAATTGGATAATGATCCAATTAGTGGTTATTCTAATCACATGAATAATACTAAGCTTTATTCTTTCAAATTTATTGAGAATTATCAGTAATAGTAGCGGAGCTATGGCAAAATTTCTGAAAAATAAACACGTAAATCATTTTCATTCATAATATGAAAAGAGGACTTCCTACCATATTCTAGGATTAATCATCCTAGATTAATTGAATGATTCTCATTATAATCATGGAAATTTTGATTTTTATGTTTATGCATAAATAGTAATTAGCAAAAGAGAAATTTCTAGTAATTCATTTTTAATGTTAAAAGAGGAATTCCTATGACATTTGGAATTCCATCATTGAGATGGAAAAAGAGAAATTCCTAGCATTTTGGAATTAATGAATATTTTAATTAAATTTAAAAATAAAATTTAGATAAATTTATTCATCTATGAGAAATATTTAAATGTTAAAAGAGAAATTCCTATGACATTTGGAATTCCATCATTTAGATGGAAAAAGAGAAATTCCTAGCATATTGGAATTATTGGATAATTCATTTAAATTCAAAGATAAATTTTAGATAAATTTATTTTACCTGTGAGAAATATTTAAATGTTAAAAGAGGAATTCCTATGACATTTGGAATTCCGTCATTTAGATGGGAAAAGAGAAATTTCTAGCATATTGGAATTATTGGATAATTCATTTAAACTCAAAGATGAATTTTTGATAAATTTGTTTATCTATGAGAAATATTTAAATATTAAAAGAGGAATTCCATCATTTAGATGGGAAAAGAGAAATTCCTAGCATATTGAAATAATGGATATTTTATTTTATGAGAAATAATTGACAAAAAAAGAGGAATTCCCATGACATTGGAATGTAAATAATCAAATGCAAAAAGAGGAATTCCCATGGTAATTGAGATCCAAGAAATTAAATGGGAAGAAGAGGAAATTTTAGTATAATTCAATTTGTGATTATTTACCAAAAGTGAAAATATGGGTAGAATTGATTTCTATAAATCCCATGAATGCTTTTATTCAAAAGAGGAATATTGAATATAATTCAATTGAAGAATTGAGAAGGAATATTGAATATAATTCAATTGAAGAATTGAGAAGGAATACGAAAATAGTCATCGAGAAAAGGAACCTTTGATTAGGCCAAACAATTGGTAGAAATTTAGAAAAAGTCCCATTATCGGTATCAAACTAGAAAAAGCTATTAAATAGGAATAGCATGTGAATGGATGTGATATGATGTGTATGGGATGTGATAGGATGTAAATGGATGTGATAAGATGTGTATGGGATGCGACAGGATGTGAATGAATGTGATAAGATGAAAATAGGATGTGATAAGATGTGATGTAATGAAATGGATGTGGATGTGAATAATGAGATGAGAGGATATGTGAAAGGGTGATATGGAAAGTACATGGATGTGGATGTGGATGTGGATGTGGATGAGCATGTGGAAGAATGGATGTGGATGTATGGATGTGGATGTGTATATGGAAGAATGAATGTAGATGTGTATGTGGAAGAATGGATGTGGATGTATGGATGTGGATGTATGAATGTGGATGTGTATGTGGAAGAATGGATGTGTATGCGTATGTGGAAGAATGGATGTGGATGTATGGATGTGGATGTGTATGTGGAAGAATGAATGTGGATGTGTATGTGAAAGAATGGATGTGGATGTATGGATGTGGATGTGTATGTGGATGTATGGATGTGGATGTGGATGAGCATGTGGAAGAATGGATGTGGATGTATGGATGTGGATGTGTATGTGTATGTGGAAAAATGAATGTGGATGTGTATGTGGAAAAATGAATGTGGATGTATGTGGAAGAATGGATGTGGATGTATGGATGTGGATGTGTATGTGGATGTATGGATGTGGATGTGTATGTGGAAGAATGAATGTGGATGTATATGTGAAAGAATGGATGTGGATGTATGAATGTGGATGTGTATGTGGAAGAATGGATGTGGGTGCATATGTGGAAGAATGGATGTGGATGTGGAAGAATGGATGTGGATGTGGATGTGTATGTGGAAGAATGTATGTGGAAGAATGGATGTGGATGTATGAATGTGGATGTGTATGTGGAAGAATGCATGTGGAAGAATGGATGTGGATGTATGGATGTGGATGTGTATGTGGATGTATGGATGTGGATGTGGATGTGGATGTGCATATGGAAGAATGGATGTGGATGTGCATGTGAGAGGATGTGATGTCGATGTGAGTAAATGAATGAGATGTGAATCGGAATGTGAATGGATGAGATGTGATGTCATGTGAATCGAGATGTGAATGAATGTGATGTGATGTGAAATGGATGTGAAGAGATGTGATGTAAATTGGGATAGATGTGAATGGATGTGAAGAGATGTGAAGAGATGTGATGTAAATTGGTATAGATGTGAATGGATGTTATGTGATGTGAATGAATGTGATGTGATAGGATGTGAATCGGGATAGATGTATATGAATGGATAAGATGTGAATGAAGATGGAAAATGATGTGATTGGATGAGAATGGGAATACATATGAAATGGATTAAGTAATGTGGATCGATGTGGAACAATGTAGAAAGATGAGAGTTCGTTATAGAAACTGTATTTATGACCTATTTTTAAATGACTGTTTTATGTCAAGAATGCTAGGGAAGCATTTTGACCGTCTTGTGATTAAGGTCATGGAGACCTAACTGATAAAGTTGCAACAGTTGACGGAGAGTCAACGGAGGACGTCTCGTGTAGCAAGGTCGGCCAAGGTCTTGACCAGCCTCGGTTCGATTTAAATGGTGAGCTTCCAGTACGGTGGATGAGGAACCAAGGAAGCGGCCTATGAGTAAAGCACTAGGTGACCTGCGAAGGATCCTAGAGGGTGCTGACCATACGGTGCTCGGGCTTTCGGTCACCGAAGATACCCACACGTGTATCGGGGAAGATATTGGAACAAGGAGTAAGAGTTGTTTTTTGAAACCGGGCATGGATCTCATTGATTGACCTTGCTGGTCCTCCTCAACGGATGAGTCCATGGCTTTTTTATATGGATATGTTGGTTGATCTTGCTGATCTTCAACGGAGATTCCATCTTGATTTTTATAAGAGAATATATTGCTGGGTAATATGAGCTAGGAACTATCGAAAAGGCCCCTAAGTGGACAGGTGGTGAGCATTCTGGTTGTGCCAATGATGCCATAGATACACCGATGAAGGAATGAATAGAGATAAGGATTCAACTGGAGATTTTGAGGTTTATGATCAATGACACTATGGTTTCATTAAATGATTGTTTTAAAGATAACTGAATCTGTGAAAAAGGCAATTTCATAGTGTAAGTGGTGTGACTGGCATTAAATTTGCATGAATATCCGGCTAGGGGGCCTGGGAACTCTTTTCCTTGGTACCCGGGACAAAACCTAACCAAATTCCTAATTGGATCCCATCACTACAGCGGTTGGGCGGTTGGCTAACCCATGGGACTGGATGGGATTAGGCTGGACTGATGGATCCGTAAAATGAGACTCAATTCTGTTATAGTACGATAGATGAAGTAAATCTCGGATAATAATTGTTCTATGGAAAAAGAATCAACGACTGTGCCTCTCCATGGGGAAAAAAGCATTGGTTTCTATGATCCAAGTGCAAGTTTCTTTCTTGATCTGACCAAGTGACTCGCAGGTTTGGTCGGATCATTTTGGTCAGTAATGACCCTGACTACGTTAGAGTACAAATATCCTGGAGAAACCGCCCCTGCTTTCCAGCAGGCGAGGGAAGTTTTTTCGGGTTCCGGTTTTGGAAGAACCGAGGGATTAGTCCTTGTTCGGATATCCGTGGGCGAGGCCTCGAGTGAGGGACCCTGCACCGCACAAGGAGTGCTACTTCCGCTGCTAGCTCCCCCGAATCCATTGCGCGGAGGGGGGGCAAGGATCTTTCATGAACTCTCATTCTGCTCTACATGAGCGCTTCTCCAATAATCAATTACTTGATCAATTCATCCATGAGCTTAAACATGAAGATATCCATAATGGTTTGGTTATTAGAGGTATCACCACCTAGGAGGATGTCATGGCTCATGCCATCCAACTTGAGGATAACTTGATGATAAGGGGAGTTAGAGCTTCAGATTCTAAGTCTGTTACATCATCACAAAAGGTAGTAGTGTCACAATTGTAAAACTTGGAGATAAAGATAATACTTTAGAAAAAATGACTTGGACTGACTTCTCAAACGCCCTCCAAGAGGAAATGAAGGATAACAAAGCTTCAGATAATGTGCACATGTACCCAAGGAGAGAGCTACATTGGTGTTCCATTTGCCATCAAGGAAATGCCACCAGTGAATGTCCAATTTAAGAGCTTGTTACAATGGTAACTGTGGCTTTTGTGGGTGCTATAGTCTCACGAAGGCCGAGATTGCCAAACACACCTACAAGCTATTGCTAACACAATGAGACCACAACTAGCCTTCCACACAGTAACAAACACTAGCCCTCAGTCCTACAAATCAAGCAACGGTTGAGCATCCCACACAACAAGTCCTATCAAAGGACATGCACAATGCACCTAATGTGCCAATACCTCCACTAGTCTTAGGGTCCCAACCACCTTCACCAACGGTGACACCTCTTAATAATGTAAGCTTCGAGAGGATCATATGATTACCAAGAATATGAGGTGGATGTCAAACCCACCCCACACATCTTTGAGGACCCCATGGAGCATCATCCCGACTATAATGTATTGGATGGAAAAGAGGGAGTTAAGCCAATTTAACAACTTGCCGCGATGGGAAGGGGCTAGAACATCAATGCAATGGGAAGGAGAATGCCTCTTCAATGTTACCAACTGTCAAGATCCCCATCGAGCTTCAAAGTGCCCTATAAAGTTTCCTTAACTCAACCAAGCTATGCCCTCAAACATGTTACCAGCTACTTATATATGGCATAGATCGTGGGATTAAGGATTTCCCCAACAAGATTAATATGGTGACAAGTCCACAGATGGGACCCACCATCATGCCCCTAAACATGATTAAGTAATCAAACCCAAAGGTAGATCTTGAAGAATCTATATCCCACACCTTTAAATGTTGTCACCATTCTACAATCCCAAAACCAACATGTTCTCGATGAACAATCTATGGCCTTCGTGGAGCAGAGTCTAAGAAGAAGCAGGGCCATAGGAGAAAGGAGTCGATTAAGAATTGGAAAATGAAGGAGACCAAAAAGACTAATCTGGGAATGCCTCAAGAGCTAGACTTCATTAGGGATTGGATGAGGACTCAAACTCCTTAGACATCAGGGCTGATTCTAAACTTGGTAGAGGGAAATACCACCCAAAACTGAGAACACGGGAAAGAAGATGCCACAGGAACTTGTAATACAAACTAAATCACACATGACAAAATTTGGCTCTTTTTCTAACCCTCAAAAAGAGATTAAGCATAAGAATTTAGTGATGTAGTTATGAAAACACAAGAGGATCTCGAACCAAAACCCAAGTGAGATTCTCATAACATTGTACACCCTAGTACTTTAATGACTACTATTGAGACTCACAAATCCTAAGATGTGCTGAGTGTCATCATAGAAGATACTGATTGATCCACAAACCTCCACCACTCATAGTTTGATCCCTGATTGGTTTAAGTAGGGACAATTACCATATGGAAACCTTGAGCCCATCTCAAGTATGGATTTTCCAATCTCTCATGAGTTCACTACACTGAATATTCCCAAATTGTTGGATTTTATGGCATCACAAACAAGTACAATGATAACTGCAGTTGGAGATCTTGAATTGTTTGAAGTGATGAGAGCTCTCCTTAATGGAAAACTCAATGTAGGATTACCACCATTTGCTGACATGCATAAAGCATATCCCCACTATACAATGGAGACACCTCGAGTTATATCCAAACCAACAATCCTAGAAGGAAATGGCAAATTTATGGTGAAAATTCCACTTAACAAACTTGGAAAATACTTTGAAGGTGATGAGTCTACCACATTACAACCAGTCACCCCCGCCAAGGGCATCACAGTTATGGGAGTCCTAGAAGGTTATGTGGGAATGAGCATAATCACCAGGATTTGCTAGGAGAAAATGGCAAAGCCACATTTCAAAGTCTCAGATATCATTGTCAAGATGGCTAATTGTTAAAATATGCAAGTGAATGGGTGTGTGCGGGAACAAGCCCTTAGCAAGAGGCTGTAAAAGAGAGTTTGTAAATGAGTGGGTAGCAGTGAAAAGGTGAGAGGTATCTACTGATGAGAGAATCAAGGGTAGCATGAGTGAATATAGGGGTGTGGAAAGATTCTAGGAAAAGGTGCCCCTAGATGTAGGGAGGTGGCACAAATCAAGGAGAAATCAGTGGGATTAGATGCTTGGCATCTTGTGGATGTAAACACTATCAATTGAGACATTGACCTAATGAGTATTTGCTGGTTTTTGAGTATGCATGCTACATTATCCTAGTAGCTTAATTTCTCACTAATCTTATCTTAATTATCATCTTAATTACATGCTAATGATGTTGATTCTTGCATTTTAACATGGTATTAGAGCCTCAGATCCATGTCCAACATGTCTTAGCCCATCATCAAGTGTTTTATTCACTTCATTAGCCCATAATCATAATTATAAGCATTAAGCTTCTCTCTTCTCCATAGCCAAAGTATACCCCTAGCTGGTGGAGGAGCTCCCTCTTCCTTCACATATACTCATTGCCCAGGGCATAAACTACACTCAAGGCTCTCCACTAGCCTAAAGCAATCGGCGTTTCTCAGCACAAAGCTCTCAAAAAACATGATTTCTCAGGTGCCTTTTTTCTAGAGAAGATCTCAGATCTACACTTACACAGAAGGACATGATTTACACGTGATGGTAAGGAGCTCCCCAAGGTTGTGCCATAACAAATGATTCCTGCTCTACCTTTTGATGTGCTAAGGGGATTGGAAATAGTGAACTTGAGTCCATCAAGGATGACTCAAGCATAAGCACCAATGGTGGTGATGAGGAGTCTAAAATAGAGATCAAAAACGACACCAACTTCTTAGTTACACAAGAAAATCAGAGCTGATATGGATTCCCAATTTGAAGAAGTTATTCAAAACACTAAGGGACATGAAGTTATTCAAAACACTAAGGAGCATCTCCAAATATGGTAGAGACATAAATTCTATGCAGTGAATCATCGTAGAAGGCTATAAGAGCGGACAACTACCACCAGATGGCTGCAATATGTTGGTGCATTTGATGCACATCGCAAGTTTATTGACAACTAGGGAGAGGAATTGTAAAAAGTTATGTATTACAAATATCCTCCCACTGAGTTGATAGCCAAAATTAATGTCGCAGATGAACCAAAGATTAATCATTTTGCAAAGCAAAAGAAGAACAAAGAGTTAGGTTAAAGAGAGAAGGAACTGGAAGCTACAGCTAAGGTAGCCAAAGAGAATTAGAAGCTAACACCTAACTTGCACTGGCCCCATAGCACTATGAAAACCAACGAGTGAGGTAGAAGGAGTCCATGATGGTCTTGCTAAAGTAAAAGAAGTAGACTTGGCTAAACCTAGGGAAGACCCTAAGCCAGTATTCATAGCAAAAGATCTCACTCAAAATCAGGAAGCCAAACTTATTGATCTCCTTAAGGAATATAAGGATTGCTTCACATGGACTTACCATGATATAAAGGGGGCACCTGTTGAGGTTGTGTAGCACACAATCCCTGTAATGATCCTTACATTATAAGCTTGAGGACTTGTAAGACTAATACTTTGATTCTCCACACAACCATATCCCAAATAGACCCTAAACTCATGGTTATATAGGCCTAAGTGCTTGACCTTCGAACTTCAGACGCTTGACCTTTGATTGGCTAAACATTGCCTTTTCAATCACCAATACCTCTTCAACTACCCCTAGAAGGGGGAACCCTCCTCTATGTCCCTGGGGATTCCATTCTGCACCATTTACTTCTCTTTTTACTTTAGCTTTAATGCCTATTAACCATTGCTTAGGTATTTCCTATTTGAAATCCCCTGAACCTTATTTATATGCAAACCTTTTACATATAAATAATCTTTCCTAGGCTTAGCTTTCAGTGTTTCTATGATCAGTCTCATAACATTTCCTTCCCCTTGAAAGAAAAGTTTTCGTCCTTGAAAACAAAGTCGAGAAACCTTTTCTTTAGTGTAGCCACTCTTTCCCAAGTTGATCCTTCTTCTACTCTATCTTTTAACTTTACTAAACATTCTTTAAACACAGAATGTTTTCTTGATATTCAAGAATCTTAAAAATCAACTATTGCTTCTTTTCCAATGATATTGTCATTGTTTCCTATCTTATATTTCAGTCTACTAACATAAAACACAGGATGTTCTCTGGATCCTTCAGGTAAAGCTACCTTGTAAGCTACACTTCCATTTTTTTTAAGTATTGTATAAGGAACACAATACCTTGGACTTAACTTTGGAAATTTTCCACTTTTTAAAGTTTCTGACTTTTCAAAAATTTTTACATAAACTAAGTCATCGTCCTCAAAATTAATTGGTCTTCTTTTATCTTTCTCATAACTAATAGCATGATCCTGTGCTCTTTTAACATTGCTTTTTTGCAATGATTAGAATGTCTTGCATGTCTTCGAGAAAGTCTTTTACACTCTGCAATTTTTCTTTTTGTAACCCAACTGTTATGGGTGCTCTAGGTTGAAATCCATACATTAGCATGAATGGACTAAAAGCGGTTAGCACTATGATAAGAAAATCCTAATAATGAAAGATACTTATCCCAATTATTTTGCTTGTGATTAACACATGCTCAAAGCATATCTTCTAGGACTTGATTAACCCTTTCTGTCTATCCAGCACTTTGTGGATGTTTAGACGTACTCTTACTAAGTTTGGTGTCTAACTTTTTGAAACCCTCTTTCCAAAAATGGCTTGTAAACTTTGTATCTCGGTTGCCTACTTTATCTGCTCTGGTAATACATACAATTTGTATAGATGATGGATAAAAATTCTAGCCAATTTGAGTGTTTTTTACTTTTTTTTAGTTGGTATAAATTGTACCAACTTGGTTAACCTATCCACTACTACCCACACTGAATCATGCCCTCTACTTTTTCAAGGTATTCCTACTATGAAATCCATAGAAATACTTTCCCACTTACCCTCAGGTATTTCTAGTGTTTGTAATATTCCACCTACTTTTAGGCACTCAGCTTTATTGACTTGAAAGTTAGGGAATTTTATAACATAATTTTGGACATCCTTCTTTAAACTTGCCCAATAAAACTATCTTTTAACAAGTGTATAAGTCTTAGAAATTCCCGAGGGCCCCTCACTTGGATTGTCATGACATTCTAGTAAAATATTCTCACGAATATTTCTTATTTGGGTACACAAATGCAACCTTCGATGAAAAAAACTTTCCAACGATCTTTTTCACTTATTGACCCTTCTTTAAGTGATTCCTTTGAACCACTATCTTTTTTAAGTGACAACCTAGATAAATCCAAAGAATAAAAGAAAATACCCAAAATTGAGTAAATGCTTACATAAGATGAAGAGTTGATTGAGTACAAGGTTTATTAGTTAAAAATTATGAGATATTACTAAAAAAATGAGATATTTTGGAATACTGATGCATTTTTTACACCTTGGTAAGGAAAGGGAGACTCTTAAGGTAGGCGCCTCCTTCACATGTGTGGAAGGGTTTTTAATTCAAAAAAATTGTGATATTTTTATCTCTCCTCTCTCTTGGATCAAACCAAATCAAAAAAGGAGCCAAACTGGTCCAAATCTTGTCCAAATTGAGTCAAACTGAACCTGGAAAATTCTAGAACCCAGTTGGACTTAGTTAGTGACCTCCCTCACCTATAC
Source organism: Cibotium barometz (assembly GCF_041138505.1). NCBI lineage: Eukaryota > Viridiplantae > Streptophyta > Polypodiopsida > Cyatheales > Cibotiaceae > Cibotium > Cibotium barometz. The sequence goes on along the minus strand of NC_141051.1, from coordinate 4,736,821 downwards.
ATTGTAAGATTCCTCCTCAGTCTGAATAATGAATAAGCTTTTACTTCAATTCCATGTAATCATTCCCTATTTCTGAATGCAAGAAAATATTATTTTTCCTTGTTTTTGCCTAGAGAGATAAAAAAATTCTAGAGAGAGATAATTCAATATTCAAATATTTTTGGATATAAAAAGTTTTACAAATATCCAAAATATATTTTCCTAAAACAAAAATTCAAAATAAATTCTCCAAGGTGCATTAGGAATCAATTAAAAATGATATAAGTGACCTTAGCCTAAGGGTCAAGATTTTCAAAATTTTCTAGATTATGGTCGAATTAAGGTTCCTATGGGCCAATAGGATTAATCCAAGTGTTGGGATGAGATAAATCTAATGTATAAAAGAAAATACCCAGAAATGAGTAAATGCTCACATAAGATGAAGAGTTGACTGAGTACAAGGTTTATTAGTTAAAAATTAAGAGATATTAGACAAATGATGAATTTTTGACACCTTGGTAAGGAAGGGGAGACCTTTGAGGTAGGAGCCTCCTTCACATGTGTGGGAGGGTTTTTAATTCAAAAATATTAAGATATTTTTATATCTCCTCTCTCCTAAATCAAACTGGGATCAAAATGGGAGCTAAACTGATCCAAATCTTGTCCAAATTCAACCAAACTAAGCTGAAAAATTCTAGAACTTAGTTAGACTCAGTTAGTGGCCTCCCTCACTTATAAATAGACCCTCATTCTTTTGTATTCTCATCTGTGAACTAGACCATGCTGCTAGTATTACATTAAAATAAGCATATTTTCTATTATTTCTTAAAAATCCTCTACATTTTAAAAATCCTCTACATTTTGGAGAGATTGGAGCTTCTCTCTCTCTCTTCAACCATCCTTGGAGCTTTCCTCTCAACACACTAACCAATTGATTGGTTGGGGGCTTCCTTCTAAGAGAAAGAAGCAAGCAAAATCAAGAGGTAAGATATAATTTCATGGTTTTTCTCTAATATTCTCAATGTTTTCACTTCTCAACCCCTCTCAAGCTTGAGTAGTTTCAAATGGATTTTTTTTCAATGCAAATTAATATTTCTAAAGAATTCTAATGATTAATCACAAAAAGTTTATCGTTATGCTTTATTTAGGATGTTTTTATGTATATCTTTCTCTCCCCAAAAGAATGGTCATTCCTATGACCAATTCTCTATTCAAATGATGCTTCTCATTGATAAATTCTCAATTCAAAAATCAAACTCTATGCTAGTTAAGCTAGAGGTTAAAGAAATGGCTTTTTAATGCTTATATGCTAATAAAATTATGATAAACTTATGATTTAATTCCATAAATTGGATTTAGGTTTAAATGATAGTTATTCTATCATAATAGTATTACAAAGTCTTATTCTTTCAAAATTTATTGAAATTATCAGTAATAGCAGAGCGGAGCTATGGTAAAATTTTTAGAAATTAATACATAACTCATTTTTATGCATAATGTGAAAAGAGGACTTCCTACCATATTCTAGGATTAGTCATCCTATGCTAAAATAACGATTTTCATCACATTCATGGAAAACTAATTTTTGGTATTTATGCATAAATAATTAATTAAAGAAAAGAGAAATTTTTGGTATTTCTATTTTTATGCAAAAAGAGGAATTCCCATGATGATGGAGATCCATGTAATTAAATGGAAAAAGAGAAAATTTGATATATTAAAATAATGAATATTTTAATTTTAATTTAAAGAGGAATTTTAGATTAATTTATTTTTATGCATGAGAAAACTTAAATGATAAAAGAGAAATTCCCATGACATTTGGAATTCAATCATTTAAATGGTAAAAGTGGAATTCTTGGAATATTTGAATTAATGAATATTTTTATTTAATTTAAAAAGAAATCCTAGATAAATTTATTTTATGATAAAAGAGGAATTTCCATGATAATTGGAATCCAATCATTAAATGAGAAAAAGAGGAATCTTAAGCTTATTCAAAAAAATGGATATTTGTATTTAGTTAAAAGAAGAATTTTTATGGTATTTAAGTAGAGAAAGATTTGAATTAAATTTTGGTGACAAAAGAGGAATTTTCACCATCATTCCACCTAGAGAATTAGAGTTGATAAATTAAAGTGGTAGAAAGAATATCTTTAGATATTTATATGAATAATTCACCATATTGATATTTTTCCAAAATTAGATTAAATGGAAGAAGTGTATTTTCATAAAAATCTAATATTCTCATAATATAAAACCATTTCTTAATCTATTATGGTTAAGAAGGAATGAAATACATAAAGTTGGAATTTTCTTATGGATAGAAGTTCAGTAGATGTTTATCTGAAGAAAATCCTTGTTAGAACTAAACCGAATGATTTTGGTTAGACCACAACTGAGAGGGACGGTCAGTAAACTATTTGTCCATCTCTTGATTTGAATCAAGCAAAAACTTCGTGACCAATTCCAGTTCTTAATACAAAGAATAGACTACTGTTGAATTAACCTAGTTTTCCCTTGACCGAAATCACCAAGAATCTAGTTGGACAGTCAGTCATGATGAGAGATCAAGGATTCTCATTATGAAATTGGGGATTAAGTAAAGAGGGTTTTGTGGAACCAATCTTAAATTGGGAATTTTACTTGCATAGAACCTCTGTTTTCTTTTAAAGGACTGTTTTATGGCAGAATGCTGGAGGAAGCATTTGGTATGTGTTTAATCTAAGAAGAGGCTCATTGCAAAACAGCTGGCAGCACAGGGAGTCGTTTGAGGGACATCTCTCGCGGCAAAGCCTACTGAGGTCTTGACCACCTCGGTACGATTAAAATGGTGCGCTTCTGGTACGATGGGTGAGACCGACAAAGCGGTCCCTGAGTGAAGTGCTAGGACACCTAAGTAGGATCCTAGAGGGTTCTGACCAGGTAATGCACGGGCTCGCCGTTGCTAGGACACCCATGCGTGCGTCGAGGAAGATTCGGATGGACTAAAAAGAATGACTTTTGTGAATCAAATTTTGATATTGAATCTCGTTGGTTGGCAAACTGGTCTTCAATAGAGAGTCCAGATGACATATTTTGTAATACAATGGACTCAAAATCTTAGAGGATGATTGATCAGTAATATTATGATTTTCATTAAAGCATTATTTTAAAGACAGCCAATTCTGTTATAATGGCAATTTCATATTGGGTGTGTACGTGGTATGCCTCCCTTAACTTTTGCATGAAATGTCGGCTAGGGGGCCGGGAACTCTTTTTCTCGATACTGGGGCAAAATATAACCAAATCCTTATAAAGGAATCCCATCAATACAGTGGTCGGCTAACCCATGAGAGGCTAACTTTGGGGATTCCTGCGATACCATTAAGTTAGTTAGATTAAGTCCTGAGAAGACCCTTGTTCTGTGGGAGGGAATCGGCGGGCTGTGCCTCGTTAAAGGAGGAAAAAAGCGGTGATTCTATGGACCAAGTGCAAGTCTCTTCTTTGATCTGACCATGTGATTTCAGGTTTGGTCGGATCAGTTTGAATAGTTAAGACTTTGACCCGTTAGATTAATTCTCCCGTTCAAAGATTTTCCCTGGAGGAATTGCCCGTGCCTTTTCGGGCGAGGGAAGTTTTTTCGGGTTCAGTTTCGGAGGAACTGCCGGATTAGTCTCTTGTCCGGACATCTGTGGTGGGGCGAGGTCCCGAGTGTGGATCCCTACCCCATGCGAGAGGCCCCGAGTGTGGATCCCTACCCCATGCAAGAGGCTGACGTTGCTTCCACTGCCAATGCCCCCGAAGGGGACACCACAGAGGGGATGGGGGTCTCACTTATAAATAGACCCTCAGTCATTTGTAATAAAATATTGGAGCTATACTATGCCAGTATTATTATATTAAAATAATCATATTTTCTATTATCCTTTAAATTTTTCTCTCTTGGGAGCTTGGAGCTCTCTCTCTCTCTCTCTACAACGACTCTTGGAGTTGCTCTTCTCCTCTTGGTGCACCAATTGATTGGTCGGGGGCTTCACTGCTAATAGAGAATTAAGCCAAACTTGGAGGTAAAATCAAATTTTATGATTTTTTGCAATTTATCTCAATGACTTTCTTCTTCTCAACCCCTCTCAAGCTTGAGAAGCTTTCTAAATAATTGTTTTAATTCAAATCAAGCTTTCCCTTAAAGTCTTAATGCTTAATTAAGAGAAAGTTAATCTTTATACTTATTTGTAATGCTTTCTTTAAGCAAATCTCTCTCTCTAAAAGAATAGCCATCTTTATGGCTAAATCCCTTGAAAAAGGATGCTTCTCAATGATAGTCTCTTAATTCAAAGCTAAACTCTAGGCTTGTTAGGCGAGAGATTAAGAAAATGGTATTTTTATGATTTTGTGTTAACAAAATAATGGTTATTTCTTTTAGATTATTTATAAGTAGTTAAAAACTACTTTGATTGATTCTAAATGAGAAATAGATTATCCTATCAATTTGGGAAAAGAGAAATAATGGAATGAGCTTAATCTAGTGGAATAATCATAATTAAGTTTATGATTATGATTAAAATTATGATTTAAATTCATAGTTTGATTTTAAGCATAAAAGAGGAACTACTATCATATTTTCATTACAAGCTTTTATTCTTTAGAAAACAAAATTGAGAATTATCAATAATAGCAACGAAGCTATGGTAAATTTTTTAGAAAATAATACATATCTTATTTTTATGTATAATGCTAAAAGAGGACTTTCTACCATATTCTAGGATTGGACATCCTTTGCAAAAAGAATGATTTTCATCATATTCATGAGAAATAATTTTTTTATAATTATGCATAATTAATTGACTATGAGAAAAGAGTAAATTTTGGTAAATTTATTTTTATACAAAAAGAGGAATTCCCATGATATTTGAGATCCAAGTATTTAAATGGTAAAAGAGGAATTTTTGGTAAATTTATTTTTATGCAAAAAAGAGAAGTTTTTGGTAAATTTATTTTTATGCAAAAAGAGAAATTCCCATGATATTTGAGATCCAAGTAATTAAATGGTAAAAGAGGGATTTTTGGCATAATTCAAATTATGAGTATTTATCAAAAGTGGAATTTTGAGCATTATTAATTTTATTGGGAAATATGGATAGAATTGATTTTTGTAAATCCCATGAATCTTTTACTCAAAAGAAGAATATTGAATATATTTCATTTGAGAAATTTGAGAAAGAATATGAAAATATCCATCGAGAAAAAGTACCTTTAACTAGGCCAAGCAATTGGCAGAAACTTAGAAAAGTCTTATCGATATCGAAAATAGAAAACGGTACTAAATGTGAATGCGATGTAATAAGATATGAATGTGATGTGATAAGATGTGAGTGGATGTGATGAGATGTGGATGAGATGTGATGTGATGTAAATGGATGATGTAAATGGATGAGATGTGATGTGATGTAAATGGATGAGATGTGATAGATATGCATGTGAATGAATGTGGGATGTGAATGGGTGTGAATGAATGTGATGAGATGTGAGTGGATGAGGTGAGATGTGGTGAGATGTGAATGTGATGTAATGAGATGTGAATGGATGTGATGTGATGTGGATCTGGTTAGATATGAATGGATGAGATATGATGTGGATAGATGAGATGTGCTGTGATGTGGACTTGGGTAGATGTGAATGGATGTGAAGTAATGTAAATAGATGTGAATGTGATGTGATGATATGTGGATGTGATGTGGATCTGAATGAATGTAGATGGATATGATGTGATATGTGGATGTGATGTGGATCTGAATGAATGTAGATGGATGTGATGTGATATGAATGGATGAGATGCAATGTGGATATGTTGTGATGTGATGTGATGAGGATAGATGTGGCTAGATGTGATGAGATGTGATGAGGATAGATGTGGCTAGATGTGATGAGATGTAATATGATGTGATTGGATGAGAATGGATAAAGGACGATGGGAATACAAATGACTGGATGTAGAATAATAAATGTGAATTGATGTAGAAGAATGTGGAATAACGAGAAATGATGTGGAACAACATGGAAAGATGAGAGTTCGTTAGAAATTGTATTTATGAAACCTATTTTTAAATGATTGTTTTATGTCAAGAATGCTGGGGAAGCATTTTGACCATCTTGTGAATGAGGTCGTAGAGACCTAAGTGATAAAGTTGCAATGGCTGACGGAGATTCAATGGAGGACGTCTCGCGTAGCAAGGTCGCGGGCAGCCGATGACTTAACCAGCCTCGGTTCGTCGACTGATTTAAATGGTGAGCTTTCGGTATGGTGGATGAGGGACCACGGAAGTGGCCTATGAGTGAAGCGCTAGGTGACCTGCGAAGGAGCCTAGAGGGTGCTGACCATACGGTGCTCGAGCTCTGGGTCGCTGAAGATACCCACGCGTGCATCGGGGAAGAAAAATGGAACAAGTGTTAGAGTTGTTTTCTAAACTCGGGCATGGATCTGGTTGATTGTCCTTGCTGGTCCTCAACGGATGAGAGTCCATGGCTCTTTTATATGGATCTGTTGGTTGATCTTGCTGATCTTCAATGGAGAGTCCATCTGGACTTTCTTATGTGATCATATTGCTGGATACTACTATTAAAAAGGCCCCTAAGTGAACAAGTGGTGAGCGTTCTAGTTCCAATGATGCCATAAGTACACCGATGAAGGAATGATTAGAAATTAGAATTCAAACTGGATATTTTGGAGGGTTATGATCAGTGATACTATGGTTTCATTAAAAGATTGTTTTAAAAAAAGATGAATCTGTGAAATAGGCAATTTCATATTGGGTGTGTAAGTGGTGTGACTATCTTGAAGTTTGCTTGAAGCGTCGGCTCTAGGGGGCTTGGGAACTCTTTTCCTTGGTACCCGGGGCAAAACATAACCAAATTTCTAAATGGATCCTATCACTACAGTGGTTGGGCGGTTGGCTAACCCATGGGATTGGATGGGGTTAGGCTAGACTGATTGGATGGGGTTAGGCTAGACTGATGGATCCCTAAAATGAGACTCAATTCTGTTAAGTTACGATAGTTGAAGTAAATCTCGGATAACCCTTGTTCTATGCAAAAGAATCAACGGTTGTGCCTCTTGATGAGGAAAAAAGCGTTGGACTCTATGATCCAAGTGCAAGACTCTTCCTTGATCTGACCATAAGACTTATGGGTTCGATTTTGGATCAGTTTGGTTAGTGATGACCTTGACTACGTTAGAATAAAATATCTTGGAGGAATTGCCTATGTCTGCTGGGCAAGGGAAGTTTTTCCAGGTTCGGTTTTGGAAGAACCGAGGGATTAGTCTCTTGTCCGGATATCTGTGGGGGCGAGGCCCCGAGTGAGAAGTTCTGCCCTGCACCAAGAAATGCTACTTTCACTGTGCTAAATCCTACTTCCTACAAAAAGTGCTTGTATCTAGCCTCTGGGACCGATGATGTACCCAAGCTAGAAATTCATCCCTCACCTAAGAGCCAAAGTAGCATTAAGGGGGGAAAGTGCCAAAGCTATACGTATTTTTAAATATGCACCAGGGCTGTGGGCATCAACGGCAGGGTATTTTTTGTGTTATGCAATGTATGCAAAGGCAACTCCTAATTTGAATACCCATGCTCTTGGATTCTATCAATGCCAAAATCTATTAAGGTATAGAGGCAAAATACCCAAAGAAGACGAGGCTAAGCAGTTATCTGAAGATGAGGGCAAACAGCTACCCAAAGAGAAAGCCCGAAAAGGAGGGTAGTCTCTTTGAGGAAGACAAATAGTTGAAGCGAGAAAGAAGAAGATTTTTTTAAAAGTCTTTTCCCACTTGTATTGAGAATAATTTTTATTACAATTTATGTCACTTTGACTTTTTCTCCTTCTCAATCACCATCCTACATAAAGATACACTTTATTTAGCATGTTGTGTGTTTATAATATATTGATGTTAATAACAGTGACTATTTTTGTGTTGTGTAAACTAACCTAATTTTTAAGAATTTCATTGTATCATTGCATTTGCCTTTGGTAGAATGTATTGAAAAGCTCTCGTAGTGCATTTGTTTTTGTTTTTCTGCCACCATGTCAAGTTGTACGAAAATAGTTAATACGTGCGGCATAGTGTGATTTTTCCATGCCTTGAATATTCCATGTAGCAAGAGGCCCTTGGTTCCTCACAAAGTATGGGCCATGTGCAAACAAAATATGCTTCACATATAAAAAAACATATTAATGATCATTTTATATCATATTAATTATTCAATGTATGAATTACATGAAGCAAAAACTCTTACTGTGTAGAAGGTTATGTCCTTGTTCCCCCAGGCAGCTACAATTGTTTCCACAAGCATCTTGATTGCTGTTTCAAACTGCCTTACGTAATCGCCTTCAGTCGTTTGCTTACGTAGTAAGAGTTTTATAAAATTATCAAGCTCTATCCAGACCCTCATACGAAGCTTTTTCATCCTTGGATCACTAGCTTGGTTAGTTGTGTGCTCGCATAGAGATTTCCAACATCCCCATACTACTGTAATTTGTTTGTTTTCATAGTTTGATAAGAACCTCCTAGCTTTGTCTCCTCCCATTGACGCATATGCCAGAACATTACCAGTGGTACCTGATTTCTTGTCATCCTTTTTAAGTTTCACATGTCCACCATGAAAGCCCATGTTAGACAGTAAAATCTCTCATTGCTCTAAACATGCATTTGATAGCTCTAATGGCAAAATGAAATGAGCATATTCAAGATGAAGCTTTAATAGCTTATCCAGTATTCTAATTTCTGCATGTAAACTACAAATGTGAACTCTCTCTAGCTTTATAAGAATTATGGCATCTCAAATGGGATCCTCATGCACAATACATGGTTCACCCTTGAATTCGGCTATTTTTGTTAACTTTCCCTTGCTCCTGATCTTTGATTTCCCTTTAGCCTTGGTCTAGTCTTTATCACCGGCGGTTACTTGCTTTGTCTTGTTTCTAGATGTAGGCTTTATACAATCCATTGTAGGGTTGTAACAATCCGGACTGTTCATTCGTGTCATGCAATAGAGGCATGGGTTTACACATCTAGGACCACCACACACCCCATACATGCACTGTAATGCTTTCAAGTCAGCACTCATGTGCCACTCAACTGTAAAGTTTCCTACCCCATCCACCACAAGCATCTCTCCTTTATTCTGAGCATCAATGACGCTTGGAATTTATGTGTGCCAAAACAACCATTTGAGAGTATCATGACTCTCATCTGGCATTAGAGCTACCCCTATGTACCATAGTTCCATCTTTGACTGTGCGCTATGTAATGGATGGTCTTCCTTACCTTGGGCATAATTTAAAGCTTTTTTCATCATCCCTATACTGATTCTTTCCATTTTTTTTTGATGTTTGAGAATTTGTGCCTCATCAAGCTTGATAACAAAAATAAGATTACCCTTACAGTTCTCTATTATGCAGCACTGATAGAACTTCACCATGGCTGATTGGACCCTTCTAACATCTATAAATATGTTATTATACATGTCATAAGTTGAATATTGATTTCTTTTTTTCGGCTTCTCTATAGTCATTGAACTGTCAATGTGTCTGTATTCACCTACCCTAGAACAGCCAAATTTTGTTGGTATCGTGCCATTGCTACGGTATGTGGTCGGGGTAAGCCGAACACACGAAGATGATGAGGCTTCATACCTTGGATAAGTAGCTTTGATATGGCTTTGTATCCCTTTCTACTTATTGAAACCTTGTCACATGCCTCCACCACCTCATCTGGCTTGACCAAGTCACGAAATTCATTGCAAACTTCCTTGACTACCTTCCTTCAAAGCCCTACACACTACGAGAGCTTAAGCATTTCAATCATGTCATTGTTTTTTATAGAAGATTTGATCATAGAAATTCTATCTAGAGGATTATCCAAGTAGAAACCTCCCACACTATTCATGTAGCTTCAAGCAAGCCTCATCCGTTTCTTCGTAGCACCCCCATGTGCGGCTAGGCATGTAACACTTTTAAACTATCTAGATCTCACTCTTAATCCAAAAGGAGTGCTTTTTATTTGGGTTTTTTGGAGTGCATGTTCCTCCAATTTTTGGTTAGTTTGTCTAAGCTTTGTTACCTCTTCCTGAGATGACTGAAGTAGCTTTTCCAACTCATTTACACGTTGAGTTTATGAGATCATGATAGCTTCTAGTCCTTTAACAGATTGCTTATACACACCAAGCATAGTTTGCTTGAAAATACTAGCTTGATTATTCAATCTTGAGCAATATCCAAATAAGACTTTTTTACCATCCCCAATGAATCGAACACGATCATGCAAGGTACTAAATAATGGAGGCTTACTAGTTGATGGGTCAAGCGGGTATAGACCTCCTTGAACCCACAAATCTACATGCTTCTTTCCTTCTACACCACGTAGCCTTTGAGCTTCAGTCTCATCATGTAGAGATTTGTGATGAATACTTCTCCAGGTGGTGCAATATTCTTTGTCGAGTACTAAGTTGATATGGTGCATCAATTTTACCTTGCTCTCATTAGTGAAAATACCATTTTTAAACACATTAGGCCCTAAGATTACACCGTAGACATCATTCAAACACCTTCCTCACGTAAGCCAAGTGCTCAGTCTAGTAGTGTGAGTGTGCACATAGATCATCAATGAATACCTCCAGCCACTTTTGCAAGTAGTCCTTGAAGGTTGTGCACATCAGTCTCGTCGTTGGAAAGTTTTTGGGGCGTTGGTGAGGTCAAAAGGCATAACCTTATAAGCATATGTCCCCCACATCGTATTGAAGGCCGTCTTGTGATGGTCTTCTGATGTTATGGACACCTAATTATAGCTTAAAAACCCAACTAAGAAGATATAGGTTTCTTCACCTACTACCCATTCTAATACATGTTTTGTATATGGCAGTGGGGGTAGTGGTATTTCTTAGTGGCTGCATTGAACTTTTTGAGATCAACACAGACCCTCAATTTCCCATTTTTCTTTGGCACAATCACGATTGGTGAAAGCCAATCTATGTGCTCAATTTCATAGATGAAATCCATAGCAATGAGTTTATCAATTTATAATTGTCGCATATTTTAAATTCATCTGGTATAATTTTTGCTTAGATGGTCTCGATCCTTCCATGATTGGGATAGTGTGTTGGACCACCTCGGGTGGTACAGCCTTCATTTCCATGTATTTCCAAGCAAAATTGTCCTTGAATTCTTTTAAGAGAGCAATGAGCTCTTCTTCTTCACGCAGCATTTAAGTCTTTAGCAATGTAGACAGGTTTGGTGTCCTCCCCTGGCTCAGCAATATCAACTTCCTTAACTTCAGTTGGACTATCGTAAGACATGTATTGGCCATCTTCCTTTACTTTTTTCACCCGTCAATTGGACCACCTTTCATTCATTCAATGGCATATGTTTTGAAATGGTCCAACATTGAGAGCAGGTCTGGCTTGTCGTCCTCCTCATCCTTTGTCCAAGCCATTGCCTTTTTTTCCTCATGCTCGGCCCTATTTCATTTCCTACATCCGGCCTTAGTGAATTTAGGTGTTTTCATCTCTTGTGGTATAGCCTTTTCCCTTCTTTTCCTTACAGGATTATCTTACTCAACTCGTCACCCTAGTTTTTAGAAAACTCCTCGTGCACCTTAGTGACCTCAAGATATCTTAGCCACTGGGCATCCGTGGGTTTACTTCATAGTAGGGAATTTCATCTCGTGAGAGATATACCTCTTTTGTTTACTCTATCTCTTGAAGCATTGGGTGCTATTGCGGCCTTGCGACCGAAACCCCTCTATGTTGGGTGGAGGCTTCATCCTCTGGTTCCTCTTCTATTGGTTGCACATCTACCATGCACACTAAGGTGGTAGGAATGTTTCCCAATTCAACGTACTGGGTTCCTCTGGGGGGAAACACATATATAGTGGCAAGCACTTGCATCTAGTTTTTGGTAAAATCCGGAGGTGGAAGCGACACATACATTGTGGCCTCTTCCTCTTCTCATGAATTCTCCTCAAATGGTTGATAGACTTGTAAGGATGTGGTTCGCTATGTGGTGACCGAATCATTTCCAAAAAATTTCCCTTCCATGGGGTGTGCCTTCCATGTATACAAATCAATTTTTAGAATCTGGGAGTCCTTTCAAACATACACATGATCTAACACCCAATTGAAAAATCTTGATCTGCTTCCTCAAACATTCTTGCCCCATGAGTCACTTTGATTCCCTTCCTCGGACTCTTCTAGGATTGGAGTAGGCACGTCCAATCTCCTTTCCCTAAATAGCTTAGTTCTTCAATACACTATATCCCTAGCCCGGTTAGCTCTTAACTTGGCTTCATGATTACATTGACACTCCTCAACCAGGGCCTTAGCTTCTTCAAGCTTTCTTATTTCTTCTTCAAACCTTGCCACGGTTGTAGCAACCTGATGCCACGCCCATAACAATTCAAAAGTGTACCCCTATACTGTGAAGATGCCACACTCGTACCAACCTTTTCCATGACTGTGACCTTCCTACAAACCTATATATAGGGGCTTGCCACTTCATTCTCCTCTCTTTTCTCTCTCCCTAGCCAAACTCTTACAAATTTGTTTTCTTAAGCTTGCACTTCCTGTCCCCTATCCTCCACTCCATGGCAAAACACCCAGAATCCTCCCTCAAGGTCCTCCCCCACACTCCCCAGAAGAAGAAGCACCCAGCTGGAGGATGCTTTGAGGAGTATGGCCACCATCCTACACAGTTGTCCCACCTCGAGGGGGAGATTTGATGAAGCACGTTAGTGGTGACACACTATCAACAACCTTATGAAGAACAATCACAAGGTGGATCCCAAGCTCCTTTAATACATAGGGCCCTGTTATCATGATGTTTTTCTGATCCAGCCATAGTCACCCACCTGTAGAGCAGATTGGGCTTGGTGGGCTGCCAACCTTGGAACCTTGGATTCTAGACCTCTTCAATCGCCTCTATTTCATTAGAAACCTATGATACCAATTCCGTTAACTGGATAGGTGCGGAATGCCACATGACAGATCTAAACCATCCACCTAAGTCTTGATGTAGTCAGAGATGCCTTGCACCTCCCTAGCATGGAACAACCTTATGTGCGCCTCCAGACAGTGGGTATATGAGGCCTTGGGGTCATGTAGGAATCATCCTTACACCTGTTGTGCATGAAAAGAATGGTCCTAGTAGGGACATTCTTGGATGCCCCATGGCCATCCTAAAAATGACCTTAAGGCCTTGGGGTCATGCAAGAATGGCCCCAGAGCTATTCTTCCTCATGTTGTGCATGGAAAAGAATGGCCCTAGGACCATTCTTGGATGCTCCCATGGCCACTATTTCATGAAAAGATGCAGGGGAGAAGAGAGCTTGAGCTCTTGCAAGCACACACACACACTCACAAAACCCTAAACGAGAACACACAACGTGAGAGGCTGAAAATCTACTTCTTCTTCACACAACACTCAACACACCATATACAAAGATAAGACTACACACAATATAAAAAGGTACTCAACCAAATACATACTAGGGTTCTCTATAGTGTTAACCCAACTAAATGAGCTGGCGCTATAACTATGCCAGTCTCTAGAGCTAGCTCATGGCAGCTTTCGAGGATGGGGTGGAACGGGCCAACATCACATAAGAGGAGCTAGTAATGCTCCAGGGCCCTATCCTTTTTGCTCACAGCTCGATGGATAGATAGATTCAGTAAGTGCAGCCTCTCCACACTGGCAAGCATCCACCAGGGCACACCCATTAACTGGGAAAAATACCTGCATCATAGGGAGCTATATTCCATCTGTGCCCAACCCCCAAGGAAAGCTTGCGGCTGCATCTCTACTAACCAAGGAGTTGTACCACGCTACTAGATGGGACAAGATTCCAAGAGAAATTTAGCTGTTGCTAGTATCTCTCCATCCCCCCCAATCCTCTCCCACCTCTCCACCCCCACCAAAGCACTATCACCCAGAGCCAAAGCCGCAAGAGCACATTCCACCCCAATCTAGCCTTGGCCCAAACATAAAGGATATTGTTGCTGAATCACATCGTAAAGCGCGGCTGAGGAGAAAGCATAGCAAAAGGCATCTTTTGATCAGAACTTATACGAAACCCCACCACCGACAAGCTCCTCTCCTTTCCCTCCTCATTATTTAGAAGCCGGTCCCCCTTCTCCTGCCTCCTCTCAAAGAAATACCTTGGAAATCCTCCACTGGAGTGGGTGCACACAAGGAGCTTCCGATCACATGAGGCGTATTCTGAAGGAGTTCGTGCATCACGTGGGGAAAGTGCAAGACTTCGCCCAGGGCTTCTCCCACTTGGCTCGTGAGCTTATCACACAGATGGCAGACTTCATAGAGACCAACGCTTTTTTCCTCATTCAGAGGCACAGCCATTGATTCTTTTCCATAGAACAATTTTTGTCCGGGATATACTTCATCTATCGAACTAAACCGAAATTGAGTTTCGATTTACGGATCCATCAGTCTAGCCTAACCGCATCCAGTCCTATGGGTTAGCCAACCTCCCAACCACTGTAGTGATAGGATCCAATTAGGAATTTGGTTAGGTTTTATCCCGGGTACTAGGGATAGGAAAAGAGTTTCGAGGCTCCCTAATCGGATGTTCATGCAAACATAAAACTAGTCACACCACTTACACACCCAATATGAAATTGCCTTTTTCTTAGCATCAGCTATCTTTAAAACAATCCTTTAATGAAACCATTGTGTCACTGATCACAATCTTCAAAATCTGTGGTTGAATCCTTATTTCCAATCATTCATTCATCGGTGTACTTATGGCATCATTGGCAACCAAAACGCTCACCACCTGTTCAAGCAGGGGCCTTTTCAATAGTTCCTAGCTCATAGTAACCGGCAATATATTCACATAACAAAATGGAATCTCTGTGGCAGATCAGCAAGATCAACCAACAGATCCATATAAAAGAGCCATGGACTCATCCGTTTTGAGGACCAACAAGGTCAATCAGCCAGATCCATGCCCGGTTTCAGAAAACAACCCTTACTCCTTGTTCCAATATCTTCCACGACGCACGTGTGGGTATCTTCGGCGACCCAGAGCCCGAGCGAGCACCGTATGGTCAGCACCCTCTAGGATCCTTCGCAGGTCACCTAGCGCTTCACTCATAGGCCGCTTCCTTGGTCCCTCATCCACCGTACCGGAAGCTCACCATTTAAATCGAACCGAGGTTGGTCAAGACCTCGGTCGACCTTGCTACGCGAGACGTCCTCCATTGACTCTCTATCAGCACTTGCAACTTTAACAGTTAGGTCTCCACGACCTTAATCACAAGACGCTTAAAATGCTTCCCCAGCATTCTTGACATAAAACAGTCATTTACAAACAGTTTACAAATACAGTTTCTATAATGAACTCTCGTCTTTCCACATTATCCCTCATCAATCCACATTACTTATTCCACATTCCATTCATATGTGTACTCATTCTCATCCAATCACATCATTTTCCATCTCATCACATCAGATTCATTCACATCACATCATTTTCCATCTCATCACATCAGATTTATTCACATCACATCATTTTCCATCTCATCACATCAGATTCATTCACATCACATATCATTTATTCACATCCCAATTCACATGTCATCACATCTCATCCATTCACTCATATCGACGTCTCATCATTTCACATACACATTCGCATTCATTATTCCCCATACACATCCACATTCGTACATCCACATCCATACATCGAATTCCACATCCGCATTCATACATACACATCCATATCCACATCCACATTCATACATCCATATCCACATCCACATCCATACATCCATTTTCACATCCACATCCATATGCATACATCCATTTTCACATCCACATTCATACATCCACATCCACATTCAATATCTACATCTATACATCCACATCCATATCCACATCCATACATCCACATTCACATTCACATCCATACATCCATATATCCACATTCCACATTCATACATCCATATCCACATTCCACATTCATACATCCATTTTCACAACCATATTCATACATCCACATCCACATACATACATCCACATCCACATCTACATCCATACATCCATTTTCACATCCACATTCATACATCCACATCCACATCTACATCCATACATCCACATCCACATCTACATCCATACATCCATTTTCACATCCTCATTCATACATCCATATCCACATACATACAACCATACATCCACATCCATACATCCACATCCACATCCATACATCCATTTTCACATCCACATTCATACATCCACATCCACATACATACATCCACATCCGCATCCATACATCCACATCCACATCCATACATCCACATCTACGTCAATACATCCATTTTCACATCCACATTCATACATCCATATCCACATTCACATTCATACATCCACATCCACATCTACATTCATACATCCACATCCACATCCACATTCACATCCATACATCCATTTCCACATTCATACATCCATATCCACATTCCACATTCATACATCCACATCCACATTCACATTTATACATCCATTTTCACAACCACATTTCATACATCCACATCCACATCTACATCCATACATCCATTTTCACATCCACATTCATACATCCACATCCACATCCACATCTACATCCATACATTCACATCCACATCTACATCCATACATCCATTTTCACATCCTCATTCATACATCCATATCCACATACATACATCCATACATCCACATCCATACATCCACATCCACATCCACATCCACGTCTACGTCCATACATCCATTTTCACATCCACATTCATACATCCATATCCACATTCACATTCATACATCCACATCCACATCTACATTCATACATCCACATCCACATGTACATTCATACATCCACATCCACATCCACATTCACATCCATACATCCATTTCTACATTCCACATTCATACATCTATATTCACATTCCACATTCATACATCCACATCCACATTCACATTCATACATCTATTTTCACAACCACATTCATACATCCACATCCACATACATACATCCACATCCACATCTACATCCATACATCCGTTTTCACATCCACATCCACATATATACATCCACATCCACATCTACATCCATACATCCACATCCACATCTATTTATAGAATGTAGGAGAATTCTAATTTTTTGATATAAAGATTCTTTACGCATCTAATTAGGCATAAAGACAACTTCAGTAGGAATAACACTTTTATAAAAATCCTTTTATGCATCTATTTAGGCATAAGTTCGATTCTCACGAAAATAACACTTTCGAATTAAAAATAAACCTTTTATGCATTTTACTATGCATAAATTCTATTTTAATGAGAATAACACTTTCAAAATAAAAATAAATCTTTTATGCATTTTACTATGTATAAATTCCATTTTAATGAGAATAACACTTTCAAAATAAAAATAAATCTTTTATGCATCTAACTATGCATAAATTTAATTTCAATGAAAATAATACTTTTGAAATAAAAATAAATCTTTTATGCATCTTTCTATACATAAAATCAATTTTGATAAGAATAACTCTTTTGAATTAAAAATAAAATTCTTTATGCATCTTTCTATGCATAAAATCAAAATTGATGAAAATAACTCTTTTGAATTAAAAATAAAATTCTTTATGCATCTTTCTATGCATAAAATCAAAATTGATAAGAATAACTCTTTTGGAATAAAAATAAAATTCTTTATGCATCTATTTATGCATAAAATCAAAATTGATGAAAATAACTCTTTTGAAATAAAAATAAAATTCTTTATGCATCTATTTATGCATAAAATCAAAATTGATAAGAATAACACTTTTGGATTAAAATAAATTCTTTATGCATCTTTCCATGCATAAATCCAATTTAGTAGGAATTACACTTTTATGCATTTTTTTTATGCATACAAATCATTTATGATGAAAATCACTCTTTTAATATAAAAGAATTTCTTTTATGCATAAAAATCATTTATGATAAAAATCATACTTTTAATATATAAAAAAATATCTTTTATGCATATGTTTATGCTTACAAATCATTTATGATGAAAATCACTCTTTTAATATAAAAGAATTTCTTTTATGCATCTATTTATGCATAAAAATCATTTATGATAAAAATCACACTTTTAATATATTAAAAAAATATCTTTTATGCATATGTTTATTCATACAAATCATTTACAATGAAAATCACTCTTTTAATATAAAAGAATTTCTTTTATGCATCTATTTATGCATAAAAATCATTTCTGATGAAAATCACACTTTTATAATCAAAATAACAATTTCAATATACTTCCATCTATGCATGGAATTCGATTCTAAAGAAAGTAACACTTTTTTAATAAAATATTTTTAGTATGCATTTTTCTATACCTAGGATGAAAAATAACACTTTAAGAATACATATACGATGGGAATTACTCTTGAATAAAAACGTAAAACTTATTTTACATAATTTTAAAATTTTTTTGCCATAACCTCCTTTGTATGGCTGACCATTTTTCAATTTTTAACTCCCTAAAGTTAATTAGAATTTCACCAAGAGTATTTAAATCATTCTAATGTAAACATTTTCTACTTATTTAAGAGAAACATTATGAAAAACTTGATTTTTTCCATTAATCATTCATCTACGATAAAGAATGGTTGGGTTTACTAAAGAAGAGAGGAGAATGCCTTTTTTCAATGAGGCATAACATCATATTCATTTTAGAGAAGACAAAAATCATAAAAACCATAAAAATTAAGCATACATGGGAATTTATGTATTTCCTTACTTCCATTCATCAATTAACTTCTATAGCATTAAAAAGCCATTCCAATTGAGCTTCTCAAGCTTGAGAGGGGTTGAGAAGAGAGGAACATTGAGAAATTATGAAAAAAGATCAAAATTCACACTTTACCTTACAAATTGCTTGATTCTTTGATCACAGTAGAGACCCCAAACCAATCAATTGGTTTGGTGTGTTGATGGAGCCACCAATGGAGATTGAAGAAGGAGGGAAGCTCCAATTTCTTCAATTTGGAGAGAATTTTAGAGAATAGTAAAAATTATCATTATTTCAGCATAATTTTGGGATAGTATAATTCTCCTATTTTTTTACAAAGGGCTTAGGTTCTATTTATAGGAGAGGGAGGCTCTAACCAAGGCCAACTGATTTTTAGATTTTTTAGATTCAGTTTGGTTGAATTTAGACCAGATTTGGACCTAGTTTGGTTCCTTTTTTATTCGATTTGGTTCCTTTTTTATTCGGTTTGATCCAAGAGAGAGGAGAGATAAAAAATATCACATTATTTTTGAGTTTAAAACTCATTCAAGCATGTAAAGTAGGCACCTCCTTGAAGGGACTCCCCTTCCTTACACATGTGTCAAAATGGAATCATTATACCCAAAATATCTCATTTTTTAGTAATACTCTTAGTTTTTTACTAATAACCCTTGTACATAGTCAACTCTTCATCTTATGTGAGCATTGACTTATTTTTGGGTATTTTTCTTTTACAAATTGGATTTATCTCCTCCCCACACATTGATTGATCTTATTGGCCCATAGGAACCTTAATTGGACCATAATCTAAAAGTTTCTGAAAATCTAGACCCTTAGGCTAAGGTCCTTTATACCCATTTCCAATTAATTCCAATTGCACATTGGAAAGTTCTTTTTGAATTTTTGTTTCAGGGGAATTCATTTTAGACACTAGGAGGGTTTTTATATGAAAAAGTATCTCAATTTTGGACTACCTCCCTCTAGATATTTTCTCTCTCTAGGTCAAAACAGGATAAAACATAATCTTTCTTTTATTTCAGAGAGGGGAATAATTATAAGATCAGAAAGGGAGGTTCTTACTCCTGTATATACCTCAAAAGCTCGGGGGATCAATCTTGCATCCTACCCCACTTAAAAAACGCAAGATGTCCCCATCTCGCAAAGAAGAGGACAACTCTTTCCCTTAAGATCCAACTTATTCTGGGGTTCCTTATATTCAGGTCAACCCAACAGAATCATGGGATAAATATCCCTTATACAGAACTCATCATTAAATAACAATTCATTCAGATCATAACATTCTTATTTTAAACACAATAACGGTCCATTAGACAAATAAAAAAGATTTCCTTCTGACCATTCCTCCACAGGAATTTTAGTCAAACGAGTCCTTAATTTGTTATCTAATTATCTTGATCCACTGGGTCGTGTTAACAGCAATCTGACATCACAATCCACTAATCTCATAGTGATTTGCTAAAGTCATTAACGTCATTCCAGTTAAGAACATTATCACAAGGACTCGTCCCATTCATCCTCATTGTGGTTTTGCTCAGCTTATTACATTTCAACTAAATTTCAGGAATCATCGTTTTTCAATCAGAATCCAAATCAACTCATGAGTTCACAACCAGAATTTAAAAATCATATCAACCACATTTAAATTCATCATCTAGATAGTATTAATACTTATAATTTCAAGTCTTAGATTACTCGTATATATTGCTAGAGCAGTAATAAAGAGCTGCAGTTATACCCTCGGTATATACAGGTAGTCATGGTTCTTGGAACTATATGTCTAGGCCTCAAGCAAGTCAGGGATTCCATACAATTGCGGTACTTCATGTAATAAAAAAATTTCCTTTACGCATCTTTAAATGCATAAAAATCAAATTTAATAGGAATAACACTTTTATAATAAAAAAATTTCCTTTATGCATCTTTCTATGCATAAAAATAAATTTTAATAAGAATAACACTTTTGTAATAAAAAAAATTCCTTTATGCATCTTTCTATGTATAAAAATCAAATTTAATAAGAATAACACTTTTGTAATTAAAAAAAATCCTTTATGCATCTTTCTATGCATAAAAATCAAATTTAATGAGAATAACACTTTTGTAATAAAAAATTTCCTTTATGCATCTTTCTATGCATAAAAATTAATTTTAATAAGAATAATACTTTTGTAATTAAAAAAATTCCTTTATGCATCTTTCTATGCATAAAAATCAAATTTAATAATTAATATTAGTGATATCCATGCATATTCATAGGTGAATATGTACATGGAGTAATTAGAATATTTCTTTTAGATGCAAAAATGATGGGAATTACTCTTTTGGAATAACATAAAAATAAACTTTCTTTTCTACAAAATTCTAAATTTTTTTGCCATAACCTCCTTTGTATGGCTGACCATTTCTCATTTTTTATCTTTCTATAATTAACTTAATTAACCCAATTTAGATTTATAGAACTCTAATCTATACAATTTTCTAAATTAAAGAGAGTAAACAATAAGAAGAGTTTAATTAATCACTTAGTTAATCTTTCTAGGATTAAGAAGGGTTGGAATGTAAAGAAGAGAAGGGGGTGGCCTTTTCATCAAAGGCATAGTATTTGAATTTAATTCAATCATCTGCAATTCATAGAAATCAAGAAAACCAAAGATTTTTCATTAAAATTCGTAAACAAAGTAAGAAAATTAGCTTACATGGATCTTGTAAGATCTCCTTTGACTTGAGGGATTGAGGGTTCTACTATTGTTTGAAGCAATAGTGGCCACCAATTCACTTGGAGAGGATTAGGCCAAAAACAATTAAATTTTTTAAAAAATTCAATGTAGATGGCTCAAGATGACAGGAGTAGAGTAACAGTGCATAAACACCATTAAGCTTTTACAAAGGGAGGGGCTTCTATTTATAGGAAAAAGTGAGCCTCTAACCAAGCAAACTGATTCTAGAATTTTCGAGATCAGTTTGGTCACTTTTTGACCATTTTTGGGTCAGTTCAGCTTACTTTTTGGATCTAGTTTTGAAACAGAAGAGAGGAGAGATGAAAATATCTCATTTTATTGATTAAAAATTAGGGTAATGATGAGAAAAAGGTGCCTAATTCATGAGGGGAGATCCCCACACTGAGGTGTCAAAAATGCATCATTTTCTCTAAATATCTCATTTTTTAACTAATATCTCTTAATAAACCTTGTACTCAGTCAACTCTTCATCTTATGTGAGCATTTACTCATTTTTGGGTAATTTCTTTTATTCTTTGGATTTATCTTATCCCAACACTTGGATTAATCCTATTGGCCCATAGGAACCTTAATTGGACCATAATCCAAATGTTTTTGAAAATCTAGAGCCTTAGGCTAAGGTCCTTTATATCTATTTTCAATTAACTCCAATTGCACATTGGAAAGTTCTTTTTGAATTCCCGTTTCAAGGGAAACCATTTTAGACATTAGGAGGATTTTTATATCAAAAATATCTCAATTTTGAATTACCTCCCTCTAGACATTTTCTCTCTCCAGGCCAAAACAGGATCTTTCTTTTATTTCACAGAGGGGAATAATTTTAAGATCAAAAGAGAAATTTCTTACACCTGTACACCTCAAAAGCTGGAGGGAGGAATCTTATACTAAGCGCTTATTGATAAAAGATTTATGGGATGACCAAGCTTACAGCTTGTGTAATGTTAGTCATAGTGAGCTAGATGTAGATAGTGCTATGAAGATAATTTTGGGCCCCCAATTGTAAATGGGAAGCCAACCATTGTAAAAAGTGATCTCATGTATATAAATGATTTTATGGAATATGAAAAAGGACAGTCCCATTTGTCTTAATTGAGTCTTGCTCTCTCTCACACACACACACTCTCTTGAGTTATATGCTTATGTTTGTGAATGCTTGCTTGCTTGATTTTTGTATGCATGGAGTGGATGGTGTTAGTCTAGCTTCTCTTATCCTCTACCTTCTCTTGTCTTCTTCTCAGGATCCCTCTTGCATGCACATTTGCATTGAGTGGAGGTAGAGCTCTCCATAACTCCCTTCTTCTTTGCTCCGATTACCTAGCTTGGGATCTCTATTTGGGTGACACAAGTGGTGGGTGAGTGAGCCCTTATAGCAGCCTCACATAGGGGAGTTAACTCTCATTAGGGTTAACTCCTCTATGTGAGACCCTAGTGGCCTCACATAGGGTAGTTAACCCTTATTAGGGCTAAATGAAAGTCTTTGAATCGACCCTTGCATGGCTTCATTCTCTTCTTCTCTCCATCTCTTGTGTAAGGTAGTCTGTTTTGGTTAATAGGGCCTCCTCATTCTTTATCACAAGTGCAACCTCCAGATCAAAATCATCCGGGCCATAGGAATCATGCAATTTGATGACTCCCCGTGGCCTTCCCCATGGATTTCTCCCCCAAAAGAAGCCGCCAAGGCTTGCCACTTCTTCCACTCTAAATGCTTCAGACAATAACTCCTCCTCTGACGACGACAAAGATGATCACGATGGAGGAGAGGCACTTGGCTACCCCCTGAACGAGCCAACCCCACCCTTGTCTCCTCTGCACCAACCTCCTCCTCCTAACCCATCCCACCCCAATGCAAGCTCCCAACCACCACCACCCCCACCTCCACCCGCCACCACCACTCTCTCTCTCTCTTCCCCTCACAATCCTCTACACCCCCTCACATACCCACTCCGCCTCCATCACCAACACCCCCCACCTTGACGCTCCATTTGGGCCTACCCATCAACTTAAAAGACATCCCTTCAACATCGGCAAGGCCCCCACCTCCCCTCACCACAACCCTTGACATGGACAACAACCCCTGCCCCCTCAGCATAGCATCACCTTGACATACCTTCCTTCAAACCTATGGGGAAGGTGAAATCCCCCCACCCCCCACCGCAAGAGAAGGAAGAGGTGGATCCACCCCTTAACTGGCGTGATCCCTTGGATCGCACGGAGTTTGATCAGGAAATTAACATCCTGCTTGGTCAACAAGTCTAAGAAGCCCCCGTCACTAGGGTGATCAACCGTATGGACGTCCATGTCCTATGGCCCTATGTTCATGCCAAACACAGCGCATGGAAGCGCAAACACCCCTCTCATCAACGCAGTTGGCTACTATCAATGACCCCCCTCCATTGCTAACCCCATCACGTTCAAACTCATGGCAACATCCCAACTCAAGGGTTGACTTCACCCACACCTACTCCATATACTACCTCTAAGTTCTCTTGTCAGCTCCCGAGGATGGATCTAAATTAGGGAGGGGGGTATGCTAACCACACTGGTCAACATCATTTTTCAAGCACGGCTATGCTTCTTGTAATCCATTATTATGTAACCACGCTAAGCGCTTAATGAAAAAGATATATTGGATGACCAAGCTTACGACTTGTGTAATACCAGTCATCACAAGAATGAGCCTAGATGTATATTGATCTAGGAAGTTAGTTTTGGGCCCCCAAATTGTAAATGGGTGGCCAGCCATTGTAAAAAGTGATCTCATGTATATAAGTGATTAATGATATATGAAAAGGGACAATCTCATTATCACAATTGAGTCTTTCCTTCTCTCTCTCACTCACTCTCTTGTGGCTATGGTGGTAAGCTTGTATTGGTGAATGCTTGCTTGCTTGATTGTAGTGTGCCTCCCTTGTATCTTTTAGTTCAGCATAGATGGGGGATTTTCTGTAAGTTTGACTTCAGCAGATGGGGATTTCTCTGTAAGATGGGGATTCTTCTATAGCATTTACTTTAGCATGCTCTTTTGTTTTGTCCATGGGCTTATCTTCTATGGTGGCTTCACCAAAAGTATCTATACATGAACTTCAATTTTGATATCCTCTTTTGTAGTGGAAGATTTGGAGGCCTCCCCTGTATCTTTTATTGGTTGAGGCATTTCATCTCCTATTTTTGAGGGTGTTTCTTGTACAGGAAGGGGTCTCTTTTGGCATAATAGAATATTGTAATTATCATTGTAGATCTAAATCTATCCACATATACATCATTGTAACTCTATGAGATCAACATTAGAAAATAATAATGATTACATTTTATTATATCTTTCGCTTTTGCATCACATTATTAGTTTTATTTACGAGTGCTGGTCTGTCTATTTTGAAATACACATCAAACATATACTTTGCATGGATTAGAGTCCTCCACCCATATGAGAAACCATCATTTTGAGGTGGATCCTATATACCAAAAATATAAAGCTTAGGTTATTTTCATTTAGTAGAAAAAGTTTTGAAACATAGAAAAGAGAAAGAGGTACTTATTACAGGAGTCATAATAATAGTTACATACCTAAAAAGATCAATATTTGGAGGCAAATGATCCAACACAAAGAAAAGCCTCTTCAAACATCTACAACACATGATATTTTAGTAACTTGAGATTAAAACAAATTACTTGAACATAGAGGAACTAATAGTATATACAATCCAAGTTCATTGTGTGAGTTGATAGAATTGTAAAGTCAGCAACATCAATTACCACAAGACTCCAATGGGAGCTACTACAACATAAGAATAGGATAATCAGTCTTCCTTCATAGTTCTCAAAAATATTGAAGACAAACTCTAGTATCTTACTTACTCTGCATGGTAGGGAAAGAAGATTAAGTTGACATATTCGAAATTACAATGTGTGAACCCACTTTGATAGCTTTTTGTTTAATTCTTTTGGGTTCCTTTTAAAAAGACTAAAAAGTGTGGATCCAGGATGAATGTCATTGATTCCACATCTCGAGGTGATTGAGACCTAAAAAATCCTTAAATAGCAAAATTAATTTGAGAGTACTCCCAAAGATAACCTATAACATGGAACTACAAAATGAGATATTAAGAAAAGTACCTTAAACCCACAATAATTATTGTGTCAAATAGTTCAGATGTACTTTTTTTGAAGATCTTCAAACAATCTTTGCTAAGTGCAATCATCCTTTCAGAATCAATCTCATCTATAACAATATTCACACTATCCCCAAGATCTGCTAATCTTTGTAAATTTGTATTATCTTGAAGGGCAGTCTCTTGAGCCAAAGTATCACCTTCAAGATCTCTTTTTTTCTTGATAGATTCTTCATTAAGTGCTTTCCCCCTTGTGTTTTTCTCATGTGTTACGTCTACCACCTTCACTTCTTCACCTTCCTTTAACTTTCTTGATGGTGGTACTTGGAGCATATCTCTCATCTTGATGTCCACCCATTCCACATGATGAAGAAGCTTGTCATATCTCCAACATACCCTCTTCAATGTCTCCACCATGTCCTTGTGTATGATTGTCAACATGTGTGCATGTGCAACTACTAACATAGTGGCTTGAAAGAATTTTGTAAGGAAATCCTGTGCTACTTCCTAGAGGGTGTAGACTGCACTTCTATGCACCTCAATCCAAGTTACCATTAATCACAAATCTCTATTAGAAGTCTCTGAAATGGTGCCTTAGGGATTACAAACCTTATGGCCTTTTGAGCTTTTCTTATTTTCCTCAGAACACTTACGTTTTGAGTTAATCTTCTTTTCTTTGCTTAGTTCAATATGTGCATTGACTTTCCCTTCCTTAGATGTGAAGCTCTAGCTGTAGCAACTTTGCAATAGAAGGACCCTCTCCACTCTTCCTGGCAGTTGAATTTGTTCTTGCCATGAATAAAACTCTAGAAAGATCTAGAGGGAAAATGACTCTAAAACCTAATAGCCCGGAAGCTATGGGGGAAATTTTTTGGCGAGCATTTTCTAGCAAGAGATTCCTCTAAAATGGCGAGCACTTTTTCCTCTCTCTATTCTCACTATCTCACTCTTGCACTCTCTCCCTAGGATCCTCTTTCATTCTCTCTCTCGAGCTCACTCTTCCATCCATGCTCTCCCTCTCTCTTTAAACCCCCTGTCTTATTTTCTATCTCTTTACACCTCTATGCTAACTCCTTATCTCTTGATGCAACTCAAAATTAATATATAAGGTACAAGATACACCCCCACCTCTCTCTCTCCCTTTCTCCATCATGCATGAAACAATTACAATATATTATGTCATGCAAATTACAATTGATGATTCAAAATATAAATTTAAACCCTCAATATAAAACAAAACAAAAGATGTCATGAGAATTGTAGTGCAAAATAAAACCTCCATTCCTAGAGTCATTCAAGTATGTGGAGGCATACTTGAGCCCTCCTGATTCTGTTATGTGACCTTCAAAAGGAAGGGGCTGTGATGGTGCTATCCAATTTGGAGGATATGTTGGGATTGCCATAAAACATGGAGGAACATAGTAAGGAAATGGTGCATTAGTGTAACATACCCATCTTCACTACTAAAGAAATGTCCATGTAATAGATAAATTTATGAGTTTTTATGGTATAAAAATCAATGAATTTTATTAAATGAGTCATTTCTACTTAGAATCTTCAAATTTTGAGTCCAAATTTAGAATCTACGTGCGATTTTACTCTAATATAAGATTTTATAGCATCCAAAAAAACGGACATCGGATCAAGCTTATACGCAAATTTCAGTCATTTTTAAAAGCGACGACCTTTAAACCTTAATAAATGCACGATCGGGCGTCCGATTGACAAACGGTCTGCACCCTAATGACCAATAGAACCTCTGACCCAAAAAAAACCCCCCCCGAGGCGGTTCGACACGCAAATCGAGGCGGTGTCCCAAATTTGGAAACCTCGTCCCAAAATTTGGACCATACACACTTACCAGGGTGCCCATACGATGGCCGCACAAGAACCAAGCGACGGCTGCCCACTGTGTGGTCCACACATACTGCTACGTGGACACCCATGCTGCCCCTGACCAAATAAGGTACATGTGTACCACTCCTTTCCGTGTTAACCGCCGACACCGTACCTTTTCCCTAGACCCATGCAGGCCACTGATCTATAGCCTTTGCTGGTACACCTTCCCTTCATCCTTGCTTTGTGCAGTGCCCCTACCCATACCCTACAGTTATATAAACCCCCGGGGTGCTCCATGGGCAACACGCATTTTTGCTGCATAGCCTATGCTCTACCGTCCGTACTGCCGTCCATCCCTTGTGCAGTAGTGTACTTGCTGTAGTACAGCCGCCCCTTACAGCCACCCCTCTCACACCCCCTTATTTGTCCCTTTTCAGATAAGGCAATTTTCCTCTATCCCCCTCTTGCTAGGAGGAAATTTCCTTAACTCTTCTCCCCCCCCCCTTCCCCCCTTCCCCCCCGGTGTGTGAAGAGACTTACAACAACCCTCATCCCTTCTCCCCTTTAGTAAAACGTTTTTGTGTTAAGGACATCTCATAATCCCCCCCACCCCCCACCCCCCGGGTGTGAAGAGACTTACAACATCCCCTCATCCCTTTAGCAAAACATTTTTGTGTTAAGGACATCTCACAATCCCCCCCATTTGCGTGGACTTTAGTATTTAGCCTTAAGAGAGGGTTCATGCGCTGGTCTTTTGCTCATACGATGAGAAAACGATCTCAGAATTGAGATCTGACTGGAGCATTTTGACCGTGACAGCAAGCCCTACAAAAAGATGATGTCCAAGATGGCCCCTTCCCAAAAATGTCATAATATTACCTCGAGAGGAGCGCGCAACAACGAGATTAGAGAAGATGCTCCCGATGCAGCTCCAACCCTCCCTTTACAAGCTCGTCAAGGAAATGGTGGCCAAGTTAGCTTGGTTATCTTTTAAAGAAGAGTTTTTTTTATATTAGTGTTAATAAATGTGTATCTTTTCCTTTTAAAATAATGACATAAAATTGTATGAAGTTACGAATTGTGTGATGCTGTATTCAATAAATTGCATTGAAATTGTTATCTTTAAAGAGTGCAAATTTTTCCTCGCTTCGATGCTATCTATGTTTCGTGCCTCAGAAACACCCTATAAAATGTCCCTTCTTGAAGCCATTGAACTTAAAGAGCAACTTTCCCAACTCATTGAGCAAGGATTCGTACACCCTAGTAGCTCTTCTTGGGGGGCACCTGTCCTTTTCCAAAAGAAGAAGGACGGAACTCTCTGTCTCTGCATAGATTATCAAGGGCTGAATCAAGTCACTGTCAAGAATAAGTATCCTATCCTTCGCACATCAACAAACTTCTTGACAGGCTTCATGGGGCCAAAGTCTTCTCAAAAATAGATTTGAGGTCTGGTTACTAAGAAGCCTTAAAACTCGGCATGAAATTCTGAAGTTCCTGGGTGAATGATCAAAGAGTTGAACATGTTGAACAAGCCCTAGCCTTATCAGAATCATGGCTAAGGAAATATTTTGCCTAAGCCTCTAACTCTGACTAGTATTGACATTAATACATCGTCCTCCACAGAACCACATATACCGACGTCGCTCAAGAGGATCAGGAAAGTAAAGACTCTCAAAATGATGTGCGAGCCTCACTCTGCTTACGCAGGTCGTAGCAGAGTTAATGAGGTGCTCAAATGCAAAGGCTATCATATCATCCTAACTCTGGGAGAGTTCAGGAATGCTAGATAGATTCGGGGTATCCATCTATAAATTTCCAATTCAATTTATAAGTTTTCAATTTTTGAAGTTCATCGCATCTTTTCTCATTTATCATTAGCTCTCTCATCCACTCGCATCTACCCATATTCACATCTCATCACATCACAGCAGGTCAGCAAAAGGAGATCTAGTAATAGATCACAATAATTTTCTCGTCATCATACATATATATATCTTCCACGACATACGCATGGGTGTCCTAAGCACCGTGAGCAAGCACCGTGAGTCTGTGCATCGCCTGGTCATAACCCTCCAAGATCCTCCTTAGGTGTCCTGGCACTTCACTCAGGGACCGCTTCGTCGGCCCTCGCCCATCATACCGGAAGCACACCATTTTTTACCATACCCAGGCTGGTCAAGACCTGGGCAGGTTTTTGCCACATGAGTCGTCCTTTGAAAACTCCCCGCTAGCTGTTGCAACCGAACTTCCCTTAGAAAAACACATATACCAAATGCTCCCTCCAACATTCTGGCGTAAGACAGTCCTTTAAGAAAACAGGGTTTCTATGCAAGTTTTCAGTTTTGATTTTCTTTTGAGAGTGAATACAATGAGTATATCTTAATTCCGTATCCCAAGACTTCTAGATCACATGTCTGGATTCCCAAACAGAATTCTTCAAATTCTCTAATCTTGATCCTCAGTAGATCAAAATCAAAGGTCTCAATTTAATTTCAGATTCGGTGGGTGATTTGATTGAATTTTTCTGAACTGGTCACATCGTCTTTTCTTGAAACTGACGAAGGAGATTAAGTCGTGGTCATAGTCTGATTCAAGGTTTGAGTCTGGAAAGGTTCTCCCTGAACTATCTTTCTCGAAGGGTAATATTTCAATTACTACTTTACTGAATTTCATTCATTGAGTCGTGGTCATAGTCTGATTCAAGGTTCGAGTCTGGAAAGGTTCTCCATGAACTATCTTTCTCGAAGGGTAATATTTCAATTACTACTTTACTGAATTTCATTCATTGAGTATTTTTCTTAACTGAATTCAAAACTGAACATATATTCCTATGAGGAATAAATTAATCATTTATCTAAAATTTCTACTTCAATAGATCTTCTGAATTCTCTCATAACCATCCTAGAGAATATGAAACAGTAGAATTTTCCTTCACAAAGTATTTACTTATTCATTTACCAATATTCATGGGATTTAAACAATGATTAAAGAGAACTCTCATTTTGATATTTTTTAAAAAAATTCTATATGCATCTATTTATGCATAAAATCCAACTTCTATGGAGATAACACTTTTATAAAAAAGAAAATCCTTTTATGCATCTATTTATGCATAAAAATCAATTTTGATGAAACTAACACTTTTATAATAAAAAAATTTCTTTTATGCATCTATTTATGCATAAAAATCCATTTTGATGAAAGTAACACTTTTATAATAAATAAAAATCTTTTATGCATAAAAATCCATTTTGATGAAAGTAACACTTTTATAATAAAAAAGTTTCTTTTATGCATCTATTTATGCATAAAAATCAATATTGATGAAAGCAACACTTTTATAATTAAAAAAATATTTTATGCATCTATTTATGCAAAAAAATCTATATTGATGAAAGTAACACTTTAATAATAAATAAAAAAATTTATGCATCTATTTATGGAGAAAAATCAATATTGATGAAAGTAACACTATTATAATAAAAAAATTCTTTTATGCATCTATTTATGAAAAAAAAAATATTGATGAAAGTAACACTTTTAAAATAAAAAAATCTTTTATGCATCTATTTATACATAAAAATCAATATTGATGAAAGCAACACTTTTATTTTAAAAAAATCTTTTATGCATCTAATTATGCAAAAAAATCAATATTGATGAAAGTAACACTTTTATAATAAAAAAAATTCTTTTATGCATAAAAATCAATATTGATGAAAATAACACTTTATTAATAAAAAAATTCTTTTATGCATCTATTTATGCATAAAAATCAATATTGTGATGAAAGTAACACTTTTATAATACAAAAAATTCTTTTATGCATCTATTTATGCATAAAAATCAATATTGATGAAAGTAACACTTTTATAATAAAAAATTTCTTTTATGCCTCTATTTATGCATAAAAATCAATATTGATATAAGTAACACTTTTATAATTAAAAAAACTCTTTTATGCATAAAAATCAATATTGATGAAAGTAACACTTTTATAATTAAAAAAATTCTTTTATAAATCTATTTATGCATAAAAAACAATATTGATGAAAGTAACACTTTTATAATTAAAAACAATTCTTTTATGCATCTATTTATGCATAAAAATCAATATTGATGAAAGTAAAACTTTTATAATAAAAAAATTCTTTTATGCATCTATTTATGCATAATAATCAATATTAATGAAAGTAACACTTTTATAATAAAAAAATCTTTTATGCATCTATTTATGCATAAAAATAAATATTGATGAAAGTAACACTTTGATAATAATAAAAAAAATCTATTATGCATCTATTTATGCATAAAATCAATATTGGTGAAAGTAACACTTTTATAATAAAGAAAAATATCCAATATGCATCTTTCTATGTATAGAATTTAAATCTAATAAAAATCACTCTTTTATATTTAAAAAAATAACCAATATGCATCTTTCTATGCATAGAATTTAATCTTAATGGAAATAACACTTTTATAATAAAAATATTTCTACTATGCATTTTTCTATGCTTAGAATGAAAATAACACTTTGAGAATACACAAACCGTGGGGATTACTCTTTTTGAATAATAAAATATAAAACTTATTTCACAAAATTTAAGAAAATTTTGCCATAACCTCCCTTGTATGGCTGACCATTTCTCAATTTTTCCTATCCTTAAATCACTAAAAATTATCCCCAAATGGTTTAAAGCATTCTAAACTAATCGAATTTCACTTTTAAAAGAGAAATAATATGAAAAGTTTAATTCCAACAATTAGATTACTTATCTAGGATAAAGAAAGGCTGAATTTAAGAATGAGAGAGAGGGGAAGCCTTTCCAACAAGGCATAGCATCATTTTACATTTCAAGAAAACAAAAATTAGAAAATCATAAAAAAAAGAATAAAGAAAAAGTAGGATTTCTAGCTCACATGAATTTCTAAGAGCTTTCCCTTGGCTTGATGGTTTGAGGGATCTACTCTTGTTTGCAACAAGAGTGGCCACCAACTCTTTAGAAGAGAGAATGGTCAAAAACTAATGAATTATTAAGAAATTCACAATTTTTAGCTCTGGGAAAGAGTAGAGTAACAATGCATAAAACACTATTAAGTTTCTACAAAGGGGGAGGCTTCTATTTATAGGAAAAATTTAGCTTCTAACCAAGCAAACTGATTCTAGAATTTTCCAAATCAGTTTGGTCAATTTTTGACCATTTTTGGGTCAGTTTAGCTTACTTTTTGGAACTAGACTTTAATTAAGAGAGAGGAGAGATTAAATATCTCAATATTTGAGAATTTAAAACTCCACCACACATGTGAAATAGGCACCTCCTTCATGAGGGGGGAATCCCCACTTTGAGGTGTCAAAAATTCACTTTTTTAGTATTTCCTTTGGTCCTTAGTCCACTCTTCATCTTATGTGAGTATTTACTCATTTTTGGGGGGATTTTCTTTATTTCTTCTATTTATCTCCTCCCTACATTTGGATGAATCTGATTGGCCCCTCAGAACCTTAATTTAATTTTTTTTGAAAATTTGGACCCCTAGGATAAGGCCTTTTGAACAGATTATAATTGATTTCTAATGTACCTTTTGAAAATCTTTTTGAACTTATGTTTCGAGGGAATTTATTTTAATAAGAAGAGATATTTTTCCATCCAAAAATATCTAAAATCATTTTCTCTCTCTAGGTAAAAACACGTAGAAACCAGATCTTTTATATTTCTGAAGAGGGATTTGATTACAGGGGAAGATACTGGACATCTTGAGGGGCTGGGGAGGAATTTTACACCGCGAGCCCATGCATCTCCTGGTTCAGAACCCTCCAGGATCCTCCTTAAGTGTCCTGGCACTTCACTCAGGGACCGCTTCGTCGGCCCTTGCCCATCGTACCGAAAGCGTACCATTTTTCAACCATAGCGAGGCTAGTCAAGACCTGGGTAGGCTTTGCCGCGTGAGCCGTCCTTTGAACACTCCCCGCTGCTGTGTTGCAACCAAACTTCCCTTAGAAAAACATATACCAAATGCTCCCTCCAGCATTCTGGCGTAAGACAGTCCTTTAAGGAAACAGGGTTTCTAAGTAAGTTTTCAGTTTGATTTTCTTTTGAATACAAGGAGTATTTCTTGAATCAGTATCCCCAAAACTTCTTGATCGAAATTTTGAATTTCATACCACAATTCCTCGAATTCTATAACCTTGATCCACATATCAATTCAAAGGGTCTCAAACTTAGTTTCAGATTTGGCGGGAGTTTTGAGTGTATTTTTCTAAACTGGTCACACCTTCTTTCCTCGAAACTGACGAAAGAGTTTGGTCTTGGTCATAGTCTAATTTAAGGTTCAAGTCAGATAAGATTTTTCCAGAACTATCTTTCTCAAAAAGGTTTGGTAATTCAGTTACTATTTTACTGAATTTCTTTCTTTAAATATTCAATTAAGTGATTTCTAAATTAGTTACGAATTCTAATGAAGAATAAATTAATCATTTATCTAAATATTTTGATCTCGATAGATTTCGTTATTTTTTTTTACAATATATATGAATATAAAACGATAGAAATTTCTCTCTTAGAGTTTAATTATTCATTTATCAAATACTCATAGAATTTAAACATAGAATTTAAGAGAATTTTAATTTTGATATAAAAAATCTTTATGCATCTATTTATGCATAAAAATCAACTTCAATGGGAATAACTTTTTAAAAAAATCCTTTTATGCATCTATTTATGCATAAAATCAAATTTAATAAGAATAACACTTTTGAAATAAAAAGAATTTCTTCATGCATCTATTTATGCATAAAAAATAATTTTTATAAGAATAACGCTTTTATAATAAAAAATTTCTTTATGCATCTTTCTATGTATAAAAATTGAATTTAATAAGAATAACACTTTTATAATTAAAAAATTCCTTTATACATCTTTCTATGTATAGAAATCAAATTTAATAAGAATAACAGTTTTATAATAATAAAAAATTCCTTTATGCATCTTTCTATGCATAGAAATCAAATTTAATAAGAATAATACTTTTAAAATAAAAAAATTTATTTATGCATCTTTCTATGCATAGAAATCAATTTTAATAAGAATAAAACTTTTATAATTAAAAACATTCCTTTATGCATCTTTCTATATACATAAAAATCAAATTTAATAATTAATATCAGTGATATCCATGCATATTCATAGGTGAATATGTACATGGAGTAATTAGAATATTTCTTTTAGATGCAAAAATGGTGGGAATTACTCTTTTGGAATAACATAAAAACAAACTTTCTTTTTCACAAAATTCTAGAAAATTTTGCCATAACCTCCTTTGTATGGCTGACCATTTCTCCTTTTTATCTTTCTTCACTTAACTTAATTAACCCAATTTAAAATTATAGAACTCTAATCTACATAGTTTTCTAAATTCA
The DNA here is from genome assembly GCF_041138505.1 of Cibotium barometz. NCBI lineage: Eukaryota > Viridiplantae > Streptophyta > Polypodiopsida > Cyatheales > Cibotiaceae > Cibotium > Cibotium barometz. The sequence goes on along the minus strand of NC_141051.1, from coordinate 4,701,913 downwards.
AGAGAGTAAACAATAAGAAGAGTTTAATTAATCACTTAGTTAATCTTTCTAGGATTAAGAAAGGTTGGAAGTAAAGAAGAGAAGGGGGTGGCCTTTTCATCAAAGGCATAGCATTTGAATTCAATTCAATCATTTGCAAAACATAAAAATCAAGGAAAACCATAGATTTTTCAATAAAATTCGTAAACAAAGTAAGAAAATTAACTTACATGGAGCTTGTAAGCTCTCCTTTGGCTTGAGGGATTGAGGGTTCTACTCTTGTTTGAAGCAATAGTGGCCACCAATTCAATTTGGAGAGGATTAGGCCAAAAACAATTGAATTATTGAAAAATTCAATGTAGATGGCTCAGGACAAGAGTAGAGTAACAGTGCATAAACACCATTAAGCTTTTACAAAGGGGGAGGCTTCTATTTATAGGAAAAAGTGAGCCTCTAACCAAGCAAACTGATTCTAGAATTTTGAAGATCAGTTTAGTCAATTTTTGACCATTTTTGGGTCAGTTCAGCTTACTTTTTGGATCTAGATTTGAAATAGGAGAGAGGAGAGATGAAAATATCTCATTTTATTGATTAAAAATTTGGGGTAATTATGAGAAAAAGGTGCCTACTTCATGAGGGGAGATCCCCACACTTGTCAAAATTTCAGTTTTTTAATTCTTTTCTTTGGTCCTTAGTCCACTCTTCATCTTATGTTAGCATTTACTCTTTTTTTGGGGGAGGGGGGTTTCTTTTATTCTTCAATTTATCTCCTCCCTACATTTGGATTAATCTCCTTGGCCTGTCAAACCTTTTTTTGGACCTTAATCCAAAATTTTCGAAAAAAAGGGACCCTTAGGCTAAGGTCTTTTGTGCACATTATAATTTATTTCTAATGTGCCTTAGGAATTTCTTTTTAACTCCTATTTCGGGAAAATTTGTTTTAATAAGAAGGGATATTTTTTCATCCAAAGATATCTAAAAACTGAATTACCTCTCTCTAGAATATTTTCTCTCTCTAGGCCAAAACAGGTAGAAACAAGATCTTTTATTATTCTGAAAAGGGGATTGATTACAGGGGAAGAAACTGGACATCTTGAGGGGCTGGGGAGGAATCTTACATAATCACACTAGGAGAAACCTCATAAAACTTGACAACTTTTTCTTAAGGGAACGGATCTTGATCTTTGTAAATAAGGTAGCTATGTTTATGCATATTTAAAACCTCCAAGACATTGGTAAACTCCCTATTAACCCTTTTCGGGAAGACCTCTATGGCGTCAATGCAACCCCCATATCATTTTCACCACCTTTGGGCCAGAAGTGTCATAATGGCCAGAATTTACTCGAAAGCCATGTATTGTATATTTTATATGTGTGCTCCACTACTTGTCTATTATAAAGGTGCACCATGGGATCCTAGGTTGAAAGTGCTAGCTTTAGAATATAGGTGTTTACACTAGTTAGAGTGGCTAAATGAGCCCAAGGAGGAATAGACTTTTAACTTTGGCTGCCCAAGAGTGTGAACCCTAGAGGTCACCTAAAATGTAACTCTCACCACTCATTATTTGATGCATAAGCTAAAAGAGTGCTCTTCTTCTCTACTTTCTTATACTATTACTTGCTTGCCTTGTGCTTGTTTTAGCTTTTATGTATGCCTGCTTGCATGTGTGTGTGAGAGTGAGTGTAGAAGATAGATTGGTGAGGAGGGTCGAGCTTCCATTGGAGTGCGACGGCGGAGTGGAGCTTCGGGTGTAGCTACGTGGAAACATCATCTCCTACAAGAATCCCAGGAAACCAGCTTTCACGAGGTGAGTGACACACCCCAACTATGCATTTGTATGCTAGGCCATGGTAAACTAGTTTCTCAGTTAAGCTGTTTATGCTCCCGAGTGTGGTTGGAAAAAGCCCATGACATTGGGTTGTTCCTTGTGTTCTTTCTTTGGCATCACAGCTTCCCATATGTGGCACTGCTGTCGAGGAGTAGCCCCACCGCATAGCAACCAAACATTTTGAGAGCTAGTGAATGGTTAAATAGAAAATCTAAAAACAACTTTGATTTTTGCTGCATATTCTTGCTTCCATTGCATTCTTTTGTTATCTTAGGAATTTTGTGTTTAGTTTTTGATATTGTCCTGAGATTGTGTGTTCTTTGATTCTTGCAATTCAAGTTTTTTGGGTCAATTTGTGCACTTTTTATTTTCTGTTATTTTGTAATTTTGCACATAAAAAAAAGTAGTTTGGGCTTTAAATTTAAGGAATTAGGTGAAATAGACCTTAAAATTGGTTTTGGGACATAGGCTTTACCCCAATTTGGACTCCCTACATGGAGAACTTGGGTTGGAAATAACGATTTAGGGTAGGATTTGCAGACCAAAATTATTTCTTTGTTTTACAAATTTCTTACGTTTTTACATTAGTGCAAATTATGTAAATTAACCTAACTTAATCCACTTGTAATTTGGGCCACAAGTTGTAAGTCTTTTGAGTGGCCACATTTAATGCGTGTGCAAGCTTTAGGCCCCAAGTCAAAAAGGGAATCTTGGAAAACTCCAAAAACCTTGACCATCCCTTTTCGGGTAATTGTGGTGAAACCAAAAACCATACACCACAAACCAAAAATCGCAATCCACAAACCAGAAACCGAAAACCAAAAATCGTAAACCATGAAAGTAAAAAACAAAAAGTAAAAGAAGTAAAAAGTTTTTTTAAAAAAAGAAATAAAAGGGAAAAGGTAAGGCCAGTGGATAATTCTTTTTTTTTTAAGTGCACACATAAGTTTGCCTATTATATGTTTTAGGCCATTTACGGTCAATTTGGTGGACTTGATACAAGACCCAAAAATTTTTACAATTTTTCATATATAAGCAACCCACAACTATAGGAAACCATCTCTAGTTGGCCCAAAAAAAGTGCATACACAACCCTTCCCAAAGTGTTAGAACTGTCTAAAACCCATTTTGGACAAGTTTCTCTAAAACCTCAAAAAAATATTTTTTTAAAAATGAGAACTATCTGAAACGTCCCCCTAGCCCTAAAACAGCCTCTTGCAATGATATGCAGTTGCAATCTAGGAATGTTTTAGAGACAAATTTTGAGGAAACCGTGTTGACCCAAGTAGGCTCTTATTAACCCACCTTTAGCTTGAGACCCTCTTTATCAGGAACAAGATTTAGTGTGGTACAGGGCCTTAGACTCTCAACAAGCAACAACACTTCCTCCGATCTGGAATCGATGGAAGGATACCAGACCATGGGGGAGAAATCCTCTTTCAAAAATTAAACACTAGACCCACCACTAGCTTGATAGGTAGCATGACTAATTACTTCAGGGGTTCAGCTTTGACTATAACCTCTGCACCTATCCAAGCGGCATATCAATTTGGGGATGAGGGAGTGGAGGTTAACTCTCCAAGACCACACCTAATGTTGCCTTACACAACACGAGCCCCATGTATGTGGAAATTCCTATCCACATGGGACCAATCTTGATCAACAACCTAATGCCCATAGACCAAAACCTTGCCCAGAACTTACTGCCAGATGACAGAACATAAGAGGAGGTGCAAGAGGTAGAAGCCCTAATCCAAGCAACTAGGGCAAAAGAGGAAGAGGCCTTATGCCGAGCCCAAAAACGATTAGCAACCCAAACTACACCAATTGGACAAGCCACCCAAGCCTCATCTATTGCTTAAGTGACTAATAGCCTAGAGAGCACTGGACCGCATGAATTTATTTCCAAGGTGGATCTAGGTGTAAGATTCTCAAACTCATTTACTACAAATCGAGAGATGGGAATTGATGCAACCCAGGAAACCTTGACAAACCTGGCTACGGGCCTTATATATGTTATTAATTGGGAGGAAATCCCACAAACAAGGAAGAACAACTTCGGATGGTCGTGGAATGTATTCAGGCTATTGTAGAGCAAAAGAGGCTTAGACATGGAATCACCATGCCAACGCGACTTCCTCTGGCACCACAGGTTGAGACAAGAAATGCATGAGGCCTTGCCTTGTTGAGTGAGATGGAGACACCATCAATAAGCCCTACTTATCCCACATTTGTGGTGGTGATGCCTAGCTACAGGATGGACCAAGCCTCAACTGGTGCTATTGTTCCTCAAGGTTACACAGGACTCCAAGAGTCTACTAGCACATTCTTCACATTCCGAGACCATAGTAGAGAGGTACCCACTTGAGATGCTATTAGCACAATCCTAGACTTTGTGGTATTGGGTACCGGTTGCAACAGTCCCTACTACAACAATGGCTCTAAGCCTAGTTAACACATCCATATCATCTGCTAGGGCCACAAAAAGAGGAACCTTCACTCAACATTCTTGATTCCTTGCATCTTCCTCTACTTTGCTACTAGATCAAGTGTGTGGAGAGGAGAGACTCACAAAATACAAGAATAATATCTTGCTTATTAAGTTGCTTATACATACAACTAGGCCTTGCTCTCATACAAAATGCCTCATGGCCTCACCTTTAAATAGGTGAACAAGTGGACCTCAAGTCCATTCACACTCACACCCTTCTCTCACCCTTCTACTCAACCTTAGTCTCTTAATACCCCCCCTCAATACCAACTATGGAAAGATGGAATAGGTGGTATTGGACATAAGATGCCTTTATAACATTAGGCGTACAAGGCTTGAATATAGGTGTGGTTATCTAGGATTTACAAAAGTGTTCCTAGAGCCTTAGAGGCTATTACATTGATGCCATCTAAGTCTTTATTTGTTTGTCGATGAAGATGTACACCTCAATGATGGTGCACCCCACTCTTTGTGTTTGCTTGGCTTCTTGTAGATGACATGCTTGAGAGATACATGCCATTGCTTCCACCATATGCTTTCCACCTTGACCATTCTCACACAATTATCATAAGCAGGCTGCCACCATTGCTTAAGTGGTTTGCTTTTAGATGGTCCTCCAACATGCTTTATGCTTCCTTGAATACCATATCTCCTCCATGGGTAGTGAGGTAGATTTAAATGGGGAAGGGAAAGGGAGGGTCTTACCACTTGCCTTATGCATTGGTCAAGGGCAGTGTCTACTCCACAATTACAATAGCTTTTATGCATGTTAGTTACAAGATACCCATTAGGGTTTGAAGATTCAAGCTTAGTGAAAGTGAGTAAATTGTTGAGGTAAATACTCAAACAAATAGGTTTTATCATCTTTGGCTCAAGAAGGAGAGGACATGGCTCATAATGTTGCCAATGCCTCTTACAAAAGTAATGCCAAAAAATGCTTAAAATCATGACAACCAATAAGGTAGAGCATTTAGGGATTCTATGCTCATTGTTACAACTCATCTTATATGATGAAAAATTAGAATATGTAGCGGAATGAAGTGCCTTGGGCTTGGGAAACGAGAGCATACGGCTTATGGCTTGCCTATGCCTCTTACAAACAAGGGCCTCAAGGGTAATACACATAAACATTAAAGACGAGCACTTAATGTACATGTGCCCAACTTTAAGAACACTCAAAAATCTGAGTTTTATGATAAAAAACCAGAATTCTTCAACCTCTTTAGCTTATGAGGTGAAGGCAATTGATTCATGGTTGCACCATTCCTCTTTGAAAGAAGCGGTTGTTGATGAAGGCTTGAAATGTAGCACTTATGGTGTGTGCCCGGCCTCCATGTTGATGAAGAAGAGCCTCCGTAATGTAGATGACCTCCTCCTTTGATGATTAAGACCACCTTAGTGTTTAGCAACACTTTAGTTGATGATTAATATCACCATTAGTGTGTATAAAACATAATTAGTGCTAAAAAGCACATTTTTGTGTAAAATAACACTTATTTTGGTGATTAACTCACCATTAGTATTTAATAACACTATGAGTGTTTAAAAACACTTTAAGATAACCTCCCTTTGCTAGATTAACAGAGTGATTAGTGTTAAACAACACAATTAGTGCTTAGAAGCACACTTTAATCACTTTGAAAGCTTAAAACTTGATGTCGGTGTTGAAGCTTGACGGGTATGAGGTTTATGGCTACCTCATGTAGATGGAAAACACTTCAAAATCAAGATTAGGACCAGCAATACTAATGCACTCTCACACTTGAGTGATTAGTGTAAGGGAGAGATGATTAGAGAGAGCAAAAACCCAAAAAACAAGCTTTAATGGAGAGCTTGAGGTAGAGGGAAAAAAATGCGCCTGGTCTTTTGCTGATTTCCGGCGCTATGGTGCATGGCTAGAGCTACTCACCCTTAGTCTCTTAATAGTGCCCTTGGCTCATATGCCATCAGTACCTATGGAAATTCTTGTATGACCCCCCCCAGCTATCGAACTCATGTTACTCCTCTGGGATTCTTGCCATTATGCATGTAGGCAGCACCCTTAATACCACATGTTACCTTTGATGTACCAATACTTAGCAGTAGCCCTCCCAACTCATCCAATAGCCTTTGCACAAGCATTGGGGAGAGCAATGGCCGAAATCATAGGACCAGTCATCATGAGAGATAATGGATAGAGTAGCTTTAGAAAGGTTGGACAAATTGCAAATCTTACACACAAGTTCAATGGAGAGGGCGATTCTAGAAGTCATCTCAAAGTCTTTGATTAAGTTTATGAGGCCTTAGGTGAGAGGAATGAGCTTGCAAAGACCAATGCCTTTAGCCTTACACTAGATGGCAAGGCTAGTGGGGGACTGGTGATTAGTATTGGACCCTAAGAGTTGAAGAATGTCTAAACTTTATTGGGCTTCGACAGTTATTTCTAAAGAAATTTATGCATGAGGGAGCTTTGTGGAGTGTGGCTTCACAGTTGCACAAAGCTAGGAGAGAAGAAGGTGAGTCAATGAGAGATTATATTAGTCATCTTAAGCATTTAAACTGTAAGATTCCTCCCTCCACAGCTTTTGAGGTGTACAGGTGTACGAACCTCCCCTTCTGATCTTATAATTATTCCCTTCTCTGAAAAAAAAGAAAGATTCTATTTTACCCTGTTTTGACCTAGAGAGAGAAAATGTCTAGAGGGAGGTAGTCCAAAATTGAGATATTTTTTGATATAAAAATCCTCCTACTAGTGTCTAAAATGGGTTCCCCTAAAACAAAAATTCAAAAAGAACTTTCCAATATGCAATTTGAATTAATTGAAATTATGTATAAAGGACCTTAGCCTAAGGGTCTAGATTTTAAGAAATTTTTGGATTATGGTCCAACTAAGGTTCCTATGGGGGCCAATAGGATCAATCCAAGTGTGGGGAGGAGATAAATCTAATTTATAAAATAAAAACCCCCAAAAATGAGTAAATGCTCACATAAGATAAAGAGTTCACTAAAGGACAAGGTTTATTAGTTTAAAAAACTATGAGTATTACTAAAAAAAATGAGATATTTTGGGTATAATGATTCAATTTTGACACCTTGGTAAGGAGAAGGGGGCTCTTCAAGGAGGCGCCTATTTCACATGTGTGGTGGAGTTTTAAACTCAAAAATATTGTGATATTTTTATCTCTCCTCTCTCCTAGATCAAACCAAATCAAAAGGGAGCCTAACTAGGTCCAAATCTTGTCCAAATTCAGCCAAACTGAACCTAGAAAATTCTAAAAACTAGCTGGGCTTGGTTAGAGACCTCCCTCACCTATAAATAGATCCTTAGCCCTTTGTAAAAAAATATGAGAACTATACCATGCTAGTATTATATACTGAAATAATGATATTTTCTATTATCCTCTAAAAATCCTCTACAAATTGAAGAGATTGGAGCTTCTCTCTCTCTTCAATCTTCCTCGGTGACTCCAACAACATACCAAACCAATTGATTGGTTGGGGGCCTCTACTGTGATCAAAGAATCAAGTATTAGGAGGTAAAGTAGTATGGATTATTGTCTTCTTTTTCTTAAATCTCCAAATGTTTCTCTTCTCAACCTCTCGAGAGGCATTAATTTGAATGGCTTTTGAATACTATTGAAGTTCTTTAATGTATTGTAATGAAGAAATACATAAATTTTAATTTATGCTTAATTTATAATGGTTTTTAAGCATTTCTCTCTCTCCCGCAAAGAATGGTCATTCCTATGACCTATTCTCAATTCAAATGAAGCTTCTCATGAAGCATTTCTCTTATCTAAAAGTAGATTCTATGCTTGTCTAATCGGAGGCCAAATAAATGGCTTTTTAATACTTTTATGCTATTTAATTTATGGTAAAATTAAGAATCAATCCATAATTGGATAATGATCCAATTAGTGGTTATTCTAATCACATGAATAATACTAAGCTTTATTCTTTCAAATTTATTGAGAATTATCAGTAATAGTAGCGGAGTTATGGCAAAATTTCTAAAAAATAAACACATAAATCATTTTCATTCTCATAATATGAACACTTGACTTGGTGGATCAAGTTAATGGATGACAAATGGAGAACTTGCTTGACTGAAATTCCCATGGAGGAATGTTCATAAAGAAACTTTTTTCGGTCTAATGGACCATTATTGTGTTAAGGATATGAATGATATGATCTGAATGAATTGTTATTTGATGATGAGTTCTATATAAGGGATATTTATCCCAGGATTCTGTTGGGTTGACCAGAATATAAGGAACCCCAGAATCAGTTGGATCATAAGGGAAAGAGTTGTCCTCTAGTTTGTGAGATGAGGACATCTCGCGTTTTTTAAGTGGGGTAGGATGTAAGATTCCTCCCTCCAGCTTTTGAGGTGTACAAGTGTAAGAACCTCCCCTTTTGATATTATAATTATTCCCCTCTCTGAAATAAAAGAAAGATCTTGTTTTACCCTGTTTTGACCTAGAGAAAGAAAATGTCTAGAGGTAGTCCAAAATTGAGATATTTTTTGATATAAAAAATCCTCCTAGTGTCTAAAATGGGTTACCCTGAAATAGAAATTCAAAAAGAACTTTCCAATGTGCAATTGGAATTAAATGAAAGTATGTATAAAGGACCTTAGCCTAAGGGTCTAGATTTTAAGAAATTTTTGGATTATGGTCCAATTAAGGTTCCTATGGGCCAATAGGATCAATCCAAGTGTGGAAAGGAGATAAATCCTATTTATAAAAGAAAAACCCCCAAAAATGAGTAAATTCTCACATAAGATGAAGAGTTGACTCAGGACAAGGTTTATTAGTAAAAAAAACTATGAGTATTACTAAAAAAAATGAGATATTTTGGGTATAATGATTCAATTTTGACACCTTGGTAAGGAGAAGGGGGCTCTTAAGGAGGCGCCTATTTCACATGTGTGGTGGAGTTTTAAACTCAAAAATATTGTGATATTTTTATCTCTCCTCTCTCCTAGATCAAACCAAACCAAAAGGGAGCCAAACTAGGTCCAAATCTTGTCCAAATTCAGCCAAACCGAACCTGGAAAATTCTAGAAACTAGTTGGACTTGGTTAAAGGCCTCCCTCACCTATAAATAGATCCTTATCCCTTTGTAAAAAAATATGAGAACTACACCATGCCAGTATTATACTGAAATAATGATATTTTCTATTATCCTCTAAAAATCCTCTACAAATTAAAGAGATTGGAGCTTCTCTCTCTCTTCAATCTTCCTTGGTGACTCCAACAACATACCAAACCAATTGATTGGTTGGGGGCCTCTACTATGATCAAAGAATCAAGTATTTAGGAGGTAAAGTAGTATGGATTATTGTCTTCTTTTTCTTAAATCTCCAAATGTTTCTCTTCTCAATCCCTCTCAAGCTTGAGAGGCATTAATTTGAATGGCTTTTGAATACTATTGAAATTCTTCAATGTATTGTAATGAAGAAATACATAAATTTTAATTTATGCTTAATTTATAATGGTTTTTAAGCATTTCTCTCTCTCCCCCAAAGAATGGTCATGCCTATGATCTATTCTCAATTCAAATGAAGCTTCTCATGAAGCATTTCTCTAATCTAAAAGTAAATTCTATGCTTGTCTAATTGGAGGCCAAATAAATGGCTTTTTAATACTTTTATGCTATTTAATTTATGGTAAAATTAAGAATCAATCCATAATTGGATAATGATCCAATTAGTGGTTATTCTAATCACATGAATAATACTAAGCTTTATTCTTTCAAATTTATTAAGAATTATCACTAATAGCAGGCGGAGCTATGGTAAAATTTCTGAAAAATAAACACATAAATCATTTTCATTCATAATATGAAAAGAGGACTTCCTACCATATTCTAGGATTAATCATCCTAGATTAATTGAATGATTCTCATTATAATCATGGCAATTTTGATTTTTATGTTTATGCATAAATAGTAATTAGCAAAAGAGAAATTTCTAGTAATTCATTTTTAATGTTAAAAGAGGAATTCCTATGACATTTGGAATTCCATCATTGAGATGGAAAAAGAGAAATTCCTAGCATATTGGAATTAATGAATATTTTAATTAAATTTAAAAATAAAATCTATGAGAAATATTTAAATGTTAAAAGAGGAATTCCTATGACATTTGGAATTCCATCATTTAGATGGGAAAAGAGAAATTCCTAGCATATTGGAATTATTGGATAATTCATTTAAATTCAAAGATGAATTTTAGATAAATTTATTTTATCTCTGAGAAATATTTAAATGTTAACACTAGTTTGGTACCAAAACAGGACACTTGAGTGTCCTTTTTTGGGGGTTGCGAAAAAAAATCAAACTCCTAATGTAGGCTTTAAAAACCAAAATGCTTCATTGGGCATGTAGAACATAACCCTATGCTTATGTAAAAAATGCTAAACATATAAAATGCCTTTTTATTTGGAAGTACATAAGCAACAAAGTAGCATATGTCTTGAAAATGAACATTTTTCAGGATTTTTAAGGATTTTTCCAAATATGCAAGCATCATTCTCTCAAAAAAAAAATCCAATGATATCAATAGCATTTTTCCCAAGATATTTTGATAGCATACATCAGTCCAAGGAGGTAGAAGTTCACCAAAAAAATCATTTTCCTTTCCTAGAATTTTTTCCAAAAAAGTTGTATAAAATCAGCAAAAGTAACGCGTATTATCAAAACTCAATCACGCCACTAAAAAAAATTGTAGCCCTATCAATGAGAATGTTGATTATTGGTTTTCATGCTTGAGATGAGATAAATAAGCCATAATTTGATGTGTATGATACTAACTTAGCCTCCACTTAAGTAGGTCCTTATCGCCTAGTTCTAAAAAACTGTAAAAAATAAAAATATAAAATTTGATCATCTTTTTTCAAAAACTAATCATAACTATGCTTGCACAAGTAGTCTACACCTATAGTTACAACAAATAATGCACTTACACAGCTTTCCCCTTTGATGAAAATCAAAATTAGGCTCATAATTAGACATTTTACGTATTAAAAATAGGTTGCGCAAAAGGCCATGTATGAGAAGAGGCCCAAAAAGTGGCTCTAAAGTTTTGGAAAATTCAAAACAAAGTAGTATTTACCCTATATAACATGGGTGCACCTCAAGTTTTACATTATTAGCTTGCATATGGAAGGAGAAAAATTCATGCTCCACCTGTATAAAAAACATCATTTGAATATTAGCGAGTCAAAAATTTATCCAATAATTATCGTTTGATGATTCCAAGATTTAGTTTACATTATGGGCTTTCCATCAAGCCAAGTTTCATGATCAAACTATGTCCCTTCTAAAAGTTATGTACAAATTACTACTATTTTGAAAACAGCAAAAATCATGCGTTTTATCAGCATGCGTCTAAGAAAATTAAAATATTGCCTTGTAAAAGCTAAGAAAAGTGCAATTTAAAAAATCTCAAATTTTTTTTGGGTCTTGAGGAACATCTCTGGATGTTAAGCATTTCAAAACTCTTAATAGATTGCCCACAAAAATTCAAGAAAAATGCTAACTTTCAGGACACTTTAGTGTCCTCAGGACACTTTAGTGTCCAATTACAGAACTAGTGTTAAAAGAGGAATTCCTATGACATTTGGAATTCCATCATTTAGATGGAAAAAGAGAAATTCCTAGCATATTGGAATTATTGGATAATTCATTTAAACTCAAAGATGAATTTTTGATAAATTTATTTATCTATGAGAAATATTTAAATGTTAAAAGAGAAATTCCTATGACATTTGGAATTCCATCGTTTAGATGGGAAAAGAGAAATTCCTAGCATATTGAAATAATGGATATTTTATTTTATGAGAGATAATTGACGAAAAAAGAGGAATTCCCATGACATTGGAATGTAAATAATCAAATGCAAAAAGAGGAATTCCCATGGTAATTGAGATCCAAGAAATTAAATGGAAAGAAGAGGAAATTTTAGTATAATTCAATTTGTGATTATTTACCAAAAGTGAAAATATGGGTAGAATTGATTTCTACAAATCCCATGAATGCTTTTATTCAAAAGAGGAATATTGAATATAATTCAATTGAAGAATTGAGAAGGAATATTGAATATAATTCAATTGAAGAATTGAGAAGGAATACGAAAATAGTCATCAAGAAAAAGAACCTTTGATTAGGCCAAATAATTGGTAGAAATTTAGAAAAAGTCCCATTATCGATATCAAACTAGAAAAAGCTATTAAATAGGAATAGCATGTGAATGGATGTGATATGATGTGTATGGGATGTGATAGGATGTGAATGGATGTGATAAGATGTGTATGGGATGCGACAGGATGTGAATGAATGTGATAAGATGAAAATAGGATGTGATAAGATGAAAGGATGTGATAAGATGTGATGTAATGAAATGGATGTGGATGTGAATAATGAGATGAGAGGATATGTGAAAGGGTGATATGGAAAGTACATGGATGTGGATGTGGATGTGGATGTGAATGAGCATGTGGAAGAATGGATGTGGATGTGTATGTAGAAGAATGAATGTCGATGTGTATGTGGAAGAATGGATGTGGATGTATGAATGTGGATGTGTATGTGGAAGAATGGATGTGGATGTGTATGTGGAAGAATGGATGTGGATGTATGGATGTGGATGTGTATGTGGAAGAATGAATGTGGATGTATATGTGAAAGAATGGATGTGGATGTGTATGTGGATGTATGGATGTGGATGTGGATGAGCATGTGGAAGAATGGATGTGGATGTGTATGTGAAAAAATGAATGTGGATGTGTATGTGGAAGAATGGATGTGGATGTATGGATGTGGATGTGTATGTGGATGTATGGATGTGGATGTGTATGTGGAAGAATGAATGTGGATGTATATGTGGAAGAATGGATGTGGATGTATGAATGTGGATGTGTATGTGGAAGAATGAATGTGGGTGCATATGTGGAAGAATGGATGTGGATGTGGATGTATGGATGTGGATGTGTATGTGGAAGAATGTATGTGGATGTGTATGTGGATGTATGAATGTGGATGTGTATGTGGAAGAATGCATGTGGATGTGTATGTGGAAGAATGAATGTGGATGTGTATGTGGAAGAATGGATGTGGATGTATGGATGTGGATGTGTATGTGGATGTATGGATGTGGATGTGGATGTGCATATGGAAGAATGGATGTGGATGTGCATGTGAGACGATGTGATGTCGATGTGAGTAAATGAATGAGATGTAATGTGATGTGAATCGAGATGTGAATGGATGAGATGTGATGTCATGTGAATCGAGATGTGAATGAATGTGATGTGATGTGAAATGGATGTGAAGAGATGTGATGTAAATTGGGATAGATGTGAATGGATGTGAAGAGATGTGAAGAGATGTGATGTAAATTGGGATAGATGTGAATGGATGTTATGTGATGTGAATGAATGTGATGTGATAGGATGTGAATCGGGATAGATGTATATGAATGGATAAGATGTGAATGAATGTGATGTGATGAGATGTGAATATGGGTAGATGCGAGTGGATGAGAGAGCTGATGATAAATGAGAAAAGATGCGATGAGATGAAAAATGATGTGATTGGATGAGAATGGGAATACATATGCAATGGATTAAGTAATGTGGATTGATGTGGAACAATGTAGAAAGATGAGAGTTCGTTATAGAAACTGTATTTATGACCTATTTTTAAATGACTGTTTTATGTCAAGAATGCTGGGGAAGCATTTTGACCGTCTTGTGATTAAGGTCGTGGAGACCTAACTGATAAAGTTGCAACAGTTGACGGAGAGTCAACGGAGGACGTCTCGTGTAGCAAGGTCGGCCAAGGTCTTGACCAGCCTCGGTTCGATTTAAATGGTGAGCTTCCAGTATGGTGGATGAGGGACCAAGGAAGCGGCCTATGAGTAAAGCGCTAGGTGACCTCTGCAATCGAAAGATCCTAGAGGGTGCTGACCATACGGTGCTCGGGCTTTGGGTCGCCGAAGATACCCACACGTGTGTCGGGGAAGATATTAGAACAAGGAGTAAGAGTTGTTTTTTGAAATCGGGCATGGATCTGGTTGATTGACCTTGCTGATCCTCAACGGATGAGTCCATGGCTTTTTTATATGGATCTGTTGGTTGATCTTGCTGATCTTCAACGGAGATTCCATCTTGATTTTTATAAGAGAATATATTGCTGGGTAATATGAGCTAGGAACTATCGAAAAGGCCCCTAAGTGGACAGGTGGTGAGCATTCTGGTTGTGCCAATAATGCCATAGATACACCGATGAAGGAATGATTAGAGACAAGGATTCAACTGGAGATTTTGAGGTTTATGATCAATGACACTATGGTTTCATTAAATGATTGTTTTAAAGATAACTGAATCTGTGAAAAAGGCAATTTCATAGTGTAAGTGGTGTGACTGGCATTAAATTTGCATGAATATCCGGCTAGGGGGCCTGGGAACTCTTTTCCCTGGTACCCGGGACAAAACCTCACCAAATTCCTAATTGGATCCCATCACTACAGCGGTTGGGCGATTGGCTAACCCATGGGACTGGATGGGGTTAGGCTGGACTGATGGATTCGTAAAATGAGACTCAATTCTGTTATAGTACGATAGATGAAGTAAATCCCGGATAATAATTGTTCTATGGAAAAAGAATCAATGACTGTGCCTCTCGATGGGGAGAAAAGCATTGGTTTCTATGATCCAAGTGCAAGTTTCTTTCTTGATCTGACCAAGTGACTCGCAGGTTCGGTCGGATCATTTTGGTCAGTAAAATAATGACCCTGACTACGTTAGAGTACAAATATCTTGGAGGAACCGCCCGTGCTTTCCAGCAGGCGAGGGAAGTCTTTTCGGGTTCCGGTTTTGGAAGAACCGAGGGATTAGTCCTTGTTCGGATATCCATGGGTGAGGCCTCGAGTGAGGGACCCTGCACCGCACAAGGAGTGCTACTTCCGCTGCTAGCTCCCCCGAATCCATTGCGCGGAGGGGGGCAGGGATCTTTCATGAACTCTCATACTGCTCTACATGAGCGCTTCTCCAATTGATCAATTACTTGATCAATTCATCCATGAGCTTAAACATGAAGATATCCATAATGGTTTGGTTATTAGAGGTATCACCACCTAGGAGGATGTTATGGCTCATGCCATCCAACTTGAGGATAACTTGATGATAAGGGGAGTCAGAGCTTCAGATTCTAAGTCTGTTACATCGGCACAAGTGGTAGTAGTGTCACAATTGTAAAACTTGGAGATAAAGATAATACTTTAGAAAAAATGACTTGGACTGACTTCTCAAACGCCCTCCAAGAGGAAATGAAGGATAACAAAGCTTCAGACAATGTGCACATGTACCCAAGGAGAGAGCTACATTGGTGTTCCATTTGCCATCAAGGAAATGCCACCAGTGAATGTCCAATTTAAGAGCTTGTTACAATGGTAACTGTGGCTTTTGTGGGCGCTATAGTCACGAAGGCCAAGATTGCCAAACACGCCTACAAGCTATTGCTAACACAATGAGACCACAACTAGCCTTCCACACCGTAACAAACACTAGCCCTCAGTCCTACAAATCAAGCAATGGTTGAGCATCCCACACAACAAGTCCTATCAAAGGACATGCACAATGCACCTAATGTGCCAATACCTCCACTAGTCTTAGGGTCCCAACCACCTTCACCAAGGGTGACACCTCTTAATAATATAAGCTTCGAGAGGATCGTATGATTACCAAGAATATGAGGTGGATGTCAAACCCACCCCACACATCTTTGAGGACCCCATGGAGCATCATCCCGACTATAATGTATTGGATGGAAAAGAGGGAGTTAAGCCAATTTACCAACTTGCCGCGATGGGAAGGGGCTAGAACATCAATGCAATGGGAAGGAGAATGCCTCTTCAATGTTACCAACTGTCAAGATCCCCATCGAGCTTCGGAGTGCCCTATAAAGTTTCCTTAACTCAACCAAGTTGTGCCCTCAAACATGCCACCAGCTACTTATATATGGCATAGATCGTGGGATTAAGGATTTCCCCAACAAGATTAATATGGTGACAAGTCCACAGATGGGACCCACCATCATGCCCCTAAACATGATTAAGTAATCAAACCCAAAGGTAGATCTTGAAGAATCTATATCCCACACCTTTAAATGTTGTCACCAGGCTACAACCCCAAAACCAACATGTTCTCGACGAACAATCTATGGCCTTCGTGGAGCAGAGTCTAAGAAGAAGCAGGGCCATAGGAGAAAGGAGTCGATTAATAATTGGAAAATGAAGGAGACCAAAAAGACTAATCTGGGAATGCCTCAAGAGCTAGACTTCATTAGGGATTGGATGAGGACTCAAACTCCTTAGACATCAGGGCTGATTCTAAACTTGGTAGAGGGAAATACCACCCAAAACTGAGAACACGGGAAAGAAGATGCCACAGGAACTTGTAATTCCTGAAACTAAATCACACATGACAAAAGTTGGCTCTTTTTCTAACCCTCAAAAAGAGATTAAGCATAATAATTTAGTGATGTAGTTATGAAAACACAAGAGGATCTCGAACCAAAACCCAAGTGAGATTCTCATAACATTGTACACCCTAGTACTTTAATGACTACTATTGAGACTCACAAACCCTAAGATGTGCTGAGTGTCATCATGGAAGATACTGATTGATCCACAAACCTCCACCACTCATAGTTTGATCCCTGATTGGTTTAAGTAGGGACAATTACCATATGGAAACCTTGAGCCCATCTCAAGTATGGATTTTCCAATCTCTCATGAGTTCACTACACTGAATATTCCCAAATTGTTGGATTTTATGGCATCACAAACAAGTACAATGATAACTGCTCGATTGAGTGGAGATCTTGAATTGTTTGAAGTGATGAGAGCTCTCCTTAATGGAAAACTCAATGTAGGATTACCACCATTTGCTGACATGCATAAAGCATATCCCCACTATACAATGGAGACACCTCGAGTTATATCCAAACCAACAATCCTAGAAGGAAATGGCAAATTTATGGTGAAAATTCCACTTAACAAACTTGGAAAATACTTTGAAGGTGATGAGTCTACCACATTACAACCAGTCATCCCCGCCAAGGGCATCACAGTAATGGGAGTCCTAGAAGGTTATGTGGGAATGAGCATAATCACCAAGATTTGCTAGGAGAAAATGGCAAAGCCACATTTCAAAGTCTCAGATACCGCACCACTCAAGCATGAGAAAGTCGACCCTCTGCTTAATCCACTCAACTGGCGGGACCCTCTCGACATAATGGAGTTCGACCAGGCCATCCAAATCCTGCTCGATCGACAACTCCAGGCGACGTCCGATCACCCTCATCATAGATCACATGGAAATGCATGTCCTGCATCTGTACATAGAGGCCAAGCATTACACATGGCAATGAGAGAATCCACCTCGACAGCGAGGAGGCTACCATTGGCCACTTGCTGCTGCTTGCCCCATAACTTTCAATCTCATGGGCAAGTAGCCGATAGAGGTGCCCCTTTCTCTGAAGCCATTCATTTGGGAGACATACTACAAGGCACCCATGACCCTTCGCATCAACCTAGAGTACCTACCAATCTGAAGAAGGTGGGATTGAAACCTCTTCAACGAGGAGCAGAAAGAACCCAAAGCTACAATTTAACTTTCCATGGCTCGCTCCTCCCCGATGCCCTAGTAGTAACCCTGCATAGAAGAAACCATGATCAAGCACTTCCACAAGTTCATCCGAGGATATGATCAAGTTCAAGACCCCGCCATGATATCAACAATTAGATTCTTCAACTTGATCATCACGCTGCTATAGTGGCCTTCCCTGACTAGGACCACTATCACGAAGGCACACAGGGTTTGGCCTTCAACATCAACAAAGGTTTGACACTCAAGAAAAAATTTGGCTACTACGAGCGCATCATGTGGATTCCTACATGGAGCCTCCAAATGTTCGAAGACATGATGGAGATGATATTTTGGACAAGCTATCGAGTCTTCCATCGAGCACCCCCTACTCCTACCTCGCACCACAACTTTATCTGCACCTATTCGATCTCCTACCATCGCTAGATCCGGCCAGCTCCGAGGACGAACCTAAATTAGGGAGGGGGTATGTTAACCACTCTAGTTAACATTACTTTTCAAGCGTGGCCATGCTCATTGTAACTTATCTTTTATACCCGCTCAAAGCGCTTAATGTAAAAGAGACATGGGATGATCGAGCTTACGGCTTGTGTAATGCCGATCATAGAAATGAGTTGTACATAGAGCTAGGAAGACTAGTTTTGGGCCCCCAATTGTAAATGGGCGGCGGCCATTGTAAACTAAGAGCTCTTGTATATAAGACATTTTATGAAATATGAAAAGGGACAATCCCATTAGTCTCATTTGAGTTTTTCCTCTCTTTCTCTCTCTCTCTCTCTCTCATGAGCTTATGGATGTATGCCTTCTTGTTGCTTGCTTACATGCTTGATTGTTGGTGTGTGCTTGTAGGGATGGTGATGCTCTAGCTTCTCTCCCTTCTCAAAGTCCCTCTTGCATGCATGTGGCATGGAGTGAAGGTTGAGCTTTCCAGAGCTCCCTCCTTCTTGCTATCTACCTAACTCTTGAATCTCTACTTAGGTGTGAAACAAGTAGAGGTGGAGTGAGCCCCTAGTGGCTTCACATTGAGGAGTTAACCCTCATTAGGGTTGGCTAAGTGCACATCTCCGAACTCGACCCTTGCATGTTGTTTCTCTTCTTCTCTCCCTCTCTCTTGTATGCAAGGTAGTATGTTAGGATTAACAATCTCGATGTGGAATATGGGGTATCCAACTTCGTGGAATTTTGATAGAAGTTTAAAAATTTTCGCCCACATAGGTTTTGTATGTGATGTTTGCGGGTGCAAGTGTTGTGACACTCCCCTTTTGAGAGCTTGTGTTAAGCTCAGAATGTCAAGTTGTGGCACAAGGGGAGGTGGTGCAAGGGTGGGGGGTGGGAATGGATTCGTGGGTGGATAGAGAAGAAGGTACGGGAGTGTGCTTGGAGCGTCTATCCATGTTGGGTGCATGTATGGGGGGGGCACTAGATGAGGACTCTTCAAAAATCATTTCACCCTCATGGCCAAACATGTGTGGCGTGGCGACAACATGTAAATGTGCAATTGCGACAAGGTGCCGCCAAATGGAATGGAGGCATTGGGGGCATGCAATCATGATCAAAAGGTGTCCATGGTGTGTGGGGAAGCTTAGAAAAGCTTAAATGGTGCACGCGTGGGCCCAAAATAAGAGTTTTAGCTCACTTTTTCCTTGCATGTAAATGCCCCCTTAAGGTTAAAAATGGTCTTTTGCACGGTGTTTTATGCATGTAAAAATGGACCCTAGTGAGTAGGGGAGGTAGACCATAAGCACTTCTAAAGATTTGGAAATTTTAAAATTTTTTATTTTTTTGGGATTTTTTTGGGGATGGTACGTCTGTACGCTTAGGAACGTATACGCCAATGGCCTTAGGTGTGAATGGACATGGCAACTTTGGAACGGCCCGTGGCAACTTTGGAATGGCCGTGGCAACTTTGGAACGACTATGGCAAGTTTGAAATTTGAATTTGAATTTCAAATTTAGAGGGAAGTAAGTGGGAGATAACTACCCCTCATTAATGCAAGGTGGGTGGGATAAGGCTAAAGTTAGAGACTACCTCTAAATTAGTGGATTTTGATGAATTTAGAGGTATTCTAACTTAACTAATGATTAATCTTCTTAATCTCATTGTTAATCACCCTTTAACCCTCTTCTTTGCTCTTTAATTACTCCTAATTGGTGAGGAGTTTAAGCATGGGGATTTGATAGGTGGAGTAGCAATGTTTAGGCTAATCCAAAGATGTGATTACCCCAAAATAATCTCACTAATTAGATCTCTAACTAACCCACTCAAAAGAGGGAAAACTAAGCAAATGAGACCTAATTAGTGCTAATTCTTGCTAATTAAGGCCTAATGGGAGTGGACTAAACATGGATTTGGGTCAAGACAAGTGTTTAGAATGTTAATTCCACTCCAATTAATCTAATTGTAATAAGCAATTATGCTCAATTTTTTAGTTTTTTCTTTCTTTAAGTTCACTAATCACACTAACCAGTAGGTTAGTGATAATTAGTGAAAATTAAGAGATAGTTTAAGGTTTTTTTGGTTTTTTTGTTTTATTAATGTTCTATCTAGGAATGCTAATCTACCTATGCAAAGGGATTAAGAAAAAGAAAAAGGATTAAGCTAAAAATTAAGAAAAATGATTTAGGTTTGAGCAAAAACCCTCTTGATTAGGCTCTCTAAACACCCAAATCTGAAGTTTTTTCACTCAAACTAGTATTTATCCAACTCTAAACACAAAGCTATACATGAATCACAACAAAAACATAAAAAAAACCAAGCAAATTACATTTAAAAATCAAAAAACTGCATGCCAAAGAGCTTACATGGCACCAAGCTATGGAGACTCCGTTGGATTCGAATCAAAGATGGCTTTGACAAGTAGCGGATTGGCGCTCCCCAGTGGCGGCGCCAAAGATGTTCAGGAAACCCTACCCTAACAAGTCGTGGGAAGTTTCCTATATCCGCCGTCGAGCTCGAGTTAGGCTCAAGAGCCCCATCATAGCCGCTCGTCATTGCCATCCTTCCGCACTCATCACACTAAGGTGGTTGCTCTAGTCCAACGGGTGATGCAAGCTCTCTCGTGAAGATCGTGTGGGATCTCCGTGGGGAAGAGGATCGCGTCGGTAGCCTAATTACTCAAGCAAGAGGGAGAGAGGAATCAAGAGGGAAGAAAGAGGGAACAAGTGATTAACACTAATCACTCCCAAACCCTAACCCTAAGCACATCACACATGCTAGATTAGAGTTGCAAGAGAGAGGGAGGGAGAGAACACTCCACTTCTATTACACAAATGGGAGAATGCATTACAAACAAGAGAAATTGGCTTTTATAGTTCCAAGTCTTTTCCCACTAGGCCGCTCGGGAGTAGGTGACCTGGGGTGCCCAAAACATAGTTACAAGGCTTTTCTCTATGGATTGGCAAATTGACCAAGATCCTCTTGTTTGTCCTTCAAAGCTCAATACTTGGGAGTGTATTTAGGGCGTTTCCCTTATCAAATGATGGGATTTACAATGGGTTTGATTTTTTTGAGAGCTTTATTTGGCGAGCTTTTTGGAGATAAGATAGTTTTATGTGAGCTTGTAAGAAAAATGATACATTTTGGTGAGCTTTTATATAGTAAGTATTTATGAAAGAGAAATAAATACATTCACATACATACATACATATATACATGTATATTCTCAAACACACCTACCTACCTACCTACCTACCTACCTACGCAGGCTGCCTACCTACCTACCTGCCTACCTACCTACCTACCTACATATATACATACATACATGCATGCATACATATATACATGTATATTCTCAAACACACCTACCTACCTACCTACCTACCTACCTACCTACATATATACATACATACATGCATGCATACATACATACATACCTACATACCTACCTTCCTACATATAAACACACATTTTATGTCCAAGAAACTTAAATATAGGCACAAAAATACCTATCTATGTACCTTTCTTCCAATGTTTATTTCAACACAAGTAAAAACAAGAATACCCGGCTCATGTTTTCTTACAAAAAGATTGAGTTCACATTTCCTTACAAGAAGATATCTGGTTGGTATAACTCCTTTACCATAGCATCGCAAGCTACCTACAATAAGACTTTAGAGTACGTGACAGTATACTCCATCCCAAAGCAAGACAAAAATAATATTGGTTCAAATTTTCTTACAAAAAGATTGACTTCACATTTCCTTACAAGCTTAAGTAAGCACAAACATGGAAGGCTTGATTAAAGCTTAAGTAGGCACAAACATGAGAGGCTTGATTAAAGCTTAAGTATAGGCACAAACAGGCTTGATTAAAGCTTAAGTATAAGCACAAACATCCTTGCTTCGAGGACGTGATAGTATATTGTCCACTTCCTCTGGTGATAGTGTCGGTTGATGCATTACCATATCCTCATTCTTATGTAATCCCAAAACTCGCAAGAAGACAAAATAGATATGCTTACATGCAACGTAAGACTTTCCTCTAGATTCTCTTTGCATGAAATCAGGACATGTACACCAAGGTTGTACCTTGATGTGTATAAAATAGTCCTCTCCACTCTCACATGCCAAATGAAAAATAGAGTAGGGGGATGGCTGCATTGCACTCTCATTAAGGACTGTCGCTGTCATGGCCTCGGCACTACCAATCCTCTTTTTTGCTTCTTTGGAAATCCAATGCCTCCACTTGGTTGATCTCTTTGTATTCTGTGTAGCATCATGTGGCCTCTTGTCACTTTCTTTGTTGCCCGCTGCTTGTGTGGACGTTTCTCCCACCCCCGACACAAAAGGTTCTTCATGAGTAACATCTAACTTGAACCCTGCCTTTACTAATTTATCTACCTCTTGGCTGGTTATGTTGGTCCCAACATCCACTTTCCACATATCTGGGTATGATGGCTTGTATATTATGTTTGGATCTACATGCCATGTGTGTGAAACATCTGAAGGAAAAAACCACATCATTTGAGCCTTTGGCCCTCCCGGACCAGGATGTCGTCGCTCTGAGTAGAAGCTAGGGGCAACAACTCCAATAGAGCTTCCCTGTATGTATGAGTTGCACTTAAGTCTTCCATCAATACCTCCCAAACATTTGACTTTTGAGTTCAATGGGGTTCGTCTAATGGCCCACATTGTGCGTCCAACGGCCTCTTCCTTTACATGCATTTGTCCTCCGCTCATTGTGCCATAATGTTGTTTAGGCTCTTCATGTCCGACATCTTTGTTTCCTCCAGTCATTGGACTTTTTGGTCCTCCCCTTGAAGCGGGACTTGCTGCACTGTTTGTTCTAGATCTATCTCCAAAACTTACTCTTCTTGCTGTTCCCCGGTTTTGACAATGTCTGCTCTGCATGACATAACCTGGACGATGTGAGCATTGGTCTACTTCCGTTGTCCTCACCCTCTTCCGTTGAATAGTCTCCTTATCTCCATGTAGAGG
This sequence comes from Cibotium barometz, assembly GCF_041138505.1. Classification (NCBI taxonomy): domain Eukaryota; kingdom Viridiplantae; phylum Streptophyta; class Polypodiopsida; order Cyatheales; family Cibotiaceae; genus Cibotium; species Cibotium barometz. The sequence goes on along the minus strand of NC_141051.1, from coordinate 4,678,526 downwards.
CCTTGATTCCTCATACATAGGAGTATTAGCTACTGTTTCATGGACCATGCGAGCCACTTGTGGTGGTGTCAGTCTTGACCTTGCTGCTACCCTGTCCAACAACTTGCTCAAGCTTGGTCCCTCACCTTTGTGCTTCCCCATCTGATATGCATATTGCTTTGCACTTTGTAGTAAAGCGTTTGCCATATCTGAAATGCACGCATCATACAAGCTAACCTTTTCCTTGTATCCTTCACCAGCAAGCCAACTCCCATGTACACTTTCAGATAAGTTTGTTCGAGGGGTTTGTGCTAAATCCACCGAGCTTAAGACCACCTGCACACAAGAGGTTTCATACAAGAATTCATAAAATTGACTCCAATGCAAATGCATCCATACAACATATCAGTTCTCCATAAAATTTCTCACCCTTGACATGAGGTTGCCCCAATGTGCTATTCGTACTTCCCACCAACTCATCCACGTATCCATCACTGATAGTTTTCCCTCATGAACATGTCCATTTCTCCACCACTCACGAATCTCTTTACTTTTTAAGAAAGCGACTCCTTATTGGTTGCCAATCTCCATTCTTCACACAAGTCAATATGGTGTTGTCGACTTTCTGCCTTCACGCATTGTTTAGCATGCTTCATCAAACTTTGTTTCCAATGGAATAGGCACGTTCGCTCCCTGTCCTCCATAATGTTGTGCGGACCCCCATTGAAAATGGTCCTAACTGCACACCAATTAGACCCTGCTTCATCAGCCATAAACCCATAGAAGTGTGCGGGTGCATAACCGCATTGCTCCATTGTGCTATTCAGCATTTCCCAAAATAGTACTTGGCTTTTTGTATCCTCCTCCTTCATTTCGCATGTGGCAATTGTCAACAGCTCTTGAACACTATAAGATTTTGGAGATAATTTTTTCAGTCAGCTATCATTCAAGGTAAATGAATGAAATGAAAAAATTGGAGTTCGTAGTCTCACCTTGGGTCGTAAACATGACAAGCCATTGTTGACCAACCAAAAACTCGATGCGTGTGATCAAACAAAACCCAGGACTTTGACAAGTCACCTCCACTGTCACACCGCATGCGATTCACCAAGTCCACGCCTGATGCTGGTCCTCGCAAAGACATCTTAAAGACATAACAGTTGTCATCAGGGCCACCTTGTCCTGGGAAACGGCTACCTTGTATAAATGAATAGCAAAATCTTCTCTGTATAAGAAGGATGCTATCAAAGCCCTCTCCTGCTGGCATCAATTTTCTTTTCTCCTGGGATACACTGCGTCTAAACCTAAAAAACATAATTTCACAATAAAGAGAGGACCGAATGTAGAAAAATACTTCCAAATATAATTAAGTTATAGAGTGAATACTCACCTCTGGTTTTCCACAAGAGGACTCAACTCCTCCAAAAAATTGCAGAGCTCATGATCCCCAATACTTGTAGGTAGCTCATCATTTTGATTCATCATGGAGGAAAATAGCATATCCTTCACAATATCCATCTGTATTTTTCGAGGACCAGCACTTCTCTGGGTTTTCAGCACTTGAGAAACAAACATTTTCACGTGCTCCAACATTGACCTTGAAGTTCCTGGCTGAACTGGATGTTCATGCAGCCCAGTGTGGAGCATCATTCTTGTAATAGTTGTGTCACGAGGCATTACGTAATACACAATACATCTACACACTTGCACACAATGTGCAGTTTTGCGACAAAAGTGACAAACTATTTTAGATTTCTCATCCTCTGTCAAAAGTCCAATTGCAATCTTTTTTGTCAGATGTCCATGAAAGAAGGTGTTGTTATACCTTTTATTGTTCAAGTAAAAAGGACAGCTGAGCCTATGGCACTCCAAAGTACCAACACAATAGCTAATATGCACGGTACAACTTACAGACATGTTTGATGTTACTAGACGTGTCCATAGGTGACCATCATATTTTTGCTCCATTTCATCCATATTTCCTATTTTGCCATATGTTGGTGGAAACTCTAGGATGGAATCACCATCATAATGTCTTGGCACCTTCTGGACTTGGATGACTCGAGTAACTTTTTCCAACAATGAACGCAGAAGAGAAGGTTGCTCCTTCTTACGAAGAACCGAAAGTATACTCTCTGAAGCAATACATTCATCTTCAGAGATCTTGTGCTTTGAACCTTTTGGATTGCTTGTGCCTTCACCTGGTTGCAAAATAGTTGCTGAGCCATTCAAGTCACTCTCAGAGGAGGAGCTCGAGATATGAACATGGGTGTTTTGTGTCCCTAATTCTTTATCCACTGAACTCTCCAAATGTCGGACATCTTGGGCAATGTCGTCAGCACTAGAATCAAGACTATCAGCAGCACAAAGAGGACTACATTGTAGCATATATGTTTTACTTCGAGAAATATCTATGAGGTAGTTTTTATTGCCCTCCATATCATAATGAGCGATGATTTCATGTAGGCTTCCATCGGTCCTAGTAGCTTTCACTCCAGAAAGGGCGTGTGAAGAAGGCAAAAACCCTTGTAGATATCCGTGTGACTGACAAGCGTGGTCTGGTGGAGAAGTATTAAAGTTTGAGATTTTTTGCTACAGCCATCACTCAAAGGTAACAGTGTGCTCCATAGGGAAGGCAATATGAAGATGCAGAAAGGACAGGAGAGACAAAAATGTGAAACAGAAAGGACAGGAGAGTGAAATGAAAATATAAAAATGAAGGAACAGGTGGAGCAATCACGATTGAGAATGAAGGAGGTTGAAATGATAAAACAAGGTGGAGCAATCACGATTGAGAATGTAGGTGGTTGAAATGATAAAACAAGGTGGAGCAATCACGATTGAGAATGACCACGATAAAATTTTTTAATAAAAAATATACAAATATATATGTATCTACAAATATATAAAAAAATACACAAATATATACATTTATTGATTCTAAGTGTTATTTTAATAAAAAGCTTATCTCTTTGTAAATACACACACACACATATTTATATTTATATTATTATACTGTATATATTCTAGGCTAAGAACCCCGTATGGGGATATATGTAAATACACATACACACATGTTTATATTTATATTATTATATTGTATATATTCTAGGCTAAGAATCCCCCGACGAGGATATATGTATTTTAGTGTGTGTGTGTATTTACAAAGAGACTAGTCTTTTACTTATTTTAGGATATACAAATATATTAGATTATATATCTAGTAGGCTACACACACACCACACACATTTATTAACATCAATATATATATACATATTTAAATAGCCTAAACTATAAAATGTACGTGTGTACAATAAAACACATATAGCTTAATACATTTTTAGACATATATATATGTGTGTGTATATGTATCTATTTTTAGGCTAAGTATGTTTTAGGCCACACACACACATATGTGGTGCTTAGTTTAAAGGGTACATGAAGAAAAGAGATATTTAGGGTACATGAAGGATACTTTCAACTCAGCAAGCAGCAGGCAGACGAATGCAAGAGAAGAGGTGAGTTTTTTTTTCATTTCTCGATTTTTCTCTGTTCTTCTTTTCTGTGCGCCGGCAGCGGCTTCGTTGGAGGTGTACGTTGTAGCTTTCGTAGGCGGTGACGGTGTTGAGGACGTCCAGTTTGTGGCGTAGGCGGAGACGATGTTGAGGAGGTCAAGTGTGAGGAGACGGGGGCAGCGCTGGCCGCAACGCCTCCATCGCCTCTCCTCCAGCATGTCCACTCCCCCGGCAGAGCCTGGGGATGGTCTGCGCGCTAGCGTGTATGAGCAAATGTAGAGGAGGAGCCGGTGGCGTTTGAGGAGGTGGAGGTGGTGCAGGAGGTGGAGGCGAAGACGCAGGCGTCGCTGGACGTTTTGTTGAGGAGGCGGAGTTTGAGAAACAGCTGGAGAAGACGACGTTAATAGCTGGAGAAGACGACCGTTAAAAGCCATGCTCGTGCATTTCCACCTCCCCGGCAGAGCCGGGGGATGGTCTGCGCTAGACCATCCCCCGGCTCTACCGGGGGGGGGTGGAAATGCACGAGCATGGTCGCTTATCCTTGCATTTGGAAGGTTTCGCTTACCCTTGCGTTTGGAAGGTTCTCTGCAGAATGCGAGCAACGTTTTTTTCCAGTGATATTTTTCCTTATCTCTAGCGTATTTCGAAAACATTGATATTTTTCCTTATCTCTAGCGTATCTCTAGCGTATTCCTTATCTCTAGCGTAGGCAGGTAACAATGGTTGAGAACTCTCCTTATCTCTTGCATTTGGAAGGTTGCTCTCTCGAATGCAGGTGTAGGGGCTATTGGAGCCCAATATTGTGCGTTGGCGCTCTAGAAAAAGAGGGCACACATTGCCTGCGGTGGACGCATCAAGATGTACATAGGAGAGGGGAGGTGGGTGGGTGGGCACCTAAAGGAACCTAGATGTTAGGTACCTTATGTTTACCTTTTCCTATAAACATTAAGTACTTTAGTTCTACCACAACCTTTAGCCATATTATATATACATAGCATAGAGGTCATGTGAATTTATACACAACATAGAATTTTTTAACTCCCATTCAAATGTTAGATACCTTAGGCTTACCTTCACGTCCATTGAAATGTTAGATACCTTAGGCTTACCTTTACGTCCTTAGGCTTAGCACCTTTACTCCCATTCAAATATTAGATACATTAGGCTTACCTTTACTTCTCCCAATAGGAATAGGAAACTTTAAAGCACAAGCTCACACAACAGAGAGTCGTGTAAGTCCCATTTGAATGGTGCATTTCTTGTACGCATTTATCATTGCTTGAACATATGGCACAATGAATTTGAGCTCACATTTGGCTATGGATCATCGTAATGATGATGACAAAGAAATGGGCAGACGAGTTCGGGTGCATTTCTCAGTAGTAAGGCTTGCATAATGGTTCTTGCACCTGCACGTCCTTCTACGCTTATATCATGGTCCTCTCGGACGAAACACTGCAATGGGTTTGCATCACTGCCACCATGAATAGCCAATATATATTAGCTCCTTCAATGGCTCTTGTATTAAGCTAGGAAACTCACGTTTATTGGTTTCTCCTCAAATGTGCACTCTAACCAGAAGAGCCCATTTTGCAACTCTAGCTCTTCAATATAATCCGTGGCTTCACTTCATGTCTATGCTATTCTCTCTCTCCCCACACACACACACACTAGTAGGAGATGTTTGTGTGTGAGGTTGATGTTTTCCTATATACATGAAGTAGGGTTTATGTGTGATTTAGCTCAAACTTTTTGCTACTCATATTCAGGGCAAAAGAAAGGAAGATGGCTCCAAGAAAAGCAGGAAAACAACAGGCAAAGACTAAGAAAGGTATATGATGTGAATAGCCAAGATTCTATTGAGATTGTGTTTTATTGTTTTAGATATGCTTACTTGGGCTTGGTGTGTGTGTCTTACAGACAACAGGGGATACTCACTAAGATTTGGGCGTGTTTGTTTGACTCTTAGCGAGGAAGCTCAATCACGGACACCTTTGTCCTCACATGTATCTCCTGTTAGAGAGGAAACAGAAGCGCATAATTCTCTTGGTCATGAGGAAGAAGTGCTTGTGTTGGAGAACGAAATGAGCTCACCTCCTCCAACTCACACGGAGATTCCTGAATCTAGTACTGGTCAAGGGGATACCCATAGAAGGCTTCTTGGAAAATCTATTGAATTGGGATTGCTTGGTGATGTATTCACTAAGTTTTTTGTGCAACGCAATTCCTCTACCCCATTGGTCCCTTTATGCAGACTGATTCCAAATGAATCCATCCGTACAATTTCTACCCAACTTGAGGTGTTTCGTGATTCTTTTGACTGCCATGGTTATGTCGAAGCATCTCCTCCTTTTTTAGTTTCACTTACACGTCCAGGAAGCTCTATGTATTTCGCGGTCACACAAATAGACTTGCAAGAATGGGGACCAAACTGGGTGGTACAACATGACAGATTTGAGGATGAAATCAGAGGAACTGAGTGGGAGGATCTCAGTGGTAAGAAGTTTCTTGTATGGGATGGCAATCATCGTGTGAAGGCATGGATGTCTCGAGTGCGCGAAGGTATGTTCTTTTGAATGTCATAGAGTGATTTTATGCAACATTAAAAGTAATATATTGTAATATCTTTATTTTGCTTTCTCTAGCTTGGTCTCATAGCCCCTCACGCCATGTCCGGGTCAAATGTCAATTTTTGGTTGTGGACAAGAAGCAAGAAGGAGAATTGCTATTGGCTTTGCGATCTCAAAATGAGTAAGTGATCTCTCTCTACTTAATTATGGACATTGTGAAGTCATAGTTAAGTTCTTAGCTCATTGTGACTCTTTGCAACACAGATTGGTGCGCACTAGTGTTACACCCACATTGTCACATGAGATCTTCATGTTTCAACGATTTGGAATGGCGGACAAATCATCCATATTGGACTACCTTGGTGAAGACGTAAGGAGGTGGGCTTTAATGGAGCTTAGTTTGGAGCGACGAAGTGGAGAGCAATGGTACAATGCTCCAGCTACAATCTTGGCACAGCTTGTGTGGAAGATAGTGTTTGCATTTCCCATCTTTTATTAATAAACGGATTATCAATGTTTTTTAATCGTGTGAGTGATAATGAGTCCTATCTCCAAAGGGCATGTATACATGGGGTGCCGCTGCTTGGTCGACTTCGTCAGGGCCTGCTCTGGGATATGAGATAGAGCAGGTCGTTATACGTAGACACCGTTTGAAAATGCGGTGAAGCAAGCTATATCATGCATTGATAGACATGCCATGGGGTTGCAAGAATATGAGACAAAATGTGAGAAAGCCAGACGTGGTGTAGAGCAAACATTTCGAGATAGAGCGTACAAGATGCTCATAATTGCAAACCCATCCAATGGTGATGCATTCTTTCAACTCGTATATAACTATGATTGGTCCAAGAAGGGATTGGTTGCTCTGACCAAAGGAAAGCTCTACACAGTCGCCATATCTCGGATTTCAACTCAAAGGTATGTCACATGTCAATAAACCTCCCTTAACATAAACTAACCTTAATATCTAATCTCTTATGGTTTTGGTATGATGCTGAAATAGGAAGACGGAATTGCTTCAAATGCTTATGACTGGGAGGGCAAAGGACAAGGTAATTTCAGAGATGTTTGGGGATAACAAAAAGACGTTGCTGCATATGAAGAAAGAGTTGTATTGGGAAGAGCTAATAGGGGAGGCAGACTCTATTTTGGAGGGTTTATTGGTATATGATGATGTTGTCTACATCCCACCATTTATGCAATGGGTGCAAGAGGAGCGATCGAAACACATACCATGGGCCTTCCATGAGGTGTGGGCAAAGATTAGAAAAGTAAAGGAAGGCCAAAAGCAACCTGAGGTGGAGAATGCCGCAAAGAGGGTTGTCTATAGGTATATATCTTCTAATGCCATTACATTTTTGTAGAAAATACATATACGCTTTTAAAAAAATATTTTAGTACTGTTTGTTTTATTTTGGACATGTAGGTGGGTGCAGCTACTCATTGGCCAAGGTCTAATGGACGAAGAGACGGAAGCAATCAAAGAATGGGTAGATCCAAATTCCTCGGAAACAATGTACCCGAAGGAATGGGTTGAGAGAGGGGTTTCTGATTGGGAATTTAAGAGATGTCCTTGGTGGTTGGACTATCCTCTAAATCATGTGCCTCCAAGTGAGGAGCTCCTAGAAAAAGGTACTTTTTTGCTTTCTACTGAATTATATGCATGTAAATGTAAATGTATATGTTTATGTAAATCATATGTAAACTATCCATATGCATATACATATTAGATACATATACATACATATATATACATATACAAATACATATGTATATACATATGTATATATACATATGCATACATAAATACATACCTACATACATACACTAAATTCCTACATACATACAAAGTTCATGTTACATTTAAGATTTGGCATGTTAGATTTTAAAGAAACATTGTTAAGTTTTGATATATACATACCTACATACATATACATATAAATAGATACATATACCTACATACATGTACATACACATACATATACATAGACACATGCCTACATACATATACATACCTATACATATACATAGATACATACCTACATACATATACATATACATATGCATATACACATACACATACATGTACATATACATATATATAGATACATATACATATACAAAAAGGTATGGGGATTTTTACCTTTTTACTAATTATCTTGATCTATTTCTTGAAGAATTTAAGAATTGCCAATCTGAGCTTGAAAGAGAGCCCCCAACTCAAGAAGACTCTAGAATACCTTCCCCACAGCCAACAATCTTGACCCAGTCTCCAGTAGTTGGATCCTCGCGCGTGGCCCCAAAACCATCCACACCACTGTCACGAGTGCCACAATCACACCAAGAGCATACATCTACATCATCTCAAGTGCAACGTGAGAGGCGAACAAAGAGACGTCTTGACATTATGCATGATGTTCAAGAGGGAGACCCCACAAATGAAGATCAAGAGAGAGACCCTCCAGAGCATCTTCAAGAGGGGGAGGTGTCAGGACAACGTGACATCATGTACATGACTAGTAAGAGTACTTTCCATTGCAAATTTATTTTGAGAAGTGTGTGCTTTCGAAATGCATCTCATTTTTTGTCTTGTTTACTTGCAGGTGAGAGATGTTTTTCACACATATTGCTGGTAGACATCCACACTCTTTCGGAGGGCTCAGATAGGTAAAAAGAATAATTTCACCATATAATTAGTTTTCCAAGTTGTACTTACCAAAACCAAACATCATAAATCTTTTATGTGGTGTGGAAGAATTCTTGATGAAGATTCCCAAGGCTCTATCTCATAGAGGTGCTCCCTCAGATACAGTGGCTCGCCTCGTATGGGCTGACTTTCCTACAGGTTTACAGGTTGTTGATGTAGATACAGATGGGTGTCCCTCATGGAATCAAGTTTCTTCATCATTGATACGTGCCACACTCAGTTTTGTTGGTTTGTTTGTGGCTGATGAGGGTTGGTTTGTGTGTTTGAGTCTAATGGATCAACTTCCTAAAATATATTCCATGGGAAAGAAAGTTGGATTGGTCATGCATCGAACAATGTCTGTTCATGTGGAATCAAGTTATTTGTATGACAATGGAGAACGGGTAAGTCATAATCTCTGAAATATTTCCCTTTGTGTATACATGTTATGTGGTATGGATATCCAAACATAATGTTTTCTCGTTATGGTAGGTGGATACATTGGCGCTTAGTATGTTCTATTGAGTAAATTGCCATGTCCCTATTATTGATCGTGAGGCTGGGCAAAATGTTTCAAAGAAGTTATTCAACGCTCAACGAAATTTCATTTTTGAGAAGAATAAGAAGCATCCATTCCAACGCACAATGGTCTTGGAGCGCTACATTCGAGGTGGTGCAGAAAGATCTCCTATGTTCTTTAGGTGAGATAATTTTCATCATGGTCATTTTCATAGCTACTTTTTCAAAATACTTAGATGCACGTTTATGATTGTATTTCATTGTAGGTGGCTAGTGGAGACCTTCTCAAGTGAAGGAGATAGTGTCTTGGACATTTTTGCGGGATGTGGAGGCTTGGGACGTGCATGCCAAGAGTTAAAAAGGCACTATATGGGGATAGAGAATGACATGGAGGTAGCCAAAGCATGTCTGGGAGATTTCTCATTAGGTCGGGATGACATGTAGAAGAATGCTATAATTAGAATGCTATAATTTGTGGATCAAAAGACTTTGTATTCGAGATTGTCATGGTTTGGAAGTTTAAAGATCGATATATACATTTTTGATCTTTAAAAGATTGTGTTTTATATTTAAGTAAGTAAGAAAGTATGTATGTATGCAATGTATGTATATATGTTAGTGCTGCGTAGGTGGCTCTTGTATATATGTATGTATGTATATGTATATGTATGAGGTGTATGAATTTAGGTAGATATATGTATATATATAATTATATCAATAAGTATGATGTGGATCAAAGACTTTGTAATCGAGATTTTCATGGTTTGGAACTTTACAGATCGATATATATATTTTTTATCTTTAAAGGATTGTTTTTTATATTTAAGTAAGTAAGAAAGTATGTATGTATGTATGTATGTATATATGTTAGTATGTATGTAGGTAGCTCTTGCATGTATGTATGTATATGTATATTTTGTATGTGTATATGTATGAGGTGCATGAATTTAGTTACATATATGAATATATGTAATTATATCAATAAGTATGATGTGGATCAAAAGATTGAAATTTATATTGTTGATCTTTCAAAGCTTGTTATTTATATGTAAGTAAGTTCTTGGTCCTTTACAAAGCTCATAGTAAGTTCATGGTCCTTTGCAAAGTTTGGACTCCTTGTTCATTGCTCCAAAAAGATCGGCAAAAAAAGCTCGCAAAAAAAATCCCCCATTTACAATATATAGTGCTGACGCCCATTACATAAGTGTGCGAACATAGTTGTCGTAGGAATGTGTTAACCAATATGTGGTTAACACCTTAAATATATCTTACTAACATATTTAGCACCTTTGATTTGATCAAACAACTCATCTATCGGAATAGGAAATTTATTTTTTATTGATTGCATTCAAGCCATGATAATCTATGCACAAGCGCATAGATCCATGTTTTTTCTTCACCAATAATATTGGTGAAGGCCAGGGAGACTTATTTGGCCTAATAAAGCCTTGTTCTAAATATTCATCCAATTTTTTTTCAATTTCTTGTCTTTCAGTCAAACTTACTCTATAAAGTGGCTTACTAATTGGCTTTGAATCCTTTAAAACTTTTATGGGATAATTTATCCCTCTATCTGGAGGTAAATCTTTTGGCAACATTTTCGAAAAAATATATTTAAATTATTCTAATAAACTATTCAAAGAAGAATTAAATACTTCATAAATACTTGAATCAAGTTTTTCACAATGGGTTTTAAATTAAGGCATTGCATAATAGAAAAACATTTGTTCTATTTCATTATCTTGATGAAGCTTTTGGAGCTCAATATTACATATCAAAGGAGAAGATGGTACATGATTGTGCTCTCCTTGTAATGTAATAAATTTTCCTTTATACTCAACTATTAGTGTATTATGCAAATAGCTTCTCAAAAGTGTTTCCCCCAATAAAAATAACCATTCTCTCCCAAGAATTACTTATGTTGTGGTCGACAAGCACATCACTTGAAAGTGCTTCATACTTTTGAATCTTTATCCTAACTTGGTTTACCACAATATCTCACTTATCTTTATTATAACTATTGGCTAATGATACTATATACTTATGAGAGCTTGGGACTTGAGGCAAATTAAGTTTCTTAACCAAGTTGTAATTTAAAAAGTAGAGTGTGGTCGTATTATCTATGAGGATTCTAATGTTTTTATCCTTAGTATTTCCATGCACTAGAACCAAATCATGTGGTCCAAATGATGGTTCCCACATAGATTTTGCCACCATACAATAATGCTTTTCATCAGAATGACAAACCTCGACCGATTTATATTTAGGAGAATCCTTAAGTGTCAACACTTGAATAGTGTGGAGATAGTGTGCATTGATTTTCCTTTAGGTTTATCATTGCCATTCCCAGTAAGTTCTTGTCCTTCGGACTTAGGACAATGATTTTTATCTGTCTTGGCTCAAGTCAAGAGAAACAAAGTTTTTCTTTAATTGCTCTCTCAAAATCTTGCTTTTTTAGAAACTTTCTAGGATTTTTGCTTTTTTGAAGGTTCTTTCTTTTTAAAGAAAAAACTCTTTCATTTTTAAGAGCCAAAATTTTCTCCATGAGGCTTATATGAAAAATTCTTATCTTTTTCTTTATGATTACCATTACCCATGGTATCTTCAAATTTTTTTGCAAATCTTATAGCCTCATCTAAGTTTTTTGGCTCTTTGGAGTGAACTTCCTTCTTGTACTCCCTTTTCAGGCCTCTTACTTTTTGAAAATTGTATATACCTTTAATTTTTAAGATAATTTATCTATAGCAAGCTGTGTATTGAGCAAGATTTAATTTTTTTTGTTCCATAGAACAATTATCCCACTCCTCCCAATTTCGATCTTCTTCATTTTCAAGAAGATATTCCTTTATTTTCTTTAATGAATCCCAAGAATTAGGTACTTGTCTACATTCCACTAAACTCATCCACCACTTATAAGCTTTGCCTTATAAGGATAGGCTAGCTTTAATGGGGCAGTTATGATCAGGCACATTTCTTGAAAGATACAAATCTTGCCATTTTCGTAGAAAAATATGGACCACATCTTTATTTCTCTCCTTCTCTTCTCCACTAAAAGTGGGTGCCTTTAAATCTTTGAATACCATACCTTAGTCTCTAGTTTTGGGACCCTCTTCAATTATGGTTTCATTCAACCCTTTTTCTAGAGTTTTTTCCCTTTCCTCACTAATGCTATTTTTAGATATTTCTTTTACTCCCAATCCTTCCCCTCCCTTCAAGGAGCTAAGAAGCCCCATAATTTTCTCAAGTTTATTTTCTATATTAGAGATTCTTTCCTTCATTTCCATATGCTCCTAATCATTAAGGTCTAAATTTTGCATATATATTTCATTTGGTTTTGTAATATCCTCTTCGATGTGGAAATAGGACATTAGGTTTTCTCCCTTCTCACCATTTTCATCCTTCCCACCTTGAGAAGCCATTTACTCTAACACTAAGCAAAATGGAAAAAATTTTACAAAGCAAAAAAATGCAACACAATGACCTTACATGATTGGGTAATTATGAATTGTCCCCAATGATGTGAAAAACAATTCCATTGATTCCTCCTTATTGATACTTTCTTCAATGATCCTTCAAGGTTGTCTTGTACTCCACTTGCTCCATGTAGAACTCCAAAGTATGCCCAATTTACTAAGCAAGATGTATTTTGTATAGAGAAGATTTTAGAAATATAGGGATTAGCTTATGGAAATGAATAGAAAAGAGATTAAGGAGAAGAGATTAGAGTTAGTAATGAGTAGCGCAATGGAAACATGGAAGAGAAGAAACTTCGCTCTGTTAACAATGTAATGCTCCTTGCATTATAAGCTTAAGGACTTGTAAGACTAGTACTTTGATTGTCCACCCAACCATATCCCAAATAGACCCTAAAATCATGGTAATATAGGCCTAAGTGGTGCATGACCTTCCAAGTTTAGCCCCTTGACCTTTCATTAGCTAAACATTGCCTTTTCAATCACTAATGCCTCTTCAATTACCCTAAGAAGGGGGCGCCCGCCTCTATGTCCCTTGGGCTTCCATTGTGCATCATTTACTTCCCTTTTTACTTTAACTTTAATGCCTATTAACCATTGCTTAGGTATTTCTTATTTGAAATCCTCTGAACCTTATTTATATGCAAAAATTTTACATATAAATAATCTTTCCTAGTTTTACCTTTCAGTGTTTCTTATCAGTCTCATAACAATCCCCATGGTACCAGATGCTAAATTTGTCCATCAACAACCTCATCCAATGAATCCAAAGCATGCTAACATTGTTAAAGAAGAAATGGACCAGCGTATCAAATGTGGATTCATCTATGAGATTGAACATTTGAACTGGATGTCACCCATTGTGGTGGCGCCTAAAAGGAATGGAAAATTGCGAGTATGTGTCGATCTCAAAAAGGTCAACACAATAAAATAAGACAAGATAATTACCCCTTGCCATATTCAAAAGACGTACTCGAACGAGTAGCTCTGGCACAGCAAGGAAGCATACAACTTCTTAGATAGGTATTCAAGATATAACCAAATTTTCATTGCTCTAGAGGATCAAGCAAAAAATGGTTTTGTTATAGAACATGGAGTTTATGCTTATAGAGTCATGCCATTTGGCTCGACAATGCATCATCCACATTTCGAGGCTAATGAACACTGCCTTTAAAGATTTTCTAAGAACGTTTCTTGAAGCTTTCTTAGATGATCTATGCATTTATTTGTCATGGAAGGAGCATTTATCTTTCTTATGAAAGGTATTTAAACGATGCAAACTTTATCACTTATCTTTAAACCCATTCAAATGTCAATTTTGGGTTCTGTAAGATTCCTCCCTCCATCTTTTGAGGTGTACATGTGTAAGAACCTTCCCTTCTGATCTTATAATTATTTCCCTCTCTGAAATAAAAGAAAGATCCTGTTTTACCCTATTTTGGCCTGGAGAGAGAAAATGTCTAGAGGGAGGTAATTCAACATTGAGATATTTTTGGATATAAAAATCCTCCTAGTGTCTAAAATGGTTTCCCCTGAAACAGAAATTCAAAAAGGACTTTCCAATGTGCAATTGAAATTAATTGAAAATAGGTATAAAGGACCTTAGCCTAAGGGTCCAGATTTTCATAAAATTTTAGATTATGGTCCAATTAAGGTTCCTATGGGCCAATAGGATTAATCCAAGTGTTGGGATGAGATAAATCTAAAGAATAAAAGAAAATACCCAAAAATGAGTAAATGCTCACATAAGATGAAGAGTTGACTGAGTACAAGGTTTATTAGTTAAAAATTAAGAGATATTAGTTTAAAAAATGAGATATTTAGAGAAAATGATGCATTTTTGACACCTCGGTGTGGGGATCTCCCCTCATGAAGTAGATGCCTTTTTCTCATCATTACCCCCAATTTTTAATCAATAAAATGAGATATTTTCATCTCTCCTCTCTTCTGTTTCAAAACTAGATCCAAAAAGTAAGCTGAACTGACCCAAAAATGGTCAAAAATTTACCAAACTGATCTGGAAAATTTTAGGATCAGAGTGCTTGGTTAGAGACTCACTTTTTTCTATAAATAGAAGCCTCCTCCTTTGTAAAAGCTTAATGGTGTTTATGCACTGTTACTCCACTCTTGTCCCTGAGCCATCTACATTGAATTTTTTAATAATTCAATTGTTTTTGGCCTAATCCTCTCCAAAGTGAATTGGTGGCCACTCTTGCTTCAAACAAGAGTAGAACCCTCAATCCCTCAAGCCAAAGGAGAGCTTACAAGCTCCATGTAAGCTAAGTTTCCTACTTTGTTTATGAATTTTAATGAAAAATCTATGATTTTCTTGATTTTTTATGTTTTGCAAATGATTGAATTAAATTCTATGCCTTTGATGAAAAGGCCACCCCCTTCTCTTCTTTACATTCCAACCTTTCTTAATCCTAGAAAGATTATCTAGTGATTAATTAAACTCTTCTTATTGTTTACTCTCTTGAATTTAGAAAATTATGTAGATTAGAGTTCTATAATTCTAAATTGGTTTAATTAAGTTAAGAGAAGAAAGATAAAAATGAGAAATGGTCAACCATACAAAGGAGGTTATGGAAAAATTTTCTAGAATTTTGAGAAAAAAGTTTATTTTTAAGTTATTCCAAAAGAGTAATTCCCACCATTTTTCATCTAAAAGAAATATTCTAATTATTCCATGTACATATTCACCTATGAATATGCATGGATATCAAAGATATTAATTATTAAAATTGATTTCTATGCATAGAAAGATGCATAAAGGAAATTGTTTTATTATAAACGTGTTATTCTTATTAAATTTGATTTTTATGCATAGAAAGATGCATAAAGAAAAAAAAATTATTACAAAAGTGTTATTCTTATTAAATTTGATTTTTATGAATAGAAAGATGCATAAAGGAATTTGTTTTAATTATAAAAGTGTTATTCTTATTAAATTTAATTTTTATGCATAAAAATATGCATAAAGAAAATTTTTTTAATTATAAAACCATTATTCTTATAAAAATTGATTTTTTATGCATAAATAGATGCATAAAGAAATTCTTTTTATTTTAAAAAGTGTTATTCCTATTAAATTTAATTTTATGCATAAATAGATTTTTTTATAAAAGTATTATTCCCATTGAAGTTGTTTTTTATGCATAAATAGATGCATAAAGAATTTTTATATCAAAATTAGAATTCTCTTAAATTCTATGTTTAAATTCTATGAGTATTTGATAAATGAGTAATTAAATACTCTAAGAGAGAAATTTCTATCGTTTTATATTCACACGGATTATAAAAAGAAAATTCAAGAAATCTATCGAGATCGAAATATTCAAATAAGTGATTAATTTATTCCTCATTGGAATTCGTACTAATTTAGAAATCAGTTAAGTGAATATTCAAAAAAAGAAATTCAGTAAAATAGTAATTGAATTATCAAACCTTTTCGAGAAAGATAGTTCAGGAAAAATCTTATCCGACTTGAACCTTGAATCAGACTATGACCAAGACCAAACTCTTTCGTCAGTTTTGAGGAAAGAAGGTGTGACCAGTTTAGAAAAATACACTCAAAACTCTGCCAAATTTGAAACTAAGTTTGAGACCCTTCAAATTGATCTGTGGATCAAGGTTATAGAATTCGAGGAATTCTGGTATGAAATTCAGAATTTCGATCAAGAAGTTTTGGGATACTGATTTAAGA
The DNA here is from genome assembly GCF_041138505.1 of Cibotium barometz. Classification (NCBI taxonomy): domain Eukaryota; kingdom Viridiplantae; phylum Streptophyta; class Polypodiopsida; order Cyatheales; family Cibotiaceae; genus Cibotium; species Cibotium barometz. The sequence continues at coordinate 4,662,078 of NC_141051.1, read as the reverse complement.
AATACTCCTTGTGTTCAAAAGAAAATATGTGGATGTGTATGTGAAAGAATGGATGTGGATGTGTATGTGAAAGAATGGATGTGGATATGTATGTGAAAGAATGGATGTGGATGTATGTGAAAGAATGGATATGGATGTGTATGTGAAAGAATGGATGTGGATGTATGTGAAAGAATGGATGTGGATATGTATGTGAAAGAATGGATGTGGATGTGTATGTGAAAGAATGTGATGTGACATGAATATATGTGGATGTGAAGTGATAGATATGAATGTATGGATAGATGTGGGTAGTTGTATATGTGAACGATTGGATGGATGTGGATGAGATGAGATGAGATGTGTATGAATGAGATATGATGTGATGTGATGTTATGTGGATAGAATGTATGTGATGGGATGGTGATGAGAATGAATGTGATGGATATGAATGAATGTGATGTGATGGATGTGAATGGATGGAGGTGATGTGATGTGAAATGGATAGATGTGAGTGAATAAGATGTGATGTGAATCGGGATGTGAATGAGATGTGAAATGGATGGAGGTGATGTGATGTGAAATGGATAGATGTGAATGAATGAGATGTGATGTCATGTGAATCGGGATGTGAATGAGTGATTTTGGATGTGAATGGATGAGATGTGATGTGATGTGAATCGGGATGTGAATAAATGAGATGTAATGTGAAATGGATGTGATGTGAATCGGGATAGATGTGAATGAAATGGATGTGAGGTGAATCGGGATAGATGTGAATGAATGAGATGTGAAATGGATGTGATGTGATGTGATGTGATGTGGATCGGGGTTAGTATGAATGGATGAGATGTGAATGAATGTGATGTGATGAGATGTGGATATGGGTAGATGCGAATGGATGAGATCTGATGTGGATATGGGTAGATGCGAGTGGATGAGATCTGATGAGGATAAATGAGGAAAGATGTGATGAGATGAAAATGATATGGTTGGATGAGAATGGGAGTACATATGAAATGGATGTGGATTAAATAATGTGGATTCATGTGGAAAGATGAGAGTTCGTTATAGAAACTGTATTTATGACCTCTTTTTAAATGACTGTTTTATGTCAAGAATGCTGGGGAAGCATTTTGACCATCTTGTGAATGAGGTCGTGGAGACCGAACTGATAAAGTTGCAAAAGCTGACAGAGAGTCAACGGAGGACGTCTCATGCAGCAAAGTCGGTCGAGGTCTTGACCAGCCTCGGTTCGATTTAAATGGTGAGCTTCTGGTATGGTGGTGTGGATGAGGGACCAAGGAAGCGGCCTATGAGTGAAGCGCTAGGTGACCTGCTCTGCGAAGGATCCTGGAGGGTGCTGACCATACGGCGCTCGGGCTCTGGGTCGCCGAAGATACCCACACGTGCGTTGGGGAAGATATTTGGGTCAAGGAGTATCTGTTGTTTTCTGAATTCGGGCATGGATCTGGTTGATTGACCTTGCTGGTCCTCAACGGATGAGTCCATGGCTCTTTTATATGGATCTGTTGGTTGATCTTGCTAATCTTCAACGGAGATTCCATTTTGATTTTTTTTAAGTGAATATATTTCCAGGTACTATGAGCTAGGACGATCGAAAAGGCCCCTGAATGGATAGGTGGTGAGCGTTCTGGTTGCCAATGATGCCATATGTACACCGATGAAGGAAAAATTAGAAATTAGGATTCAACCGGATATTTTGGAGGATTATGATCAGTGATACTATAGTTTCATTAAAAGATTGTTTTAAAGACAGTTGAATCTGTGAAAAAGGCAATTTCATATTGGGTGTGTAAGTGGTGTGACTAGTTTTAAGTTTGCATGAATATCCGGCTAGGGGGCCTCGAAACTCTTTTCCCTGGTACCCGGGACAAAACCTAACCAAATTCTTAAATGGATCCCATCACCATAGTGGTTGGGCGGTTGGCTAACCCACGGGACTGGGATGTGTTGGACTAATGGATCCCTAAATGAGACTCAATTCTGTTATGGTACGATAGATGAAGTAAATCCCAGATAAAAATTGTTCTATGGAAAAAAATCAATGGATGTGCCTCTCAATGAGAAAAAAAGCGTTGGTCTCTATGATCCAAGTGCAAGTCTTTTCCTTGATCTGACTATGGGACTTACGGGTTTGGTCAGATCAGTTCAGTTAGTTAAGGCTCTTGACTACGTTAGAGTAAAAATATCCTGGAGGAATCGCCCGTGCTTTCCGGGAGAGGGAAGTTTTTTTCGGGTTCGGGTTCGGTTTTGGAAGAACCGAGGGATTAGTCTCTTGTCCGGATATAGGTGGGTGAGGCCCCAAGTGAGGGATCGTGCCCCGCGCAAGAAGTGCTACTTCCGCTGCTGCTAGCACCCCAGAATTTGTTACGCGGTGGGGACAGGGATCTTTCAAACATGGAGTCATCTTAGTACATGTAGTGTCCAAAAAAAGGATTTCTATAAATGAGAGTAAAATCAAAATTATCTTGGAATTACTCCCACCAAATAATCTACAAGGGAGTCCTAAGGTTTATGGGACATGTAGGCTACTATAGCTGATTCATCCTCTTCTATGCTGAGATTGCATATCCCTTGTATAAGCTTCTCATTATATTCGAGTGGACAAAAGAATGTCAACAAGCCTATGATATGTTGAAGCAAGCTTTGGCTATAGCGCTCCCATACTACAAAAGCCAAACTAGGATGCTATCTTCCATGTGCATATTGATGCTTCTAGCTTTACAATTGGATATGTCCTATCCCAGCCAAGTGAACATAAATTGGAATACCATATAAGTTTTGCCAATCGACAATTATGTGAGGCTGAGATGAATTATACCACCACAGAGTGTGAAGGTTTAGGAGGGTATATGCTATGAAGAAATTTCGACATTACCTTCTAGCTAGTAAAATTGTTTTCTATGGTGATCACATCAAGCCTTGCTATACCTTATCAATAAACCTTATTCCACAGGGAGAATCACTAGGTGTCTACTATTTGTTATGCCAACGTAACGATGCCATGGACTCCGCCATAGCCGAGAGGGTAAGGAGCTCGTGGTCACCACCCAACCATAGGGGGCATGCTCTCAAGAGAGCCATACATCAGAATGAGGATAACACCTCATGACCAGGTCATATATAGTGGTGGCCTGCCTGCCCACACTAACCCGACCGCCCACGGTACTCCGACCCGGGCGCCCTCACCCCTGAACCCCGGACACCTTCGCCACCCATACTTCGACGTGTGGTCTACATGTCCGGTCGAGCTCGACCGCCGCTACGGGCAATCCGACGTGCCATTACAGGCTACGTGACATTATCCCCCCCCTTCTAAAGAGTTTTCGTCCTCAAAAACAAACTGGGGAAGTCATTGGTAAGCAAATGTCTAGTAGTACTCACGCAAGCCGTGATTTGGTATTTCAACCAAAACCCCAAGGCAAATTTCATGCCTTGATTTTGCATGTCATTAGCACAGAAGCTAATGTACTGGAGAGCACTCTAGTAGCGCAAGTTCTTAGACTATGCTACTAGATGTTTGTAGACTACGCTACCATGTTGCATCACCAACTTGTTAAAACTTCTCCTTGGAAAGCTCTACGGCCATAGGAGAAATAAACTAGAGCCAATCTAATCATGCATCACAAGGATTAGTTCCAAAGCTGAGAGATACTTTCTCTCTTAGAGTAACATCTTTGCACAAGCATATGCTCTAGAATCTTGTTGAGTTTCTAACTACCATCAATCTACGGATGGTCAAACTCCACTCTAACTCAGAGTAAATGTAAGTTTTGAAAATTTCCCTTCAAATATAACAATCAAACTTCCTATCTCTTATGCCATACTATATCTGCGGGCAGACCATATAGTATGTGGAGATGTTTGATAAAGATTCTTGCACCACTACGGTTGTCTTGAAAGTGGGTCTTCAGATGAAGTACCGCAATTGTATGGAAATCCCTGACTTGCTTGAGGCCTAGTCATGATGGTATTTACCTTATAATTCCAAGGACCGTGACTACCCGTATATATCGAGGGTATAACTGCAGCTCTTTACTGGCAGTATATATGAGTAAATCTAAGATCTTGAAATTATAAGCAAAAATGCTATCCAGATGATGAATTCGAATGTGGTTGATATGATTTTAAAACTCTAGTTGAGAACTGATGAGTTGATTTGGATTCTGATTGAAAAATGAATCACTTACAACTCTTTGTTGCTATTACCAGACACATCCCTTCAAGTATTGTCTGGACTCACACAACTATTTGAGTTTATGTGATATTTGAGGATATCCCTCCTTTCCCTCAAGAAAGGTTTTTGTCCTCAAAAACTCTACTCTCAAGCAGACTACGCGCTAGTGTCATAGGTCCAAGAACAAATCTAGACCGTGTTTAATATCATATGTTATATTCTTGAGTCCTTCCAAGAAATTTTTAAACATCTTGCAACGAAGATGTGGTATAGTGTCTACGCACATATGGTTGTACTATTGATAAACTGCTTTGCAACAGATCAGTGGTTTCACACTTGTAACAAAGTGCTTCATTGTTGCATATTATTACCCTTCATAAGCGGTTACACACTTATGAATCATTTGGGTGGGTTGTACCATCTATCAAGAAAAATTCCAAACTACTAAATAACCACATTATCAATCCACAGATAATGACTGAGCTTGCTGCGAAGCCATAGGTTGCTAGATAATTGATGGTATTTACACAAGCCCAATGTCTCATTACATCATACATTCAATATAAATGCAAACATCACAGTACTTCGTGATGATGAACTTAGGAATTTCATCCTATCCCTGTTTGGTGTTGGTATGAAGTATAACTATGAGAACATTATTTGCTGCCTCCTCATTATAGCGGCAAAGTTACCTACCCACCATCACAGGTGGCAATCTCTACCAAGCTATAACCGATGACAAGCAAATAAATGAGTACTCTTGTAAGAACTTCATAACCATATCTCACACCAAACTCATAATCACTACGGATTAAATGCCAGGGCTTGCAAAATTGAATGTTGTCTGATAGGTAGAGAACTACGGATGACCTTGACAACTCACTATAGGACTAGTGATGTGTAACTTTTAAGTTACTCCACTCTCCTTGCTTATTCCATACCATCGAACAAATCGGTCCCTCGATTTGAGCAACATCAACATATTTATGAGTACCTCGATACTCATGGATTGTGGTTCGGTAATTTAAAATGTTGATCTAGAGTATCTTTCACTCGAGGATCTTAATTTTATTAGCAGCTATGTATTAGTAGTGAGTAACTACGTACCCACTATCATCACACTAGTAGCTCCATACTAGTCTGTGAGTAACTCCGTACCCAATGGCGTACCTCCCCCGAGTGGGAGTACCATATACAACCATCTATAACAAGATGCTTAAGTCACTTGCTGCTAAGAAGTGACTACACAAATTGACCCCTCCATTGCACATTGCAGTACAATCTCTGGTATTACAACACGAATTTTTGGACGTCCTAATTTTAGAGGTCAACTTAAAAACTAGTGCATAGGTCTTGTGGAGTCTCAACTGACCTAACCACACCACTGGTGACTTCCTACAAAAAATGTGGCGCCGAAGTCACCACCTATGTACTTTAACTCCGTAAAGTACATGGTCTTCATCTATCATCTATGGAAAGTCATAAAACATTCCTGCGATGGATTTTTATCACCCTAAAATTATTGTGCACTATTTTAGTGTGAAGAGCTTTTTTCCTGGGTACCATGGTTCACCCCAAGCTCATCTGTTGCTAAATTCTCCGATTTAACAAAAGATATGTCTGCCTCCGAACACTCAGTTCAGCCCTAGACTTTGAGTTTACTTCTTAACACTCCAGTTAAGTCAAAACTCACCAGATACAGTAGGATTTACCACTAAGCTCTTCGGCTTAGCCTCCTATCCTAACTTAGCCCGAGTTTATGTACACTACATATGTCGGATCCGATACTAACAACAACCAGCTCGTCTGGAGTGAGATACTACTCACTATTGCCATGTAAAACCTTATTAAATCCTAGAAATGCTCCACTCATTCCCCAGGGGTCATACGACATAGGGTTTACACGCACATGAACTTTGTAAGCAAAATAGCCTGTCATGCAATATTATAATTGCTTATGTAGGAAAGTAATATATTTCCCAAATTCATATGGTAGCAGCTCACAATCGCACACTTATGTTGAACATAGGCAAGACTACGCTTGCAAAATGCTATAGGGCGTCCCCCATGCATGAAACTGTCCAACCAAACTAGTCTTACTGCTAACCTCTAGATTTAGATCACTCCGGAACTAAATCACTCTGTTAGCACTAGTACACCATCATGGTCTTGCTACCTAGAGCTTCTCCGAACTCTATAACTGGGTTTTATCCCAACTTATGGCTATATTTGGTAATTTTCAAAGTTTAAATTTTATCTTGCACACTTTATCACTATAGACAAGTGTACATACAGACCTGCCAAAGAGTCAAGTTACATGCACAAGACTTGGCGTCCCATTCCACCAAGACTACAATCAATTCCGTGAGAATTTGATGTCCCATACCATCAAATTACCACCAAACCAATTGATGTGACATATAAAAAGGCTCTTTCCCCCCTCGAAAGATCACAACAAACTCTCGAGCATTGGGATGTCGACGCATGGCAATAAAAAGAAGAGAAAACCATGCTAGTAAGTTTAAGAACAGTTCTCTTCGATCAACTTCTATAAGGGCATTGAGCATTACATCTCAAGACTATACCCCTTCAGATTTACCTTTGATTTCTACAAATCAATCCTAAATCTGCTATTATTATCTAGGCGTATGCTAATCCCTCAAATTAGTACTCCTAGATAAACCATTCAATTGAGTACTGTTAGCAGCACTTCTAGCCCCTTTATCCCAAGTAATACACACCTTAGGGATTACTTTTACAAGGCAATCTACGTGACTATCAAACTAGTCACTACTCTCTAGGCCCAAGTAGTGACACTATTTTGTACTACCAACAAGGGCCAGCTTGCCTCTACGGGCCAAGGCTCTCTTGTTGCTACAAGCAGTAAGCAACTTGTTTGGACACAAGGCATAACCACATCAAGACTACGCTTGTACATGGTTCTCATTTGCCAAAGTTTATCACAATCTTCTAGCAACTGTTAAAAGATTATGAAGGGTTATGAGCACTACGGCTCAATTAGGCTTACCTTTATTTCTCATGATAAGCACTTCGTCTAATTTGGGCACAAGTGACGCCACTGTCGGTCCTCTTAGCCCAAGTAAAACACACCGCAGTTTTAGATTTACACTATAGCCAAACTACGTGACTTTGATGGTTAATACTAAGTCTATGCTCAGCTTAAATTTAATCTCTCTGAACCAAATGTGTGATCACCACATGTGCTACCCTCAATTCACTTCGAACTAGGACCAAGTCACTCCAGACTAGACTTGAGTGGTGACACTGCAGAGAAGGTGTGTCTACAGAAGAACACATTTGTTTGTCACTACAAAACAAACACAAATTTGTCCGAACAAAAACTTTAACTCTAGCAAGACGACGTTCGCAAAAGTGGAAATTGAAATCTGGCGAGGCTACGCTCCCAGAGTCTAACACTAGTCATGTCTAGAGAGTATGTTGCTAATGGGGTCATGTGATCAAGGCTACTAGCAGGTAATCGCCAAACGCGACCTCAATCCCAGCTATCTTAAATGCCATCGCACCAATTTTAGAAGTCATGACAATGGCAAGACTGCTCTTGCAAAAGTGTCTCTATGGACTACACTTGTTCGTCACAATGGACCACATCCAAGTAGATATTTTTCATCACACTGCAGTTGGGTCTAAGCACATTGGAGTCACGAACTTCTTCTTGTGGACTTTCAACAAGAACAATGTGTCTGATCTGCTCTCATATTACTTTGTGGTAAACCACATGGTTAAACCACTAACAGAGAGAATTTATATCATGTATTTATGTATTGTCAACGAATACTTCTCGAACTACGCGAGAACATTACCATCGATTTCCATCTTGCCACCTTAAAAAAAAATCTAGTGCACTACGGCACAATGTGGGTATGAGTGCACTTACGACGTGACACCAACATGTGCACGCCATGACATGACTTGTGTGTGCAAGACTGTCAATGGTTCAGCAGACATGGGCACGCTACGGCACCCTTAGACGTATGTGCACCGCACGAGCAAGTGCGTTATGCCACAAATGGCCAGGGTGCACTACGGCACGACTGTGCCACTACGGCACATATATTCGTCTACTACACCATGAATGCAAACCTTTTTTAAAAAATCCTTTTTAAAAATTCAAAGGCTACAAAATTCAATTGTGTGGAGTTGAAGCGCCATGCTACCAGCATGCATTACACGGAGGCAAAGAAGATATCCCCTACAGCCCACGTGCTCACACACGCCCCTCTCAATTATCTGCGCATGCACACGCCCATCTCTGCAAGGTCCACGTGGGTGTGCATGGGGCACTGCAGGAAGAGGATAAGCTTTTGACCTCTCTCAACCACACTCATCCCTGCACTGCTACAAGCTTCAACCCCTCTGCTGCGGCTCTTATATGTGTGCAAACATGGTGCCTTCTCGTGCAGCGTGCTCCTTCACGCCCATCTTTGCAAGCACCACCCCCTTTATCGGCTCATACATGCACTGTGCCTTTATTGGCTCATACATGCACTGTGCATTGCGCAGAGAGCTAGAGACTTCTGCGGCCTCTCCTACAGGTGCTGCCCCAAGATTAACTCCCTGCTGATCAGTCCCGCATCTGTTGCTTGTCGGCTTAATCAGTGTGTTTACACACACACACACACACACACAATGTGTGCTGCTGCCCTTCTCACACACCTCCTCTCTGCGCTTCCCGACTTCAGCTACTGCTGCCGGATACCTGCGCAGCCCTTGCCATGGCGCGCTTGTCCGGGGCGTACACCATAACGCACATGCAATGGCAAAGCTTGCCCGCCCCTGTGACCAGTTCCTGACGGCTCTCAGGAGCCCACACACATCTCCTACCTCTCGTGTGCAGCAACAGGAGCATCAGCAGCTCCATATCTATTGAAGGGCTCCATTTGGCCACTCTCACGCTGGTAGAGAGAGAGAGAGAGAGAGAGAGAGAGAGAGAGAGAGAGAGAGAGAGAGAGAGAGAGAGAGAGAAAATGTCCTACTGTGCCTTCTATATTGCACAGTTACTGGACAACATGGCGGGCTGCTTGCTCGTTCACCCTCAGCCGGCCTCTTGTTCACCTTCTCTACCAGTTCTCCACCCTTGCTTCCTCCGGCACCACACACATAGCCTTGTCCGCCTGCTCTTTATTGCAGCACTACGGCTGCTGCCCGCTAGCTCTTGGCTCTTCTATGCTAAAATTCCCGCCTTCAGGCTCTTTCTTGGGTAACAAAGATAGATATTGCTTGATGCTCGCTTTTCACTAGCGGCCTGGATATTACATCCAAGCCTAACAGCTTGCCAACACACAATTTCTATTTCTCATTGTATGTGTAACACACACACACTATCACCATCTTCTTTCTCTCAAGCAATATAGAGTTCACTTAAAAGACAGTATTCTCTTCTATTCCAATAACTGGAATCAAAGAAGATAGATCCATATTCCACACACAAAACAATCTGGGAAAAATTATACGAGAAATTTATGAGAACAAATGACTTAGCTCCTGTTATTCTAGAAGAAAGCTGTGCGCGACAAGTGAGAGGAAGAGGACAACGCCGCTTTGATACCAATGTTACGCCAACGTAACGATGCCATGGACTCCGCCATAGCCGAGAGGGTAAGGAGCTCGTGGTCACCACCCAACCATAGAGGGCATGCTCTCAAGAGAGCCATACATCAGAATGAGGATAACACCTCATGACCACGTCATATATAGTGGTGGCCTGCCTGCCCACACTAACCCGGCTACCGCGGTACTCCGACCCGGGCGCCCTCACCCGTGAACCCCGGACACCTTCGCCACCCATACTCCGACGTGTGGTCTACGTGTCGGGTCGAGCTCGACCGCTGCTATAGGGGCAATCCGACGTGCCATTACAGGCTACGTGACACTATTGATTCTTCTCGAAATTTGATTTCACAGTGTTGGTACGGTCTAGTAAGAAACATGACATGGGTTGATCATCTATCTCTTGTACACCTAATGGTGAAGCACCAATTGGAATAGATGATCTACCTGATGCTACATTGTTTAAAGTTGAGGCTATACCAAAGTGGAGTGAGAAAATTGTTAACTTTATAAACTAATGGTTTTTCGGAGGCAAAAAATTAAGGAAAGATCTAGCAAGGAAGTTGCTTAAAGAAGCAAAACCTTACCAATTGATTACTAGAACTCTTTATAAAGGAGGTAAGGATGACATATTAAGGCACTACCCCAGGGAGGATAAATACTTATACATCATCAAGAATAAGAGGATAAATACTAATACATCATCGAGAATAAGTGCACCAAGGGGTAGCCGGTTGGTCACTTCACAAGAGAGATGTTACAGCAAGAAAAATACTCCAATCGGGGTAATAGTGGCCCACTCTCTTCAAGGATTGTGCACTATTTGTCAAACGATGTGGCAAGTGTCAATGATGTGCTAAACCACAAAAGAAGGATATGATGCCCTTGTACCCTATTAAAGTTCTAGAACTCTTTATGAAATGGGACATTGATTTTATGGGACCCATTAGTCTAGTTGCACGTAGCACCCAAGCAAGGTACATTCTAATAGCTATGGATTCTGTCACGAAATGGGCCAAAGCAAGAGCTTCAAGAAAAGCGGATGTTGTGGGCGCGAGACAGCTAAGTTTCTTTATGAAAATATCATTACCCGCTTTGGTTGTCCTTTTTGAGCTGGTGAGTGACCAAGGGAAACACTTTATAAATGATGTAATCCAACATCTCACCACAACGTTCATGATCTCACACCACAAGTCCACACCATACTACCTGTAAGCAAATGGTCAAGCTGAGAGTACCAACAAAGTCCTCTTTTCCATATTAACAAAAGTTGTTGAAGCTCGACAACCAATGATTGGGAATTCAAGCTCACAGCAGCTCTATGAGCTTACTGAACCTCTTACAAAGTTGCAATTGGTTTCACATACCATTTAAAATGGTATATGGGTTTGAGACGATAATGCCCTAGGAATTCATGATACCCAATTAAGGGTAGCAGTGAATTGAGAGACTTGAGGGTAACATGTTGGCCGACTGGTTGTTCATTCTTGAACAACTAGAGGAAGAAAGAAAAATTGTTGTACAAAACAAGTTAACAAAAATTTATGAAAGAAAAAAGTGGTTTGATAATAATCTCAAGGATAACGAAATCAATGAGGGGGGCGTTGTACTTATGTATGGCATCCGCCAACAAAAAAAAGAAACTAAAGTATACCAAAAAACAACCATTTTGAGTCTACAAAGTAACACCTCAAGATACCATGCATGTTGAAACCCTTGACGGAGTTGAAACTCTAAGATTCCTTAATGGTAGTAAATTCAAAAACTATTATGGCCCTCTTATCAAGAAAGCCTTGTAGGTTGCACATGATAAGAAAGCAACCAAGGAAAAAGTGAAACTAAAGAAAGCTTAAGCTCAACAAGAGGCTAAAGAAAGGTAAATCTGACAATAGAAACGTCAAGAAGCTATCCTTGGATCTGCACAAGCCTTTTTGGGAGAAGTTGAAAGAGACACATAGGAGCACATAGCACCTCTATGAACATCCATTCAATTGCCTAGCCCTCATGGTAAAGTGCTCTATATTGCATTGCTTAACACGGGAGCTAGTCACAATTTAATTTCCTTCAATGCATGGAACCAGTTTGAAAAACATCAACTCAGAGACACCTCTTTAAAGGTGAAAGTTATTCATTGCAAGAATATGAGGGTCCTTGGGCTACTATAAATAGAAAAATATTGTGATAGAAATAAGCACCTGATGGGATACTTCCTGGTTATTCTTGCAAGAAAATTACCTAAACCGGTCTAGTAAGAAACATGACATGGGTTGATCATCTATCTCTTGTACACCTAATGGTGAAGCACCAATTGGAATAGATGATCTACCTGATGCTACATTGTTTAAAGTTGAGGCTATACCAAAGTGGAGTGAGAAAATTGTTAACTTTATAAACTAATGGTTTTTCGGAGGCAAAAAATTAAGGAAAGATCTAGCAAGGAAGTTGCTTAAAGAAGCAAAACCTTACCAATTGATTACTAGAACTCTTTATAAAGGAGGTAAGGATGACATATTAAGGCACTACCCCAGGGAGGATAAATACTTATACATCATCAAGAATAAGAGGATAAATACTAATACATCATCGAGAATAAGTGCACCAAGGGGTAGCCGGTTGGTCACTTCACAAGAGAGATGTTACAGCAAGAAAAATACTCCAATCGGGGTAATAGTGGCCCACTCTCTTCAAGGATTGTGCACTATTTGTCAAACGATGTGGCAAGTGTCAATGATGTGCTAAACCACAAAAGAAGGATATGATGCCCTTGTACCCTATTAAAGTTCTAGAACTCTTTATGAAATGGGACATTGATTTTATGGGACCCATTAGTCTAGTTGCACGTAGCACCCAAGCAAGGTACATTCTAATAGCTATGGATTCTGTCACGAAATGGGCCAAAGCAAGAGCTTCAAGAAAAGCGGATGTTGTGGGCGCGAGACAGCTAAGTTTCTTTATGAAAATATCATTACCCGCTTTGGTTGTCCTTTTTGAGCTGGTGAGTGACCAAGGGAAACACTTTATAAATGATGTAATCCAACATCTCACCACAACGTTCATGATCTCACACCACAAGTCCACACCATACTACCTGTAAGCAAATGGTCAAGCTGAGAGTACCAACAAAGTCCTCTTTTCCATATTAACAAAAGTTGTTGAAGCTCGACAACCAATGATTGGGAATTCAAGCTCACAGCAGCTCTATGAGCTTACTGAACCTCTTACAAAGTTGCAATTGGTTTCACATACCATTTAAAATGGTATATGGGTTTGAGACGATAATGCCCTAGGAATTCATGATACCCAATTAAGGGTAGCAGTGAATTGAGAGACTTGAGGGTAACATGTTGGCCGACTGGTTGTTCATTCTTGAACAACTAGAGGAAGAAAGAAAAATTGTTGTACAAAACAAGTTAACAAAAATTTATGAAAGAAAAAAGTGGTTTGATAATAATCTCAAGGATAACGAAATCAATGAGGGGGGCGTTGTACTTATGTATGGCATCCGCCAACAAAAAAAAGAAACTAAAGTATACCAAAAAACAACCATTTTGAGTCTACAAAGTAACACCTCAAGATACCATGCATGTTGAAACCCTTGACGGAGTTGAAACTCTAAGATTCCTTAATGGTAGTAAATTCAAAAACTATTATGGCCCTCTTATCAAGAAAGCCTTGTAGGTTGCACATGATAAGAAAGCAACCAAGGAAAAAGTGAAACTAAAGAAAGCTTAAGCTCAACAAGAGGCTAAAGAAAGGTAAATCTGACAATAGAAACGTCAAGAAGCTATCCTTGGATCTGCACAAGCCTTTTTGGGAGAAGTTGAAAGAGACACATAGGAGCACATAGCACCTCTATGAACATCCATTCAATTGCCTAGCCCTCATGGTAAAGTGCTCTATATTGCATTGCTTAACACGGGAGCTAGTCACAATTTAATTTCCTTCAATGCATGGAACCAGTTTGAAAAACATCAACTCAGAGACACCTCTTTAAAGGTGAAAGTTATTCATTGCAAGAATATGAGGGTCCTTGGGCTACTATAAATAGAAAAATATTGTGATAGAAATAAGCACCTGATGGGATACTTCCTGGTTATTCTTGCAAGAAAATTACCTAAACCGGTAATACTTGGTCACACATGGATGAAGGCTACTACATGTATGATTGACTGGTCAATGGGGTGTGGCTTTGTGGGTAAATTTGCCCCACAAGTGTCAACTCCATTGCTCATCTATAAGGGAAAAGCCATATGCTCCATCCGGTCTTATTAAAGCCCCTTACCACCCTTAAAGCTAGAGATTGATATGCCACAACAAGTAACAAAGGGCACTCCTAGCCAACAAGCACTGATGGTAACAAAGGAAAGCATTGATGGAGCAAAGTTGGAAGAGATGGTAACAAAGGACGCTCCTAGTAGCCAACAAGCATTGATGGAGCAAAGTTGGAAGAGATGGTTAACAAAAACCTACAATACCTTCTGCAAAGTCAAGGTATGATAAGAAGTAGGAAGGGGGGACCTATGCTAAAATCATTACTTTTACCCATCACATTTCCTTCCCTAGCAAATTTCATGTCCATATATATTAGGAGAGAGCTTATTGGAAAAAGCTAACCCATGACAATATAGTTTGCACCAAAATGTACATCAATATAGCACCTATACACATACTAAAAACCAGAATAACAAATAAAAATTTAAAAAGATGATGAGAAAGAGAAAATATCAAAATAAGAGGATGAAGTACGACTCAGTTGTTACTACAAGCCTTGAAAATGGACTTTTCGTGGATTGATACGAGTGACCCTATCCTTCATTCAACTACGTGACATACACCATTTGAGATTATGTATGAAAAAGCTTTACCCATTCCTACTTCTCACCTTTCTCTCATAAAGTAGAGGCTGATGAGTTTACTCGAGATTTTAAGAATATATTTCAACAAGTATGCCAAGCTATACATAAATCCCAAGAAGCGTACACTAATCAAGCAAACAAGAAATGTAGTCATTTTTTAAGAAGGTGATTATGTCCTCTTAAGAATTGAAAAGAGATGTCTCAAAAGTGTTGAGAAGAACCCAGTAGTGAAATTGGCACCAAGGTTTTATGGACCATTTAGGGTTACCAAAAATATTAACGACCTTGTAAATTGATTAAATGTGCTATCACACTGGCACATTCATAATTCTTTTCACATTAGTTTGTTGAAAACATTTAGAGGACCACTTCCTTCATGTCCTACTTAGAAAGAGCCACCTTGTTAAAACCCTAAGATCTCTCTAGATAATTGTTATGCATAAACATGCATAAATCAGGCATAAACTCAACCACCCAACCACCCCCGAGCCCAAGGGATGCACACATGAATAATGAATGAAATACATCATACCTCTACCTTGATGTCCCATACCATCAAGAGGTATAACTCCAATCCAATAGCATGTAGCTATAGTGTGAAATGGTAGAAGAGTAGATATGGATCTCTACACAAGAGACCATAGCATAAGCCTCAAGCTTCCTAGCCTCCAAGCCTCCAAGCTTCCAAGCCCCCTTGAGTGTGCCCCATGCCCCTATTATATAGGAGGGCCCTCAAGTGACTCTTGACTTTCCATTCCTCATGTGTGACCCTTGGATGCCTGACCCTAACCTTAACCCTTAAGGTTAGTCCTAACCCATGCTCCACTAGACCTTGTTCCCATGCTCCCATGCTCACAAGTCTAATGTGGGTTAGCCTCCTAGTATATGCACACATAATGTGTGCATAACATAGCACACATAATGTACATATAACATACTTCCCCTCTCTCAAAACATTGCACTCTTGCAATGAAAAGAAGGAGAACTGCGCTGAACAATCTCAACCGACTCCCAAGTCGAATCCTCAATTTTCCTATCTCTCCACCTAATTTTAACCTCAAGGATAAGTCAACTACAAAGTTTTCTTTTCCCTGAATTCAAGTACCTTATCAGGTTCATGTGGAACATAGGATAATTCATCGACTTCAACGAGTTCTTGAGGAGTAACTGTGTCATCCTCACCTCCCAGTTTCCCTTTCAATCTATCGATATGAAAGACTGGATGAACTCTAACAATTGGAGATAGTTTTAGTTCATACGCAACCTTGCCAATCCGATATATAACTCGAAATGGACCACAATATCTAGGAGATAAATTCGAGCATTTTTCCATTGACAAAGTCTGAGAATCTTTAGGAACATTAAAATAAACCAACGCTCCTGGTTCAAAAGACCGAGATGAGCGTCCCCTATCAGCATAAAACCGTGCCCTATCATGAGTACTCCTGATAGAATCCCGAGCTTCGGTCAGTATTTCCTGCATATCTCGCAAGAAATCCCTCGATGCATCAAGCTCGATGTCCTTAAGAGACCGACATCAACAGGTGGTCTGGGTTTACATAAGTATGCACGGACTAAAATAATAGCCATAAATTTAAAACTGTTATAGGCAAATTCCATCATTGAAATATTTTCCAATATGATGATTTTCTAGAGACATGCACGAAGCATATCCTCTACAATCTGATTCATACACTCTGTTTGCCCATCAGACTACTGCGGATGATCAGAACAATTCACATTCAAAGTAACTTTTTCGTTGTAAACCTTTCGGAATAAAGTAGGAAAGCATGGCATTATAACAGCAGAAACCAGGGATTCATCGGCGCCCCAACATACCCACATCTGCATATGGAATAATCGACGTCTCGAGTTACCCATATCAACATAGAGTCATCAACGTCTCGATGAGTCACATATGTCCATCCTTAAACCTATCAGGTTGATTGTGTAAATCACCTAAAGTACGGAACTAGAGAAAGAAATGCCAACAAAGGAAGAACCCAAATTTCCTTATCCGAACACAACAAGATAAACTTGTTTGAACTCTAAAGAAAGAGATTTCAACAAGTGAAAATGCCGATGAGATTACCCTCATCAAAACATGCAGGCTATAGATAAAAGAAGTTTATCTAAAGAATGCCTTCTAGTGAATTTAGAAAATAAGATTGTCTTTGAATGTTGAGGTCAACATGCTAAGTGATGTAAGCAAAGCAACAATCTTGAGCCCAAATTATCCCATAAGATAATATATGTGAGGGATCACTAGCGTCCCATACCACCATGATACCACCCATACATACCTTAACAATTTGAAACTCCCTAGTATGCTGTCTAGGAAAATATGAATAAAATCCTGTGTAAAAGGAATAAGATGGCCTTATCCAGACTTTCACATACTAAACTTGTCTCTATATACTTGAGACTACATCAAGGAATAACTCCTTCTGAGTACATCATTAGAAAAGAAATTGTATTATTGGCGCCTTTCTAATGATAACTACCCAAAACACAATAAAGTTAGGGTAGAAAAATAACTCACCTAGATATATAAGCAACTAGGTATCCGAGTTGGAATATATATAAGAGTATAAGAAATATACTCCAAAATTACGTGCAAAAAACGAAGGCAAATGCTACCTTCAAAGCACATGTAATTATTCAAAAGATCAAAAGATCCTTATAAAACCATGGATAAAAGCATAGAAGCTCCTTAAATCCATAAAAACCATAGTTGATCATAAAAATCAATGCATACCATCTAATGGACATTAATCATGCCAAAAGAAGCATTTAAATTGGTGGCCAACTCATCAATCTGGAGTATATGAACATTGTGTTGTTCAAATAAAACTCCAAAGTAAGAAAGTGAAACACATGTGTGTAGCACTCAATAAGAAAACCCTAGACATAAGTGATCTAGGCAGAACCTGATGAGTCCATATAAAACTTGGAAAATATCCAATAAAAATCCACCAAAACAAACCGATCAACTAACCCATGATAGACTTTGTCTTAGGCTTAAGAAATTAAGCACAATCCACACTTTAATAAGTGTAAAATAAATTATCATGGAAAAATGTCAAAGGTGAAACACACTTTGAACGAAAATTATAGCCATCAAAAGAAATTAAGGAACATGTTCAAAAAGAATGGCTAAACAATGGTAAAAAATCATGAATACATCGTTTAAAATTAATCCAAACATAAATATCCATTAATATGAGATATAATCATATTAATAATATGCAAATAACCCGCATCTATCTAATGTCAGCACGAGGAAACGTACTTCAACATTAAATAACCCTCAAAAATATTAAATTCTCGAGAAAAAGAATTATTATGATTTTTTTTCTAATTTTTCCAAATTTTACAGGGCCTCAAAATATAATAATTTTGAATTCCACCAAACCTATCCTATGGCATTCCAAACCTATATTTTTCCAGAAAATTTTTAGCAATTAAATTTACCAAAATACATTGATATTTAAAAAATACCAATTTTTAGGATTTTTAAAAATAATTTCTAAAAATTTTCTAATTTTCCCTGAGAATCCCATCGTTCACGAAATTTCCAATTTCGCACGACAATTCTCAAATCCAATGAAAATTTTCAATTTTAATGGATTTTTTTTAAATTTTTTGGGTCAAAAAATATAATTTTAAAGGAATTTGAATGGTCACGGGTGCCCGAATGGACACACCACATGCCAAACACCAACCCCACATTTTTCCAAAATTTAAAATAACCTTTTTCTAATTTTTTACTAATTTTTAGAAATTTTTTTAAAATTTTTAAATTACCCCGAACGCATTTAGAATACGAACGGTCAAAAATTTTCGAAATTCCAACGGTTTTCCCGGAATACGGAAAGCCAAAAGTTTTGGGAAAATGAAAAGACACAAAAAAATTCGGAATGTGAAAGGTCAAAGGTTTCCGGAATACGGAAGGTCAAAAGTTTTTTCGGAATACGGAAGGTCAAAAGTTTTTCCAGAATATGAAAAGCCAAAAATTTTCATTAAGAAATTTCCAGGAATTTTTCAGAGATTTTTTTCCTCAAATCCCATATTTTTCAGTAATTTCCAGGCTTTTTCCAAGCTTTTTTTTGAAATAAATCCAAAAGCTTTTTTTTAAAATAAAAAAACTCATTTTTTTAAAAAAATGAAAAAAAATAAGCTTTAATAAGCTTATAGCCATTTTGATTTTTTTAGGGAGGGGGGGGGCGATTTTTTCGCCCGGCTGCAGCGCAGCCCCCCCCTCCCCCGCCGCCTGCGCGAAAAACAGTGAGAGAGGGAGTGAAAACTCCCTCCTCTCCTTCTTCTCCCCTCTTTCCTCTCCCTCTTCTTCCTTCCAATCTCTTTCTCCTCCCCTCTGTTAATCACAGATTACTTTAATCCATGATTAAAGTTTTTAATTAAACTTTCTTTAATCATAATTATCATTAATTATGATTAATGTTTAAAAAAATCATTTTGAAGAGATTCTCACAGAAAAAAGAAGGAAAAATCAGATTTTGAGAGATGGAGAGAGTCCCACGCACACGGGAGAGCATCTCATGCATCAACACGCTGTCCCCTACTGAATTTCAGTAGAAATTGACAGAAATTTGATCGCATTCCCGCCGAAAAAACCCGCAAAAAATGTATAAAAATACATTTTAAATCAAAAAAATGCTCAAAAAATTCCTAAAAAATTAGGATAAAATTTCTAAAAATTCTAGAAATTCAGGGAATCCATTCTACAAAAATATCCACCATAAACTCTATGGTATTTTTGCAAAAAATTCCATTAATGCTCGATTTTAACCATAAAAAATAGGAAAAAATAGCATTAACTCACGGTATTCCCCCGCAACGTCGATTCGTCCATTGAATTGTAGTTATACACGTTCCAATCACCATATCAATGATCCACGTGAAATTCATCAACACAAATCAACAACATAACATTTTTATTAGTAAATATTAAAATTTACTAAAAAAAATCAACAACAATTAAATAGAGATTGCTCTGATACCACTGTTAAAACCCTAAGATCTCTCTAGATAATTGTTATGCATAAACATGCATAAATCAGGCATAAACTCAACCACCCAACCACCCCCGAGCCCAAGGGATGCACACATGAATAATGAATGAAATACATCATACCTCTACCTTGATGTCCCATACGATCAAGAGGTATAACTTCAATCCAATAGCATGTAGCTATAGTGTGAAATGGTAGAAGAGTAGATATGGATCTCTACATAAGAGACCATAGCATAAGCCTCAAGCTTCCTAGCCTCCAAGCCTCCAAGCTTCCAAGCCCCCTTGAGTGTGTCCCATGCCCCTATTATATAGGAGGGCCCTCAAGTGACTCTTGACTTTCCATTCCTCATGTGTGACCCTTGGATGCCTAACCCTAACCTTAACCCTTAAGGTTAGTCCTAACCCATGCTCCACTAGACCTTGTTCCCATGCTCCCATGCTCACAAGTCTAATGTGGGTTAGCCTCCTAGTATATGCACACATAATGTGTATATAACATAGCACACATAATGTACATATAACACATCTCTAATTGTTGATCAAGAGGGAATGCTTGAACATGACACATTAATAATGCTTTCCACATTAGTTTATTGAAACCATTTAGAGGACCACTTCCTTCATATTCTACTTATGTAGATGCTTGAACCTAACACAATCATTGATCAACACGCTCACGGTTTCGTGGGAAGATAGTGGGAAACGTCATTAATATGAAGACAAAAGATCAAGAGGTGAAAGTTGATTTTTTGGTAAATGATTTGAGTAAGTTTCATCATCATACCTTGCCTTTGTTCGGTCACTTCACCTACACCATGCTTCGGTCACTTTACTTGCACTGGTAAATGATTTTTGTTCTTATTTACGATAATTTTTTAACGAGTTGTAAAGTGGTTGATTTTTAGGACAGAAACTTGGTGATTTCCTCCGTTCCTTCTCCGTGAACCATCCCTATGCACAAGAAACACTTACACTAAGTACCTTTTGACTTTCAATGCTCAGTGGTGGATGCCTAAGGGATATTTTGCAGTTGTCCAGACCTCATTTGCTCATATAAGAAAACATGAAATTGAGGACAATTGCAAACTCAAGCAAAAGGGATGTTAGCTAGATCTTGTTAGATTGGGGATGCTTCATATACCATTCACCATGTTGGGATTTGGTATTATAGGTGATTCCATTATTAAATACTAACATGCTAGTGTTATTAGTGTATGCACATTTAGGGCCATGCCAGTGTTATTGGTATTGTGGATGATTCCATGTTATATATTGAGCTAGTGTTGTTGGTCTATATGGTTTTGTGCCTATCATATGATATCACGTTGGGATTGATTGTGAGGAGTCCAATTGATTATATGTAACTAACATGGTTGGCATTGTTGAGTAATAGGTGATGAGCACTACGACAAACCCGACTAGGATATCGTATGGGTGCAAGGTTGTGCGTAGCGTGTTTATCGTTTGCAATACCATGCAAAGTCACCTCATTTATTTGGCCATGAGAGTTGATATTTTGTTATTATCCCTACCACCCATATTGTATATATATAGTTGGGGTGTGTAATATTTTATACACATGTGAGTGCAATTATTTATGGTTACAACCTTAGTTGCAAGAATTATGGTTAATTTTGTAAAAGACAAGCTCAATTTTATGGCTCCTTAGGCTATTTGGGCATGTGTCAAAAGTGGAGCCACTCACGCTCGTCTCGCGGGAGTGCAATTATTTATGGTTACAACCTTAGTTGCAAGACTTATGGTTAATTTTGTAAAAGACAAGCTCAATTTTATGGCTCCTTAGGCTATTTGGGCATGTGTCAAAAGTGGAGCCACTCACGCTTGTTGCAGGTGGGCAAAGGGGGGGAGGGGGGGTGGAGATTGCACCTAATGCTTTGTGTTACATAAATTTCTTCATGCTTTTATATGCTTTTGCCATGGTTGGTTTATTTGCACATGTCATTCAATTCTAGTTTAAAAGGTAAGTGAGTGGTGAGAGATTTCTCCTTGTACTAAGATCTTGTCAATTATATATATATATATATGTCCCCAAAAAAAGACTCACATTTCAATGTGTGTTAAGTGTTGTTTGGGGGTCTACCACTTCAAAAGTATTCAATTATGTGTAAGAACACTAGGATAATACTGTTTTGAATATTGTAAAAGATACTTGCTCTACAACGATATATATATCTGAGGGTCCACCATGTAAAAAGCTATATGCTTGAATGCATTGATCACATGTCGTCCAAATAGAATGTGTAAGACTCATATTTCATTGTCCAAAAAGCAAAAGTCTACAATGTGTGTCATTTAAAGATCTACCATTTCACTATCAGCAATTTATAATATGGTCGAATAACTTACTTCCATAACAAAAATGGTAGTAGTGAGTTTTGGAGTTCCGATTAAGGTGATAGTAGGCATCGAAATAATGAGGTAGGTTATTTACATTGATGTAGAAGATGTATGACACAAGAGGTGAAAAAGTAAGGGTGGGTTCACAAGGGTATGTCGAACAACTTTTGGAGCAATACATAGAATGAGCCTCATTGTACATCTATTTAGGGTGCGAAAGGCCATTAGAATACCATGTATGTACATGCTTATGAACGCTTTTGCACCTCGACACTATCTTAATCATTATTTGAGTCCACATGGTTGGACTTGAATTCTTAATGGTGGTGGTAGGCAGATTAGTGAGATAAGCATGGGCTTGGTGATGTGATTTATTGAGCTAGTAGAATACATGGATGTCCCTTTTGCTTAATATATAGGCTCAAATTTTAGCTCCCAACTCTCTGAGTCCTACCTATTTTTCAAACTTCCTCTCTTGTCCGATGTGTCTGCGCCCATCATTTGATTTTTTTTAAATAAAGAAAGTGCACGAATTGTTAGAATAGTTTATCTGTGATGTGTGTTTACCCGAGGGAACATAAACCGAAATTGATTAAAGATCAATTAAAAAGTCTTGATTAGGGAGTTTTATCACTCGTTTTTTAAAGTCAAATGGATGATTGCGATTAAGAGGCCAATTAGTCATAAGAGTGGCGTTAAGCTGGATTAGGGAGGCTGATTGGAGCGGGATTAGCAATGCGGAAAGCCGTCCCGCCATGTCGTCAAGCTGCTTGTCGACTTCTTGAAGCTGGCTCCATTCTCATCGCCATAGCGAGGAGGGAAAAACCTGCTGGTTTGCTTTGCCATCATCACAGCAGAGAAGCACTGCATACATACTCCATAGCCGGCTGTGCTGTTGTTTCTTTGTACTCCTCCAGCAGGTTAGATTTTCTCAATATTTCCCCATTTTTCCAACATCCTGCTGCATGTTTTTCGCGCTAGTTCAAAACACTCTTAATCTCTAATTTATTCAAAAGGAACTGTTTTGCAACAGATTATTTGGCCGAGCAAGCTTTTGTTGAACTGAACAAGATTACGGGTGGGATTAGGGTTTCTGAGGAAAGGGCCATTTTCTGGTTTGGCCATGGGACAACAGTCTCTCATATACAGTTTTGTTGCGAGGGGCAAGATTGTGCTGGCTGAGTACACGGCTTTCACCGGTAACTTCAGCGCTATAGCCGTCCAGTGCCTGCAGAAGCTGCCCCCGGGCAACAACAAGTTCACATACACCTGCGATCGCCATACTTTCAATTACCTTGTGGAGAATGGCTTCTGTATGTTCTGTGTGTGTGTGTGTGTGTGGAGTATCAAGCATTCATATGCACTTCTGTACGGTTATTGATGGTTATGGGATATGCATGAATACATATATCCAGGAACATGCATGTACGGTTATTGATGGTTATGGGATATGCATGCACATGCTTTTCTGAATGGTTCTTGATGGTTATGGGGCATGCATGGATTCGCAGCATGCATATGTGTTTCCCTATTGTTCTTGATGGCTATGAAATATGCATGTCCATTTGCAATGAATTTGTCCTTTGACAGAAATTGAGGGTTTTTTAATTTGCCTGCTTCGTTTATGACTATTAGAAATTAAGAAAACTATTGCCTGTGTGGGGACACAGACATCAATGCGTGCACTTTATACTTATAGCTGTCATGTGTAGCATATATGGTTGTTGCAGATGAAAACATTGGCAGGCAAATGCCTTTCGAATTCTTGGAGCGTGTCAAAGAGGATTTTAAGCGACGTTTTGGTGGTGGAAAGGCCGACACAGCTGTTGCACATAGCCTCGACAGAGATTTCGGGCGAGTTTCTTTCTCCTTCAATGCTGTCGTCATTTGACTTTTTTTTTTTCTCTCTCTCATTTGTTGTGAGTTAACACTATAGAAGTTATTATGAATGTTTCAGATCTAAATTGAAAGAGAACATGCAGTATTGCATGGATCACCTGGAAGAGATGGATAGGATGGCCAAAGTGAAAGCCCAGGTTTCAGAGGTCAAGGGTGTCATGATGGAGAACATCGAAAAGGTATCTTTGAAGACTTTGGAAACTGCTTTCAAAGTAGAGGCCATAATCCAAGCTGAGAATGGTCATCCCATTGGGAGTTTTCTTTAAAGAAGTGGGTATGCCCCATTATGTTCTTGTGGGTTCAATCCCATACGGCATCATTGGGTGTGGGAGAACTAGTTTTGAAAGGCATCATATGTCTCATGCATGCAGGTACTCGACAGGCAAGAGAAGATCGAGTTGTTGGTTGACAAAACAGGAAACCTTCAATCCCAGGTTTACACTTAACTAAACACCGTTGAACCATGGTCCATGGCTAATACAATTTTGGTATGTTTTGAAGACACAGGGCTGGATATCTTTTGTAGTGGAAGCTAACTAGCCGCCCCATGACTGCGGAAGAGTCATACTGGCACGCTGTCCAAGACCCATTTTTAAATCCATCATAATATTTGTTGGTTGGCCTAGCTTAGACTCTTGGTCTTAGGCTATTCGCGATCTTGCAACAATGCGCAATGTGTCCTATATGCATATATGCTTGACATTGTTGAGGAGGCTACCTTAACCCTTTGAAGAATAAAACATATCATCCAGCTGAGTAGGAGTGCCAGATGAAGGTCCTTTGGTCATGGGACTGTGTGGCTTATATCCCAACCTTGTCAGCTTGTTTGCTACCTTTTCAAGGCAGCTCCAACCAGTTGAATAGAAATTGTGAGCTTTAGAAGGCATGGAGAAGAAAGTGTGATTGGAAAGTTTGCTCGTCCTCCTTAACAAGGGAGAGTTTGTGTTTCCATTCCTTAATCAGTAGTAGCCTTTGCCTATCAGCAGCAGGAGACAGGATAAGAAGCAGAGATCGGGGAAGGTGGTGGCGGCCACAGGTGTGCAGTTTGTCGGGATGGGGGTAACAGAGCAGAGGACGAGTGGTGAGGCTTGCTGGAAGAGCTGAGTGGGCTAAAAAGCAGTTGTGCATTTTGGCTGTTTTAGGGGGAGGTTGCAGCAGGGAGTTCACAGTGATTACTTTTTAGACAAAAAATATTTCATGAAGTTTTTTTCAGTATCAAATTTTACAAGTCAACCCCGCTAAGATTTGAGGGATGCTAGATATTTTTTTGATCTAAGATTCCATGTTGATGCGTGTCTGCTCTAACAGGCGGACAACTTTCAGAGGCAGGGAAAGCATTTAAGGCGCAAAATGTGGTTGCAGAACATGAAAATTAAGCTGGTGGTCCTTGGCATTGTGGTTCTACTGGTTTTCATCATTTGGCTTTCTGTATGTCGTGGTTTCAAGTGCCATTAGTACCACTGCTGGACTTCAGAAGTTGGTGTAGGTCGTGTTTCGAGTGCCAGTATTTACCAAAACCTACAAACTATATAATGGACTTGCAAACAGTTACATTTTGACTTGCAAATTTTATTTCCTCATTTGCGAATTTTGAGGCATTTTAGTTCCAAAATCTGCAAAATCTCCAGAAAAACCCTCAAAATTTTAGGCTATAAGCTCCACGATTTGTCAGGATATAACTTCATGCTTATTTATGTGATGGCTATCTTTCATCCCCATATCAGTTATTATTATTTATGAAGTAAGACAAATATGTAATCTGTTGTTATTAGTTCATTTGCAAGGTGTAGTTTATTATTCTTAACAAACTTTTGCGAGACCATAATATGATTTTAAAAGATAATCCATTTGTGATAAATGGTTAGCTATCGTTACGCATACATACGTAATATATTCAATAATTGCAGAGAATTTCCATTAATTTCAATAATTGCAGAGAATTACCATGAATTAACTAAAGGCTCTAGTTGTTTAAATACAATGATCTATACAATGAGATCATTCACAAGTTCGTATATTTATTTTCAACCAAAAATAAAATAACATTAAAAAAATATAGATATGTTCACCATCGAGTAGAGCGTCTCCTCCTGCATGCGATTACATTTCAGTAGATTTAAATGTACAATATGGCAGATGTAGAGATTTGAGAGTCCATTAAGGTGCTTATATTGAGGCAGAGCTTGGTAACCTAGTCAATGAATCAATTAAATATACAGCTGGTGGTCTTAACGCAAATGAACCACACCTTGGGTGATTTGTTTCGTAAACATGCCTTAATCGGGAGACGTAGAGGTTTGAGAGTACATTGAGGTGCTTATTTGAGGCACGCCTTGGTAACCTAGTCAATAAAATCAAGTAAATATTTAGTTGGTTCACTTCAAGAACTATCAAACATGGTCTTAACAAAACCATGTACCTTGGATGATCTGTCTCATAAGCAGATACCTTAATTGGTTTACAAGGACAACGTTTCTAAGTGCTCTCAATATTTGTTGACATGACCCAAATTTTAGACCAAGGACAACGTTTATAAGCATAAAGACCACAAATTCGGTCACTTGATCATTCTCATTGTTGGTTGACTTAATGGAATGGCATAAGACTACATGAAGAAATTACTCATCATAATAAAAATAAGGGTACTATTAGAAGTGCCCATGTTAGAATTTTGAAATTATTTGTCAAGAACGAGATGCATGCTTTGATCATTGAATTTAATCCTTGCACAATAATATATTAACCAACATTAATCATCAATGAAATTGATTGTTTGACTACAAAATAACACTTCTTATATACATGTGTGAGTTTTTAAAAAAAGACCATACACAAGGTAAGGTGAGGAGGTGACATAAGTTTCCCCTTAAAACTATAAGCATGGGAAAATGTGCCATTTTTCAATTAAGATAAGCACTTTTATTGATAAAAGTGGAGGATAACAAATACTAGAGAGCCATATATCTTGTGATAATACTTGTGGTAGACACTTGTTAACCACTCCGTTGGTTAATAAGGTTTCGCCCGTCGACCTATCGTAAGGCGCTTTTACCCAAAAATAGACACTTAATTATTATAAGACGACATTGGAACATATAAAGTGGCCTTGCTATGTGCTTAATGTTAAATAAAAAAAGTCTACCGACTTAGTGTACATAGTTGCTTAAGACTAGTAATAGAGGCTAGACCATTTTTAGGTTTGACCGGCCTAGTGTGAAAACTAGTAACTTGTATACAAGTAATTTTTGACAATAAGCAATACACAATCATTCCCTTGCAATAGTTTTGTGAGCTCTCCTTCTTCCCTCTTGATTGCTTGTATGATTTTGAATTCATGCTTCCTTGATGGATGCATGCTTGAGTAGGTTTGATCGTAGGCTTCCCTCTTCAATTAGCTTCTTCTTCCGTTGTTTTTTGTGAGACAGAACCATCATGAAGATGGATCTCTTCTTGCCTCCATCTAGGCATTGGTAGCTCTCCCTTCACCCCTTTGTTGGCAAGGAGCATTCTAGTGTGACAAACAATAGAGTGAGGACGCGATGAGGACAAGCCAACGTATCCACATGGAATTGTATTTGCAGCTTAAAGGAAAGACCCAATGATACATGCTTCGATAAGACTAAGTTAAGCTCTTGACTTAAAAATATTTGGTGTTATGCTGTCAGACTAGCCTAGGACTTAGCTCTATTTTTTCGTCCATTCCAAGCTATTGGGATCACCCAATATTGCCCAGTGTCTATGTTCATCTATTTTGGTAGGACAAAACCTAGATTTTTAGTGATTTGCATGAAATTGCAGCCCAAGTGGCTTGGATTTCATTGCTTCGATCCAAGAATTAGCTTTAAAATTATGATTATGAGTGGAATCTACTTCAAAAGAATGAGCATTGAGTTCCATTAGGTTTGAAGTTGTCAATTTCAGTTCATGCGTTTCATAATTTATTTATGTATTGTTGGAATTAGTAGAGTAGAAACATGCTAAACCTTCAAAAAACACTTAATTAGTTGTATCACAATCCTTAATTAGAACACCCCATCAAGTTCAAAAAATTATAAAAACTACAAAAAACTAGGCCAACGTGAGCTCGCATACATGATCCCAGACACATGAACCTGCATATGCGAGACAAGATACGTGAACCAAGAGATGTGAGCCTAGACACGTGAACTTGCATACATGAGCCTAAACATGTGAACCTGTTGTGTGTACATGAGCCAAGAGATGTGAGCCTAGCAGTAAAAAAAAACAATTCATAAAAAAAAACTTGTTTGAAACAATTCTCAGACTTGATCAAGAAAAACTAGGGACCTTTAATGTGAACTTGATTTGAACTAATCATTTGCAAGGAAAATATAGTCAGTTATAGTGTCTCAAGCCACACCTTCTCAAACCCACCAAGTCTCTAGTCCCAACAAACAACCAGCACTTAGCAAGTAGGTAAGAAGGTTAGACTCCTTCAGATCCACTTCCAGTGTGTGAGGAGGAGCTTTGGGAAGAAATGAGCCAACGAAACAAAAATGTGAGTGGAGTAACAATGGAAAATTGGGAAATAGGAGCTGCCACCACGGTCCTTTGAACTCTGGATTTGCCAGCAACAACTGGCTCTATAAACAGCACCTTAAATTTTATGAAGAAGGAGTTTAATTTCTCTATCTTTGGGTGCTGCTCCAGTCAAGGAGCGAGAGAGCAGGACCAAAAACCTCAATGTTCACTCCCATAAGAAGCAGTCAAGCCATGTCAGATGCCACAATGTTTGGTGTCAATCTTGAGCTAGGTTTATTAACTACAGTTTTTTTACAATAAATGGGATATGTCTCTTTTGTCGTACCACTAGGGACAAATGTTCATCGACACAATACACACAACCTCAAGTGCACACAACACAAGAACCAGGATTCCTTCTCTCCACAGGAGCCCACTCTAGAAGTGCCTTTACCATCGAACCAAGGTTTCAGTTCTTCTCTGTTTGGATGAGGAATAGGAGATATAGGGAAGGGTAACCAACCCACGTATCCATACACTTGTAACTATATACCAACCTCATAAAAGATACAATAATCCATTGTGGACCTCACGTGGCATAATGTATGCCTCACACTATCCAAATGTGGCTTCTAAGGACCATGCATAAATTGGCTCTCCAACCCAACTGTGTAGTTCATGTCTAGCATGGTGATCGTTGTGTAGATCAAGCTGCTCACTATCTTTATGTACATAGTGGCATTCTCCAAAATCTCACCTACATTTCCACTTAGCTTGTTATTCTGGTCCAATCGTACAGAAATGGGCATACAACCAGCCATACCATATTTGGACAACATGTCCGATGCATATTATCTCTATGATAGCTATATGCCCTCAAGCATCGTGATGACCTCAATGCCAAAAAATGTATCCCAGCTCACCCAAATCCTTCATGTCAAACTTCTTCTTGAGGAGACTCTTTGCGTTCTTAACTTCCTCTTCATTTTGTCACCCCTAACAATGAAGTCATCCCCATAGATGGTGATGTCCATAATCCCCTTATCACCCTTTTGCATGTAGAGTAAATGGTCAACATCTGCCGTATGAAATCCAATGGTGATAAGATACTATGCAATCTTATCATGCCATGCTCTTGGTGCCTACTTCAAGCCATACAAGGCTTTATGTATCCTGCACACATAATCTAGGTGACTCAAATCCCAATAACCAAGTGGCTATTCCAAATATTCTTCTTCTTGTAACTCACCATGCAAGAATTCAAAACCCATATTTTGATGCAAGCATTATAATAACAACTCTCACGGTTGCCATCTTGGCAATGAGCCAGTGGTTGCACATAATACAACAGCTCTCCTGTGCACATCAACCCCGATCAAGTCTTTTACAACATTATACCAACTGCTCATCTCATCAAAGACAACATCCCTGCTCACCCTTATCTCATGTGTGACAAGGTTATAACATCTATACCCATTTTGCTCAAGGAAGTAACCAATCAACACATGACACTGGCACTGTGGGGGGTCCTGTTCATAATGTAAACTGCAGACACAGTTGCTTAAGCCCAATAATGGTGAGGCATGCTCTTTTCAGCCCCATCAATGCATGAGAAACCTTTATAATGTGCCTATTCTTCCTCTTAGCAACACCATTTTACTGCGAAGTGTACCTACATGCGAATTGCCTCTGAATTCCATGATTTTTCAAGTACTCATTGAACTCATTGGAGAAGTACTCTCCCTCTCCATTCGACCTTAGGCACTTAACCTATAAACCCATTTGCATTTAAGCCAACATTCTGAAATTCTAAAAGTGAGTAAACACTTCACTTTTCTCTTTTTCATAGTCATCAATGAAAGAAACATCGTTAATGATATCCTCATGTTGATGCCTCCTTTGTTGGCCCCCATACATATGAGTTCACCACATCAAGTGCTCTCTTACTCACGTTCCTATTGTGTGGAAATACATTCTTTGTTATGCCACTATACCTATTCCGACATGTTAATCCCATTTTGGATTAACAAATATGTTCCTTCATTTGAGGACATTAATAAGTATCATGCAAAGGCACTATAAAAGTTGTACATTATGAGATATCGACCACCCAAGGCCTTAATTAGTAAGTTTTGGGTGCCCAAGTGCAAATAAGGGCCAATTGTATATAAGGAATTTTCTCATAAATGAATGGATACAATCCCCCTTTGTGCTATGAGAGTTCTTGCTTTTGTCTTGAGAAAGAGAGTCAAAGAGAGTACTCTAGCACATGTGCCTTCTTTATACTTGTATGCTTGTGTGGAGAAGTGAGAGAGAGTGATTTCCTTGTGTGGTGGTGTGAGTGACTCTACGGTGACAGCGTGGAGGTGAAGCTTGGAGGATTGGAGCTTCTCAAGTGATCTTGGAGACCTCAAGGGGGGACACGAGCTCAAAGCATTGGTAAGTTCCCTACGACAGTTGTGTTCGATTGCTTCTTCCAAAGGTGAATGTATAGATTTCCTTCTTGGAGGTGTGGTAGCCCATAACATTTTTGTCGCTGCCATGTGAATACGCCAAATACATCCTAAGGATGGTGTTTGAAATGAGAAGGGAGATTGTGATCAATAACATAGCATCTAGAGGCTTAGAGTTGGTCAAAACCAAGCCAATCCATATCTCAAGGATGACGACCAAATTTGATAGAACTAGAGATCCCATTTAATACCTAAAAAATGTTTGATGAAATTTGTAAGGCCATGGGATGGATTGATGATCCCACCAGGATCTGCTAATTTGGGCTTTGCTTGAAGGCAAAGTATACCAGGGATTAAGGTCACTAGACCTACTTGAAAAGGCCAGCTATACGAGTACTTGAAAAGGCCAGCTATATGAGTACTTGAAAAGGCCAGCTATACGAGTACTTGAGACACATATTCATTGTGGGATTCTTTCCCAATGGAGCTAGATGGATACCTATTGCACATATATATAACTTCAAGAAGGAGGAGGGTGAAACAATGTGGGACTACATTGCTAGAACCAAGTATCATCACGTGAAATGCAACACACCCATAAAAGACTGGATGTCTTATCGCTCATTGATCGATTTATAATTGGTCTTAAGAACAAGATGCTTTATGACCATCTCTACAGGTCTAGGCACTACATATTTAATGTGTGTTACTACGCAATAAACCTAGTAAATAACATCCAAGACAAGGATGTAGAAGTCATCGATCCAAACCAAGAGATAGGGGATTTATCATCCAAAGCCTCATCATCAGCCAAAGGTGCTCAAGCAGCACTAGCTAGAGTCCTAGCTAGTAGAGTCTGGGAAGCTAAGGACATGACCATGGATGAGTTGGCAAAGAATCTACTCAAGTGTTAAGGCCAACAATGGTAGGGCTAGCCCCAAGGGCCTCAAGGGGCAACCTCAAGGCCAACCCTAGCCAGCACCTCAAGCAGAACACGCACATCTATTCCCACTGAGAGATATGGTTTGGTGCGCAATCTATCGCCAAAATCATAAAAGCACAGTGTCCAATGCTAAGATCTAGATAGCAACAATATATGTGCTCATTGCTCATTGTTGGTACCAAGGTAACCATTGCCCTAACTTGCATCAGTGTATCCATACACTTGTAACTGTATACCAACCTTATACAAGAGACCATAATCCATTGTGGACCTCATGTATCCATACACTTGTACCTATATACCAACCTCATAAAAGATACCATAATCCATTGTGGACCTCACGTGGCATAGTGTATGCCTCACACTATCCAAATGTGGCTTCTAAGGAACCTTCATAAATTGGCTCTCCAACCCAACTGTGTAGTTCATGTCTAGCATGGTGATTGTCATGTAGATCAAGCTGCTCACTATCTTTATGTACATAGTGGCATTCTCCAAAATGTCACCCACGTTTGCACTTAGCTTGTTATTTTGGTCCAATGGTATAGAAATGGGCATACAACCAGCCATACCATATTTGGACAACATGTCCGATGTATATTATCTCTATGATAGCTTATGCCCTCAAGCATCGTGATGACCTCAATGCCAAAAAACGTATCTCAGCTCACCCAAATCCTTCATGTCAAACTTCTTCTTGAGGAGACTCTTCGCGTTCTTAACTTCCTCTTCATTGTCACCCCCAACAATGAAGTTATCCACATAGATAGTGATGTCCACAATCCCCTTATCACCCTTTTGCATGTAGAGTGAATGATCAACATCTGTGATATGAAATCCAATGGTGATAAGATACTATGAAATCTTATCATGCCATGCTCTCAGGACTACTTCAAGCCATACAAGGCTTTATGCATCCTGCACACACAGAATTTGGGTGACTCAAATCCTCATAACCAAGTGGCTACTCCAAATATTCTTCTTCTTGTAAATCACCATGCAAGAATTCAAAACCCATCCTTTTGATGTGCAGGCATTGTAATAACAGCTCTCACGGTTGCCACCTTGGTAATGAGCAAGTGGTTGCACATAATACAACAGCTCCTATATGCATCAGTCCCAATCAAGTTTTTTATAACATTATACCAACTACTCATCTCATCATAGACAGCATCTTTGCTCACCCTTATCTCATGTGTGACAAGGTTATAACATCTATACCCCTTTTGCTCAAGGGAGTAACCAATGAACACATGACACTGCCACTGCCACTGTGGGGGTCCTGTTCATAATGTAAACTACAGCCACAATTGCTTTAGCCCAATAATGGTGAGGCATTCTCTTCTCAGCCCCATCAATGCATGAGCAACCTTTATAATGTGCCTATTCTTCCTCTTAGCAACACCATTTTACTGTGAAGTGTACCTACATGCGAATTGCCTCTTAATTCCATGATTTTTCAAGTACTCATTGAACTCATTGGAGAAGTACTCTCCCTCTCCATCCGACCTTAGGCACTTAACCTATAAACCCGTTTGCATTTTAGAGAACATTCTAAAATTCTAAAAGTGAGTAAACACTTCACTTTTCTCTTTCATAGTCATCAATGAAAGAAACATCGTTAATGATATCCTCATGTTGATTCCTCCTTTGTTGGCCCCCATACATCTGAGTTCACCACATCAAGTGCTCTCTTACTCACGTTCCTGGAATACACCAAATACATGCTAATGATGGTGTTTGAAACGAGAAGGGAGATTGTGACCAATAACATAGCATCTAGAGGGTCAGAGTTGGTCAATCCATATCTCAAGGGTGACGACCAAATTTGATAGAACAAGAACTAGAGATCCCACTCAATACCTAAAAAAAGTTTGATCAAATTTGTAAGGCCATGGGATGGATTGATGATCCCACAAGCATCTGCTAATTTGGAATTTGCCTTGACGGCAAAGTATGCCAGGGATTAAGGTAACTAGACCTACTTGAAAAGGCCAGCTATACAAGGTCTTGCGACACATATTCATTGTGGTATTCTTTCCCAATGGAGCTATATGGATCCCTATTGCACATATATATAACTTCAAGTAGGAGGACGGTGAAACAATGTGGGACTACATTGCTAGAACCAAGTATCTCCACGTGAGATGCAACACACCCATAAAAGATTGGATGTCTTATTGCTCATTGATCGATTTATGATTGATCTTAAGAACAAGATGCTTTATGACCATCTCTATAGGTCTAGGCACTACATATTTGACGAGTGTGAGTATGCAATAAACCTAGTAAATAACCTCCAAGACAAGGATATAGAAGTCATCAACCTAAACCAAGAGATAGGGAATTTATTATCCAAAGCCTCATCATGAGCCAAGGGTGCCCAAGCAGCACCAACTAGAGTCCTAGATAAGGACATGATCATGGATGAGTTGGCAAAGAATCTGCTTAGCTATCTATTGCCATATCATAAAAGTACACAGTGTCCAATGCTAAGATCTAGATAGCAACAATATATGTGCTCATTGCTCATTGTTGTTACCAAGGTAGCCATTGCCCTAACTTGTATCAGTGTATCCATACACTTGTAACTGTATACCAACCTCATAAAAGAGACCATAATCCATTGTGGACCTCACGTATCCATACACTTGTAACTATATACCAACCTCATAAAAGATACCATAATCCATTGTGGACCTCATGTGGCATAGTGTATTCGTCACACTATCCAAATGTGGCTTCTAAGGAACCTTCATAAATTGGCTCTCCAACCCAACTGTGTAGTTCATATCTAGCATGGTTATCGTCATGTAGATCAAGCTACTCACTATCTTTGTGTACATAGTGGCATTCTCCAAAATCTCACCTATGTTTGCACTTAGCTTGTTATTCTGGTCCAATGGTACAGAAATGGGCATACAACCAACCATATCATATTTGGACAACATGTCCAATGCATATTATCTCTATGATAGCTATATGCCCTCAGGCATTGTGATGACCTCAATGCCAAAAAAACGTATCCCATTTCACCCAAATCCTTCATGTCAAACTTCTTCTTGAGAAGACTCTTTGCGTTCTTAACTTCCTCTTCATTGTCACCCCCACAATGAAGTCATCCGCATAGATGATGATGGCCACAATCCCCTTATCACCCTTTTGCATGTAGACTGAATGATCAACATCTGCCATATGAAATCCAATGGTGATAAGATACTATGCAATCTTATGATGCCATGCTCTTGGTGCCTACTTCAAGCCATACAAGGCTTTACGTATCCTGCACACATAATCTAGGTGACTCAAATCCTAATAACCAAGTGGCTATTCCAAATATTCTTCTTCTTGTAACTCACCATGCAAGAATTCAAAACCCATCCTTTAGATATAGGCATAGTAAATATAACAACTCTCACGGTTGCCATCTTGGCAATGAGCAAGTGATTGCACATAATACAATAGCTCCTATGCATCAGCCCCAATCAAGTCTTTTACAACATTATACCAACTTCTCATCTCATCAAAGACAATATCCATACTCACCCTTATCTCACGTGTGACAAGGTTATAACATCTATACCCCTTTTGCTCAAGAGGGAGTAACCAATGAACACATAACACTGCCACTGTGGGGGTACTGTTCATAATGTAAACTGCAACCGTAACTACTTTAGCCCAATACTGGTGAGGCATGCTCTTCTCAGCCCCATCAATGCATGAGAAACCTCTATTATGTGCCTATTCTTCCTCTCAACAACACCATTTTATTGCGGAGTGTACCTACATGCGAATTGCCTCTGAATTTCATAATTTTTCAAGTAGTCATTGAACTCATTGGAGAAGTCCTCTCCCTCTCCATCTGACCTTAGGCACTTAACCTATAAACCCGTTTGCGTTTTAGTAGCAGCCAACATTCTGAAATTCTAAAAGTGAGTAAACACTTCACTTTTCTCTTTCATAGTCATCAATAAAAGATACATCGTTAATGATATACTCATGTTGATGCCTCCTTTGTTGGCCCCCATACATCCCAGTTCACCACATCAAGTGCTCTCTTACTCACATTCCTATTATGTGGAAATACATTCTTGGTCTGCTTTCTAAATTGACATGATTTTCACATAGTTTATGCATTCCATCCACCTTAAAGTTTGGTAAACCTGTAACAATTTCTGAATTTTACATGGACTTCAACCACTGCTCATTCACATGGCCAATACATTTATGCCAAATATCTATATCAACCACCATAATACCTGCACCTTGTGCAAACATAGCACTTTTACCTCAAGCGTTCTTACATCCAAAGTAAACATTCTACCCACTCTTTTTCCCTTTGTAGCTAAGAGACATTTGTTCAACATAACAACCTTCAGGGTTAAAGCATACCTGCTGCAAACTCTACTCAACCTCAATCATCTACCCACCAAAACTAAATCTAAATTCTTTGTTATGTTAGGCATATGAAGTACATCAACCAAGTATCTCATCTTGCCATCCTGCATAACTAATGGCACATTCCCAATGTGAGCAATAGGATGAGCCATGTCATCCCTCGTCTCCACATAACTTGGTTTTTTCAGATTTTTGACATCTCTAAACCACTCGCCCATGACAAGTCATGCTGTTAGAGGCTCCTGAAACCATACACCATACATCATCACCAGTTGTGGGAACATCTGCAATCACTAAATTTAATAACAAATAACTCCTCATATCTATCTTCAGCCTACTTGAAGATGCATAATTATTTTACTACAACTTGCTGCTTGTTATGCCACTATACCTCTTGCGACATGTTAATCCCATTTTGGATTAACAAATATTCTCGTGTATTTGAGGACATTAATACGTTTCATGCAAAGGCACTATAAAAGTTGTACATTATGAGATATTGGCCACCCAAGGCCTTAATTAGTAAGTTTTGGGTGCCCAAGTGTGAATAAGGGCTAATTGTATATAAGGCATTTTCTCATAATGAATGGACACAATCCCCCTTTGTGCTATGAGAGTTCTTGATTGGCAATTTCATATTGGGTGTGTATGTGGTATGCCTATTTGATTTTTGTATGAATCGCCGGCTAGGGGGCCTGGGGATGCTTCCTCCAGCATTCTGGCGTAAAACAATCCTTTGAATGAAAAAAAGAGTTTCCAATGCAAGTGAGATTCCAGTTTGAAATCGGTTCCAAAGACCCTTTTTCTAATAATTCCCAGTTTCAAAAATGAGGATCCTTGATCTCTCATGAGGGTAATCTACCCGTCATTTTATCCATTTATCCAACTAGATTCTTGGTGAGATTGGTAAGGGAAAAACTAGATTAGTTTCGGTAGTCTATTCTTTGGATTTAGTAACTAGAATTGGTCACGAAGTTTTTGTCTGATTTAGTTCGAGAGAAGGACAATTAGGTTTACTGTCCAACCTCACATAGTCTAACTAAATTCATTCAATTTAGTTCTACCAGGATTCCTTTCAACTAAACATCTAGTTTTTGAGTAAATATCCATTTAGTGACTTTCCCAATTCAATTATCCAAGATTTTCTTTTTCCCACAAATTCTCAACCTTAATTCATTAGGTAGAATTATGATGGAAATTCATCTTTTGACATTAGAATTTAATTCAAATCCATCTTTTCTCAATTATCGTGGAAATTAATCTTTTAACTAAAATATCAATACCTATTTTTTGAATAAACTTGAAATCC
The DNA here is from genome assembly GCF_041138505.1 of Cibotium barometz. Taxonomy (NCBI): domain Eukaryota; kingdom Viridiplantae; phylum Streptophyta; class Polypodiopsida; order Cyatheales; family Cibotiaceae; genus Cibotium; species Cibotium barometz. The sequence goes on along the minus strand of NC_141051.1, from coordinate 4,624,576 downwards.
TTCTTTTTCTCATTTCAACAAGTGCAATCCAATTATCATGGGAATTCCTCTTTTTCCTAAATTAAATCTATTAAAATTCTTCTTAAAAATTACATAACAATAACCATTAATTCCTTTAAGCTAAAATTTTCACTTTTCTCATCTAAACATTTGAATTCCAATATAGTAGGAATTCCTCTTTTATCATTTAAACTTATCTATGCAAAAAGATAAATTTAATTAAATTTTTCTCTTAAAGTTTAAATAAAAATCTCCATTAATTCCTTTGCACTAGGAATTACACTTTCTTCATTTAATTAATTGGATTCCAATATGGTGGGAATTCCTCTTTCATCATAAAAAATTTATCTATATAAAAAGGTAAATTTAACTATATTTTCTCTTAAAATTTAAATAAAAATCTTCATTAATTCCTTTGCACTAGGAATTATACTTTCCTTATTTAAATATTTGAATTTCAATATGGTGGAAATTCCTCTTTCATCATAAAAATTTATCTATATAAAAAGATAAATTTAACTAAAATCTTTCATAAATTATACATTATTTTAGCATTCCAATTTTATTCTCTAAATCATTGGAATACATGGATTTCCAATGTCATGGGGATTACTCTTTTTTTAACATAAAAATAAATTACCAAAAATTTTCTCCTTTTCCTAATTTACTAATTATGCATAATCATAAAAATAAATTTCTTTACAATGAGAATCATTCAATTAATCTAGGATGATAATTCCTAGAATATGGTAGGAAGTCCTTTTTTCATATTATGAATGAAAATGTTTTATGTGTTTATTTTACAAAAATTTTACCATAGCTCCACTGCTATTACTGATAATTCTCAATTTAATTGAGAGAATGAAGTTTAATATTATTAATATGATTAGAATGACCACTAATTGGATCATTATCTAATTATGGATTGATTCATAATTTCTCTATGAAATAAATATCATAAAAGCATTAAAAAGCCATTATTTTGGCCTCCAATTAGACAAGCATAAAAATTACTTTTGGATTAGAGAAATGCTTCATGAGAAGCTTCATTTGGATTGAGAATAGGTCATAGGAATGACCTTTCTTTGGGGGGAGAGAGAGAAATGCTTAAAAACCATTAAAATTAAGCATAAATGAAAATTTATGTGTTTCTTTATTACAATACATTAAAGCATTTCAATAATATTCAAAAGCCATTCAAATTAAAGCTTCTCAAGCTTGAGAGGGGTTGAGAAGAAAGAAACATTTAGAAATTATAGAAAAAAGACCATAATCCACTCTTTACCTCCTAAAATGCTTGATTCTTTAGTCACTGTAGAGGCCCCCAACCAATCAATTGGTTTGGTATGTCATAGGAGTCACCAAGGAAGATTGAAGAGAGAGAGAAGCTTCAATCTCTTCAATTTTGTAGAGGTTTTTAGAGGATAATAGAAATTAAGCTTAGTTTAGAGTAATACCGGCACAGTTTAGTTCACAGATAATAATACAAAGAAATGAGGGTCCATTTATAGGAGAGGGAGGCCACTAACTGAGTACAACTAAGTTCTAGAATTTTCCAGCTTCAGTTTGGCTGAATTTGGACAAGTTTTGGATCACTTTGGCTTCCTTTTTGATTTGGTTTGATTTAGGAGAGAGGAGAGATAAAAATATCCTATTATTTTTGAGTTTTAAACTCATCCAAGCATGTGAAATAGGCACCTCCTTGAAGGTCTCCCTTTTCCTTACACATGTGTCAAAAATGAATGATTACTCCAAAATATCTCATTTTTTTATTAATACTCCATAATTTTTAACTAATAAACCTAGTACTTGGTCAACTCTTCATCTTTTGTGGGAATTTACTCATTTTGGGTATTTTCTTTTACTCTTTGGATTTATCTTGTCCCAACACTTGGATTAATCTTATTGGTCCATAGGAACCTTAATTGGACTATAATCAAAAAAATTTCGAAAATCTGGACCCTTAGGCTAAGGTCTTTTGAATCAATTTTAATTAATTCCAATTGCACCTTGGAAAATCTATTTTGATTTTCTGTTTCAGGGAAACATTTTTTTGATATTTGAAGAATTTATTAATCCAAAAATATCCCAATTTTTATTTACCACTCTCTAGAATTTTTTTATCTCACTAGGCAAAACAAGGAAAAATGATATTTTCTTGTATTCAAAAACATAGAATGATTACAAGGATTGAAGTAGAGGCTTATTTGATATTCAGGCTGAGGAGGAATCTTACATTGTGAGCTTACCTTTGAGTTTATCTTGGAGTGGTGGATAAGCTCAGCCATGTTGTAGCACTGCCCCTTGGTTTGGTGACAAAGTTGAGGGGCGGGGTGGAGCTTTGTGGATGAGGCTCCGTGGGTTGAAAGGGTTGGGCTAATTGAACTTTGGAGTGCCCATGGGTTGGGTGTGGGCAAGTCCGGAGGATTTGTCGAGGAGGATGGAATTTGCCTGCCCGTTGGTCGCCAAACCATCTTTGCCGATTGGAAAGATATTGGTTGGGTGGGTGTGGTTTGGGCAAACTGTTGAGGGGTATGCCTTGGGAGCCAAATGATGGAGTTGCCATCGTGGAAGCCTTGGTCTTCTAAGAGACATTTTGGCACCCAACGCTACCGAGTGATGAAGGTCTGTGGTTGGTGAGGCTTCTGACTTTTTTGTTGATGAGGCTTTGAGCTATGAGGTGATTATCGACATGGTGGAGAGTCTTTTGATTTTGGCTTGGGGAGCCACAAGTGTGTGTTGCCTTCATGGAAGCCTTGTGCTTGGAGCACATTGATAGGCACCCAGCGTTGTTGGCTTTGCTGTGCTTGGGGTTTCCAAACCCGTGGTTGTGGGACCTGTTGTCACAGCTTCCTAGGGAGTTGCTGTGGGAAATGAGCACAGGTGGCATGCTTGGGTAGCCAGAGGTGAGGGTTGCCTTCATAGTAGCCTTGTGCTTGTAATAAGCAATTGGGGATGAGACAACATTGAAGCTTTGTCTTAGGGTTGGTGTTTGTTGGCGTAGTTGGCTTTTTGCACTTGGTTTTTAGAGATGGCCATTTGGAGATCCATAGTTCTATATAGCCATCGTAGAATCCCTGAGCGGCTACCAGAAGATTCTTGGGCACCCACCATTTAATGTCATAATAAAGATATGAGGTTGGGTTGCTTCCAGGGTGGGTGATTGAGGATGTAGAGTTGAGGGGCAATGTCGACAATGAGGCTTGTTTGTCATTAGTGGGTGGTGTTGACAGTAACCGATCGATCGGCTTAGGTGAGGCTTGGGGTGGGAGAATAGGGGAGACTGCCGATGATGAGGAGGGGGCGTGAGGGGGAAGGGTGGTCGAGGGTGAGGATGTGTGGATGATTTCCTCTTGGGGACACAAGAGGACAGTGGCCTTTTTACCGTTGATTTCCATGGTGGCTGTTTCTTCTCACCAATTGATTTGGCAGTGGCATCAATCCACTCTTTTCCAATGATAATCTAGCCTTGGAGTGCACCTACATCTGACATGAAATCTACACTCCAACTGGTTATTTCTATTAGATATTTTAAGAATGAAATACCCAACACTCATGAGACGCATTTCACGTGAGATTTGAATGTAAGTGTCTTCTTTTATTAGTGTGGGTTTTCCAAGAGCTTTCCATGCCTCCAAGAATATGAGATTGGTGCAGACCATATGATAGATGTGGGCTTGCCACCATTGTAGAACATTCTCGATTAGAAGTCTAATCCATATTTGTGGTGGATTGAGTTCTGGTGGTAGTTCATGGGCAGTGGAAGACTTACCAGTTATTGTGGGGGGTGAGGGAGTACCCTTCGTGGAAGTAGTTGGTGGGGACAGAGGGTCGGATTCAATGCACTCCCCGTCCCAGAGGATCATTATTACCTTGCCCTAGGGAAGCCTGAGGGTAGTTGTGTTGTCAGCAGAGTTGATTGTACTTGTAGTGTTCTGGACCCAACTTACCCCAAGATGACTGCTTCTTTTATCTCACCTATGGGAACCACATAGAACTTACACGCCAATGGGTTAGCTACATTATGTACAGTTTGTGTAAAATACCCAAGGCTTTGTATGCGTTATCCACTAGGCAATTGAACTTTGGCATAGGTAGTTTTAAGAGATGGTTTGCCCAGAGAGACCCATGTTTCCCATGGCAAAAGATTATGGCTAGCTATGGGAAGCAACAAGGCATGTTTTCTTTGCATGTTTCTACCAAAGGGGAAATCTATCAAAGGGTGGTTGTTTCAGGTTGTGGAGCTACACTTACACTCAGGGTGTTAAGCAAGGCAATGGATTTGTAGGGTTCATGAAGGGTCTGGCCATTTGGGAGCACAAACTGTGTGCTGAGGTTATGATCTGGGAGAGTGTCAAGTGTAGCAAGGATTTTAAGCCAATCGTGGTGGTTGACTTCGTCACTATTGATAGAAGTGACCGTGCATGAACCTGCGCTCATCAAGGGTTTGATGTGACAAGCCTCGCAAACCAAGAGATCATTGCTCCTGAGGACGGTGGTCACAGAGTCTTCAGTAAAGGTAGACTTAGTCATGGAATGTCTTTGACCCTATGCCCATTATAGGAAATGGGCAATGCTGCGTTTGTGTCATCACCTTCAAAGTATTGTAAGTGCATTGACATGAATTGTTGGTGTGCCTTTGGGTTGTGGTGGGTGGTGGTGATGGAGTAAATCTGGATGATGGGGCTCATATTTGTCCGAGGAATTTGAGGGAGCTTCCTCCTCCACAGAAGCCTCCAGTTTGTGTTCCATCTAATCTCGAAGGTTATTCCATAAATTTGGACTACCTTTTAATAAGGTTCTTATGGGCATGTGGATTTGGGAGAAAAGGAAGGCAAAGAGGCCAGCCAGGTTGCGTTGATGAGTAGGGGCTTCTTGAGGGGTAAGGCCTTGATCATAGGGTGGACCAGTAATAGTTGGCAAGAGGGGAAAAATTATCGTTTGACAACATCATGTTGGCAAGAGGGGAAAAATTATCGTTTGACAACATCATGTTGGCGAATGGATCATCCTTGGCCTTGAGCATTTGCGGGGGCTCTTGCCTTACTTGGTGCGGAAGTTCAAGTTCAATGGGGGATGACACACACTCAAGTATGGGGTCAAAGGTTATGAAAATAGGTGGCAGTTCAAGTTGAGCCTGGTATTGCTTTATCAGTGCTTAGGCGTCCTGAAGACATTGTTTCTCAAGGATGGCATTGGGATAAGTGGCCAACCATTTTTCCCATTTGGTAAGTTTTTGGTGGGCTGCATGGGGGAGTGGCAATTTGGCCACATCATCGCTCCTAGAGGAGGAGGATGTGGTCTTTGTTGAGCCCATGCAGATGCTAACCCGATTGTCTCCGTGGTGGCCAACATGCTTAGAGCGTTGTTTCTTTTGGGATGTAGCCTTTTTTAACTTGGCCTACAACCATGTGACGACATTCAATGGGACAGTGGATATCTTCCCATGTTAACCGCTCAACACGTTGAGGGATGGGATGCCTTGGACTGTGGAATGAGAAACTAATTGCAAAGGGAAATTCTTATAGTAATGTTCAATTCCACAGCCATGACATTGTGGTTGCATTGGCAGACGTTTCTTTTGAGAGCATTCCACCACGACAGAGGAAACACAAAAGAGGTGGTTTCCTTGCAGGTGCACCTATAGTGTGCACAAGTGGTTTAGGGTCCATGTGAGGCACCGGCAAAGGGAGATGAGGTGTTAGGGGTGCCTTAGGGATGGCGGAGCGCATGGGCTCGAGAGGTTTAGCAATGAACCTGGTTAGAATCTTTCCATGAGCAATAGGGTATGCTTGGAGAGAGGCAACGGTTGGGATGGAAAGATTAGCAATGGAGAGGGGCGTGTTAGTGTGTTGTATGAGTAGTTAGTTTGGGGTGGTGCCACTAGTAACACTTGGGCCAGGGAGAAGAGGAAGGTAACGTTAAAAATGAGATTTGGGTTGTTATTGGTGCGGTGGTCAATTGCGTGGAATAGCTTTCTCGCATATTGTCAACGAGAAAGATCGCCCATTTGCAAGCATGATCAAAGGTGGAGGGGTCCTTGACTAACAGGTGGTCGTGGAGCCATGGATTGTGAAAGCCCAAGAGGAATCAATCCATTAATTGATTATCTCTCAAATTTTTCCTCTCTTTGCAATGCGAATCAAGGTACTTAATGTGAGCGATGTAGTCATGTAATGTTTCCTCAGGTTTTTGTTCCAATTGGAACAGTTGGATGACGGGGCTCCATTTGGGCCCGTAGGGTGTAAATCCGAGAATGAAGGCCTCTCTCACCGCTTTGAAAGCGCTTTTGTGCGGAGGATCCAAGGATTGGAACCATTGCACGGCCTTGCCTTCAAGGCTGAGTCCAAGGAGATGGACTTTGGTTGCATCATCAAAAATTTCAAATGCCTAACATATTTGGTTAAAGACCTCGATGTGGAATACGGGGTCTCCAACTCAATGGAATTTTGGCAGAAGTTAAAAATTTTTGCCCACATAGGTTTTTCATATGATGTTTGTGGGTGCAAGTGTTGTGACACTCCCCTTCCTAGAGCTTGTGCTAAGCTCGGAATGGCAAGTTGTGGCGCAAGGGGAGGTGGTACAAGGGTGGGAGGTGAGAATAGATCTGTGGTGGATAGAGAAGAGTGTATGTGAATGTGCTCAGGGCGTCTATCCATACCGGGGTGCATGTATGGAGGGCCCCCACTAGATGAGGGCTCTTCAAAGATTGTTTCGCCCTCTCGACGAAACATGTGTGGCATGGCGACCACATGTGAATGCGAAATTAAGGCCGGGGTGTCACCAAATGGAATAGAGGCATTGGGGGCATGCAACCATGACTAAAAGGTGTCCATGGTGTGCGGGGAAGCTTATAAAAGCTTCAACGGTATGCGCGCAAGCCCGAAATAGGAGTTTTAGCTCACTTTTGCCTTGCACGTGAACACACCCTTAAGGTTAAAAGTGGTCTTTTGAGGCGTTGTATGCATGTAAAAATAACCCTAGTGAGTCGGGGAGGTAAACCAAAAGCACCTCTAAAGATTTGGGAAAAAAAATTGGGTTTGGTACGACCGTACACTTACAAGCGTATGCCCATCGCTTTAGTATGGAACGGCCATGGCAAGTGTGGAATGGCTATTTGGAAATTTTTTTGTTTCTTTTAGATTTTTTTTTTGTTGTTTGGTATGTCGTACGCTTACAAGTGTATGCACGTGGCTTTAGTATGGAACGGCCGCACGACAAGTTGTGGAACAGCCATTCGGAATTTTGATTTTTTTAAAAAAAAATTAAAAAGTTTTTTTTGGGTTTGGTACGACCGTAGCTTACAAGCATACATCCATGGCTTTAGTATGGAATGAAAATGGCAAGTGTGGAACGGTCGTTTGAAATTTAAAAAAAATAGAAATTCTTTTTAAAAAGTTTTTTATTTTGGGTTTGGTACAGCCACCACACGGGCGTACGCTTACAAGTGTACGCCCGTGGCTTTAGTATGGAATGGTTGCAGCAAGTGTGGAATGACCGTTCAAAATTTTAGGATTTTTTTGGGTTTGATATACGATCGTACGCTTACAAGCGTACACCTGTGGATTTAGTGTGGAACAGCTGCATCAAGTGTGGAATGGCGGTTTAGAATTTTGGTTTTTTTTTTAAACAAAGATTTTTTTTTTGGATTGGTACGGCCGTATGCTTACAAGCGTACACTCGTGGCTCTAGTATGGAATGACTGTGGCAAGTGTGGAACAGTCATTCGAACTTTTATTACCTTGGGTAGCCTAACACCCTTGCATAAAAGCGTCCAAGGGTGTGAGTCCACGTCGAAGGTAAAAAATGCTGAGAAAAAAGCTGACAACATCGCGCTTGTGGGGCCACGTCTAAGGTTTAAAAAAAACGTTAAAAAAACACTAACGATGCTAAACAAAACTAGAAAAAAGCTAACACTAAAAAAATGCCATGCACAATGAATTTACCATAGTGGAAGAGCTGCGTGACCTTTCTCTCCTTGATAATCTATAGGAGAAGAGCTCAACAAGAAGGACACTGTTGAGTTCCACAAAGCAATGGGAAACTACTTGAGAATGCGTGAGGCAGAGACGAGTAAAGTGCCAACAATTATCTTAGACGAGGCCAATGCTTTTCAGCGCTAGCAAAAAGATGAGACTAGTCAGAAGGCACTGCTTAGTTTCCTTGCTTTCTTTGTCAATATCAGTAGGACCATCTTGCAAATGGAATTATGGTGATTTCTAACTACTGATTGGAGGATCGCAAAGGTGCATCCACAATTTTGAAGCAGACTATTGTGGTGACTTTACTGAACAGGACATATGTGGCTTCTTGAATCTCAAGCTAGATTGTTCAGATGCAATGTGGGAAGAAGTCTACAAAATCTGTAGAGGAAGAGCTTATCTTTGGAGAAAGTAGCTTCTTATAGTGATGTTGATGATTGGGCAGACGATCTTGAGGATCTCAAAGGTAATGCATATAAGGAGGTGTAAAGGGGATCGAGCCGGAGAATCTCTCTCTCAAGGATGTCCCCCTGTTGCGATCACAATGCCTACTTGTAGGTTATGAAGGCATTGTGTGAGTGTCAAGATAGGGTGATGGCATGGAAGGATTTTGTGGCATGAACGGCTGATAGGGTGATGGCATGAAAGGATTTTGTGGCTTTGCCTTTTTGCAGTAACAAGATTGCATGACCACTCATTTGCTACAATCCACTGCATTGTTAGCTGGAGATCTTAGGTGGTGCAAGGGGATGGCCTGTTGTGATGCCATTATCGTGGGTCTATCTAGCTATCATGAAGGATTTGGTTGCCTGCTGGTCTGGTTGAAGTAGTGTTAGTTGCCACACTTTTGCAGGGTGGTGGGCATTTTGGTCCTTCATATTGATTGTATGTTCATATCCCGATTCACATGACATCACATCTCATTCATTCACATCCCGATTTACATGACATGACATCTCATTCATTCCCATCCTGATCCACATCACATCACATCTATTCACGTCACATCACATCTCATTCATTCCCATCCTGATCCACATCATATCTATTCACGTCCATCACATTTATTTACATCACATCCATTTACATCCATCACATCACATTCATTCATATCCATCACATTCATTCATTTATATCCACCACATTCATTCTCATAACCATCCCATCGCATACATTCTATCCAACATATATCACTCACTTCTATCCACATCATATCTCATTCATTCACATCTCATCTTATTCATCCACATCCATCCAATCGTTCACATGTATGACCACTCACATCTATCCATACATTCATATCTATCACTTCACATCCACATATATTCATGTCACATCACATCTCTTTACATCACATCACATTCTTTTACATGCACATCCACATCCATTCTTTCATATACATCCACAACCATTCTTCACATACACATCCATATCCACTCTTCACATACACATTCACATCCATTCTTCACATACACATGCACATCCATTCTTCACATACACATTCACATAAACATGCACATCCATTCTTCACATACACATTCACATCCCATTTCACATCACTTTACATCTCATCCATTCATTCATTCACATCTATCCTGATTCACATCGCATCTCATTTCTATGCAGTTTTCATTTTGATTTTCTTTTGAATACAAGGAGTATTTCTTGAATTAGTATCCCCAAAATTTCTTGATCGGAATTCTGAATTTTATACCAAAATTCCTCGAATTCTATAACCTTGATCCACAAATCAATTTGAAGGGTCTCAAACTTAGTTTCAGATTTGGCAGGAGTTTTGAGTGTATTTTTCTAAACTGGTCACACCTTCTTTCCTCAAAACTGACAAGAGTTTGGTCTTGATTCAAGGTTTGAGTCGGATAAGATTTTCCTTGAACTATCTTTCTCGAAAAGGTTTGATAATTCAGTTACTATTTTATTGAATTTCTTTCTTTGAATATTCACTTAACTGATTTCTAAATTAATTACGAATTCCAATCAGAAATAAATTAATCATTTATCTGTATATTTTGATCTTAATAGATTTCTTGGATTTTTTTTAACAATCCGGGTGAATATAAAACGATAGAAATTTCTCTCTTAGAGTATTTAATTATTCATTTATCAAATACTCATAGAATTTAAACATAGAATTTAAGAGAATTCTAATTTTGATATAAAAATTCTAATTTTGATATAATAATTCTTTATGCATAAAAATCAACTTCAATGGGAATAACACTTTTATTTAAAAAAATCCTTTTATGCATCTATTTATGCATAAAATCAAATTTAATAAGAATAACACTTTTAAAATAAAAAGAATTTCTTTATGCATCTATTTATGCATAAAAATCAATTTTTATAAGAATAACGCTTTTATAATAAAAAAAATTCTTTATGCATCTTTCTATGCATAAAAGTCAAATTTAATGAGAATAACACTTTTGAAATAAAAATAATTCCTTTATGCATCTGTCTATGCATAAAAATCAAATTTAATGACAATAACACTTTTAAAATAAAAATAATTCCTTTATGCATCTTTCTATGCATAAAAATCAATTTTAATGAGAATAACACTTTTGAAACAAAAAGAATTCCTTTATGCATCTTTCTATGCATAAAAATCAATTTTAATGAGAATAACACTTTTGAAATAAAAATAATTCCTTTATGCATCTGTCTATGCATAAAAATCAATTTTAATGAGAATAACACTTTTGAAATAAAAATAATTCTTTTATGCATCTTTCTATGCATAAAAATCAAATTTCATGAGAATAACACTTTTGAAATAAAAATAAATCCTTTATGCATCTTTCTATGCATAAAAATCAATTTTAATGAGAATAACACTTTTGAAATAAAAATAAATCCTTTATGCATCTTTCTATGCATAAAAATCAAATTTAATGAGAATAACACTTTTGAAATAAAAATAATTCCTTTATGAATCTTTCTATGCATAGAAATAAAATTTAATAATTAATATCAGTGATATCCATGCATATTCATAGGTGAATATGTACATGGAGTAATTAGAATATTTCTTTTAGATGCAAAAATGGTGGGAATTTCTCTTTTGGAATAACATAAAAACAAACTTTCTTTTCCACAAAATTCTAGAAAATTTTACCATAACCTCCTTTGTGTAGCTGACCATTTCTCATTTTTATCATTCTTTATTTAACTTAAATTAACCCAAATTAGATTTATAGAACTCTAATCTACATAATTTCCTAAATTCAAGTGAGTAAACAATAAAAAGAGTTTAATTAATCCTTTAGTTAATCTTTCTAGGATTAAGAAAGGCTGGAATGTAAAGAAGAGAAGGGGTGGCCTTTTCCTCAAAGGCATAGCATTTGAATTTAATTCAATCAATTGTAAAACATGAAAATAAAAAAAACCATAGATGTAAAATTAAACAAGTAAGAAAATTAACTTACATAGAGCTTTTAAGCTCTCCTTTGGCTTGAGGGATTGAGGGTTCTACTCTTGTTTGAAGCAAGAGTGGCCACCAATTCACTTTGGAGAGGATTAGGCAAAAAATAATTGAATTATTAAGAAATTCAATATAGATGGCTCAGGACAGGGGAGCAGAGTAACAGTGCATAAACACCATTAGCTTTTACAAAGGGGGAGGCTTCTATTTATAGGAAAAAGTGAGCCTCTAACCAAGCAAACTGATTCTAGAATTTTCCAGATTAGTTTGGTCAATTTTTGACCATTTTTTGGTCAGTTTATCTTACTTTTTGGATTTAGTTTTGAAATAGGAGAGAGGAGAGATAAAATATATCATTTTATTGATTTAAAATTGGGGCAATGATGAGAAAAAAGGCACCTACTTCATGAGGGGAGATCCCCACACTGAGGTGTCAAAATTTAGTTTTTTAATTGTTTTCTTTGGTCCTTAGTCCACTCTTCATATCTTATGTGAGCATTTACTCTTTTTTTGGGGGGGGAGGAGGGTTTCTTTTATTCTTCAATTTATCTCCTCCCTACATTTGGATTAATCTTATTGGTCCATAGGAACCTTAATTGGACCATAATCCTAAAATTTCTGAAAATCTGGACCTTTAGGCTAAGGTCCTTTTTACCTATTTTCAATTAATTCCAATTGCACATTGGAAAGTTCTTTTTGAATTTCTGTTTCAGGGGAAATCATTTTAGACACTAGGAGGATTTTTATATCTAAAAATATCTAAATTTTGAATTACTTCCCTCTAGATATTTTCTCTCTCCAGACCAAAACAGGGTAAAACAGAGCTTTCTTTTATTTTTGAGAGGGGAATAATTATAAGATCAAAAGGGGAGGTTCTTACACCTGCACACCTCAAAATCTAGAGGGAGGAATCTTACATCCTACCCCACTTAAAAAATGCGAGATGTCCTCATCTCGCAAACTAGAGGACAACTCTTTCCCTTAAGATCCAACTGATTCTGGGGTTCCTTATAGTCTAGTGAACCCAACAGAATCTTGGGATAAAGATCCCTTATATAGAACTCATCATTAGATAAAAATTCTTTCAAATCATATCATTTATATCTTTAACACAATGATGGTCCATTAGACCGAAATTTCCATCTGAACAGTCCTCCATGGGAATTTCAATTATACAGATTTTTAATTTGACATCCCTTAACTTGATCCACTGGATCAAGTGTTAAAAATAGCAATTTGTCAGTATAATCCACTAATCTCATAGTGATTTTTTGAAGTCATTATCGTCATTCTAGTTACGCACATCATCACAGGGACTCGTCCCATTCATCCTCATTGTGGTTTTGCTCGTCCCATTCATCCTCATTGTGGTTTTGCTCAGCTTATCACTTTTCAACCAAAACTCAGGAATCATCATTTTTCAATCATAATCCAAATCAACTCATCAATTCTCAACTGGAGTTTTTAAAATCATATCAACCACATTCAAGTTTATCATCTGGATATCATTTTTGCTTATAATTTCAAGGTCTTAGATTTACTCGTATATACTGCCAGTAAAGAGCTGCAGTTATACCCTCGGTATATATGGGTAGTCATGGTCCTTGGAATTATAAGGTAAATATCATCATGTCGTCTAGGCCTCAAGCAAGTCATGGATTCCATGCAATTGCGGTACTTCCATTTGAAGACCCAATTACTAATTTATGAATTTCAGTCTGAATATCAATTTGTATGAATTTCATCACACAATTACAATCTTTTACTGCTACTTCATAAATTTTTGACATTTTTGGCTTCTTGGTTGATCCACTTTAGCCAATTCGCTCTGATACCAGCTGAAAGATCCTTGTCCCCACCGTGCAACGAATTCTGGGGTGCTAGCAGTGGAAGCAGCACTTCTTGCGCGGGGCAGGGTCCCTCACTCGGGGCCTCGCCCACGTATATCCAGACAAGAGACTAATCCCTTGGTTCTTCCAAAATCGAATTCAGAAAAACTTCCCTCACCCGGAAAACATGAGGCATTGCTCCAAGATAGTTTTACTCTAACGTAGTTAAAAGTCTTAACTAACTGAACTGGTTTGACCAGACCTATAAGTCCCATAGTCAGATCAAGGAAAAGATTGCACTTGGACCATAGAGACCAACGCTTTTTTCCTCATTGAGAGGCACAGTCGTTGATTCTTTTCCATAAAATAATTTTTATCCGAGATTTACTTCATCTATCGTACCATAACAGAATTTGGTCTCACTGTAGTGATGGGATCCATTTAAGAATTTGGTTAGTTTTTGTCCTGGGTGTACCAGGGAAAAGAGTTCCCAGGTTCCCTACACACCCAATATAAAATTGCCTTTTTCACAGATTCAACTGTCTTTAAAACAATCATTTAATGAAACTATAGTATCACTGATCATAATCCTCCAAAATATCCGGTTGAATCCTAATTTCTAATTTTTCCTTCATCGGTGTATCGTGGCATCATTGGCAACCAGAACGCTCACCACCTATCCACGCAGGGGCCTTTTCCATAGGTCCTAGCTCATAGTAATCGGCAATATATTCACTTATAAAAATCAAAATGGAATCTCCGTTGAAGATCAGCAAGATCAACTAATAGATCCATATAAAAGAGCCATGGACTCCTCCGTTGAGGACCAGCAAGGTCAATCAACCAGATCCATTCCCGAATTAATAAATTAAGTCTTACTCCTGGTTCCAATATCTTCCTCGACGCGCGTGTGGATATCTTTGACGACCCAAGGCCTGAGCACCGTATGGTCAGCACCCTCTCGCAGGTCACCTATCCCTTCATAGACAGCTTCCTTGGTCCCTCATCCACCATACCAGAAGCTCACCATTTAAATCGAACCAAGGCTGGTCAAGACCTTGGCTGACCTTGCTATGGGAGACGTCCTCCGTTGACTCTCGGTCAGCTATTGTAACTTTATCAGACAAGCCCCCACGACCTCATTCACAAGACGGTCAAAATGCTTCCCTAGCATTTTTGACATAAAACAGTCATTTAAAAACAGGTTATACATATAATTTCTATAACAAACTCTCGTCTTTCCACATTGTTCCACATCAATCCTCATTTATTTCATATGTATTCCCATTCTCATCACATCATTTTCCATCTCATCACATCTGTTCTCATTTATCCGCATTAGATCTCATCCACTCGCATTAGATCTCATCCACTCGCATCTACCCATATCCACATCTCATCACATCATATTCATTCACATCACATATCACATCTATCCCAATTTACATCACATCTCATTCATTCACATCCCGATTCACATGACATCACATCTCATTCATTCACATCCCGATTCACATCACATCACATCTATTCACGTCCATCACATCTATTCACGTCCATCACATTCATTTACATCACATCCATATACATCCATCACATCACATTCATTCATATCCACCATCCATCACATTCATTCATTCATATCCACCACATTCACTCTCATAACCATCCCATCACATACATTGTATCCACATTATATCACATCACTTCTATCCACATCATATCTCATTCATCCACATCCATCCAATCGTTCACATGTACGACTACTCACATCTATCCATACATTCATATCTATCACTTCACATCCACATATATTCATGTCACATCACATCACATTCTTTCACATACACATCCACATCCATTCTTTCACATACATCCACATCCATTCTTCACATCCACATCCATTCTTCACATACACATCCATATCCATTCTTCACATACACATTCGCATCCACATCCATTCTTCACATCCACTCTTCACATACACATTCACATTCCTTTTCACATCACTTTACATCTCATCCATTCATTCATTCACATCTATCTTGATTCACATCACATCTCATTCTCATTTCTATGCAGTTTTTAGTTTGATTTTCTTTTGAATACAAGGAGTATTTCTTGAATCAATATCCTCAAAACTTCTTGATTGGAATTCTGAATTTTATACCAGAATTCCTCGAATTCTATAACCTTGATCCACAGATCAATTTGAAGGGTCTCAAACTTAGTTTCATATTTGGCGGGAGTTTTGAGTGTATTTTTCTAAATTGGTAACACCTTCTTTCCTCGAAGAGTTTGGTCTTGGTCATAGTCTGATTCAAGGTTTAAGTCGGATAAGATTTTTCCTGAACTATCCTTCTCGAAAAGGTTTAATAATTCAGTTACTATTTTACTGAATTTCTTTCTTTGAATATTCACTTAATTGATTTCTAAATTAATTACAAATTCCAATGATAAATAAATTAATCATTTATCTGAATATTTTGATCTCGATAGATTTCTTGAATTTTCTTTTTACAGTCTGGGTGAATAAAAAACGATAGAAATTTCTCTCTTAGAGTATTTAATTATTCATTTATCAAATACTCATAGAATTTAAGAGAATTCTAATTTTGATATAAAAATTCTTTATGCATCTATTTATGCATAAAAATCAACTTCAATGGGAATAACACTTTTATTAAAAAAATCCTTTTATGCATCTATTTATGCATAAAATCAAATTTAATAAGAATAACACTTTTAAAATAAAAATAATTTCTTTATGCATCTATTTATGCATAAAAATTAATTTTTATAAGAATAATGCTTTTATAATAACTTTTTTTTCTTTATGCATCTTTCTATGCATAAAAATCAAATTTAATGAGAATAACACTTTTGAAATAAAAATAATTTCTTTATGCATCTATCTATGCATAAAAATCAAATTTAATGACAATAACACTTTTGGAAAAAAAATCCTTTATGCATCTTTCTATGCATAAAAATCAAATTTAATAATTAACACTTTTGAAATAAAAATAAATCCTTTATGCATCTTTCTATGCATAAAAATCAATTTTAATGAGAATAACACTTTTGAAATAAAAAAAATCCTTTATGCATAAAAATCAATTTTAATGAGAATAACACTTTTGAAATAAAAATAATTCCTTTATGCATCTTTCTATGCATAAAAATCAATTTTAATGAGAATAACACTTTTGAAATAAAAATAATTCCTTTATGCATCTTTCTATGCAAAAAAATCAAATTTAATGAGAATAACACTTTTGAAATAAAAATAATTCCTTTATGCATCTTTCTATGCATAAAAATCAAATTTAATGAGTATAACACTTTTGAAATAAAAATAAATCCTTTATGCATCTTTCTATGCATAAAAATCAATTTTAATGAGAATAACACTTTTGAAATAAAAATAAATCCTTTATGCATCTTTCTATGCATAAAAATCAAATTTAATGAGAATAACACTTTTGAAATAAAAATAATTGCTTTATGCATCTTTCTATGCATAAAAATAAAATTCAATAATTAATATCAGTGATATCCATGCATATTCATAGATGAATATGTACATGTAGTAATTAGAATATTTTAGATGCAAAAATGGTGGTAATTACTCTTTTGGAATAACATAAAAATAAACTTTCTTTTCCATAAAATTCTGGAAAATTTTACCATAACCTCCTTTGTATGGTTGACCATTTCTCATTTTTATCATTCTTTATTTAACTTAAATTAAGCCAAATTAGATTTATAGAACTCTAATCTACACAATTTTCTAAATTCAAGAGAGAAAATAATAAAAAGAGTTTAATTAATTCTTTAGTTAATCTTTCTAGGATTAAGAAAGGCTTGAATGTAAAGAAGAGAAGGGGTGGCCTTTTCCTCAAAGGCATAGCATTTGAATTTAATTCAATCAACTGTAAAACATGAAAATCAAGAAAACCATAGATTTAAAATTAAACAAGTAAGAAAATTAACTTACATAGAGCTTATAAGCTCTCCTTTGGCTTGAGGGATTGAGGGTTCTACTCTTGTTTGAAGCAAGAGTGGCCACCAATTCACTTTGGAGAGGATCAGGCCAAAAATAATTGAATTATTAAGAAATTCAATATAGATGGCTCAGGATAGGGGAGCAGAGTAACAATGCATAAACACCTTTAGGCTTTTACAAAGGGGGAGGCTTCTATTCATAGGAAAAAGTGAGCCTCTAACCAAGCAAACTGATTCTAGAATTTTCCAGATCAATTTGGTAAATTTTTGACCATTTTTGGGTCAGTTCGGCTTACTTTTTGGATCTAGTTTTGAAATAGGAAAGAGGAGAGATGAAATATCTCATTTTATTGATTTAAAATTGGGGTAATGATGAGAAAAAAGGCACCTACTTCATGAGGGGAGATCCCCACACTGAGGTGTCAAAATTTAATTTTTTAATTGTTTTCTTTGGTCCTTAGTCCACTCTTCATCTTATGTGAGCATTTACTCATTTTTTAGGGGGGGTTCTTTTATTCTTCAATTTATCTCCTCCCTACATTTGGATTAATCTTATTGGTCCATAGGAACCTTAATTGGACCATAATCCTAAAATTTTTAAAAATTTAGACCTTTAGGCTAAGGTCCTTTTTACCTATTTTCAATCAATTCTAATTACACATTGGAAAGTTCTTTTTGAATTTCTATTTCAGGGGAAATCATTTTAGACACTACGAGGATTTTTATATCCAAAAATATCTCAATTTTAATTTACCTCCCTCTAGACATTTTCTCTCTCCAGGCCAAAACAGGGTAAAATAGGATCTTTCTTTTATTTCTGACAGGGAAATAATTATAAGATCAAAAAGGGAGGTTCTTACACCTGCACACCTCAAAAGCTAGAGGGAGAATCTTACATATGGGGTCAAGTCATAACTTGATCTCGTATGAAACCTGGGTAGCATTAGATAGACCATGCCTTGAACCCATTGATGCGCAAGTACGTAGTGTTCACTTAATAACTACGAGAGATGAGGGATTTTTAAGTGTTAACATTTCAATCAGAAATAATTCCTTGGTCGGGAAGATGTTTTGTCATGTTTGCAGGTTCCATGGAAGAGGAAATGATTCTAGGACGATCCTAGATTTGCGCTAGCAAATGAAATATCCAATGGGAAGAGAGGACATCTTTGTTGAGAAAGGGCGACAAGGTCATGTCCATACCCTTATGGAGCTTGACAAACAGAGGGAAACAGATCATAAATGATGAACAAACAACACAGAATATAGTGGCAACACCTCATAAAACAGAACAAGCATTAGTCCCACGAAACTCGCACAAACCATACCCAAAATCCAAGGGTACACAAAAGTGGGTGCCCAAGATTTAACTTAAAAACCAACTTCACAAGAAGGACACCATGAATAATATGGGGACCCCACAAGAAGAATCTGCAAAAAAATCAAAAGTCACCTTGCTGTGACACAAACAGATTGGCAGGACTCCAAGCATCCCAATAGACCTCAAGGGTTCCATAACCAATGGGTCCGAAAAGACTTACTACGAGCAGAAGGATACTACCAAGGCAATACGGTAATTATATGGGTACCCAACCCCACTCAGTGGGTGGCCAACACCACAAGCAGTTCAAGTCATAAAAGAGAGAGTAGTAAAAGCATACAGCATCAACTCTCAACCCAAGCAGGAACCTCGCCCACCTTTGTGTGGAGGAAAAAGACAACTCAGCAAAATGGGTTGGGAATGGCCAAAGCAATGACTGTAGCCACTTCGGTCACAGAATTGAACAAGGAACCTAAAGGTAGAAACAAAGAAGTTCAACAAAGGGACACAGATAGAAGCCCTCCACCACAAGACACAATAACAACATTGTTCAGTTGGGTGGAAGTAAGAATTAAAAACTCCCACATAGAGCTGAAACGACTGCATCAACAAATACCCCAAAAGTGTCCAGGTGACCCCTTAGTTCTCGTGGCAGTAAAAAAGAAGGGTGCCCAATGGTTGCACAATGGGTACAAGGTAAGTAGGGTATCATTCATTCATTATGTGCATGTTTGACTGCTTGAGCACGAAGGAAAAAACGAGAAGGTATCAATTTTATGCATTCATGATTCAAAAACGTTCATGCCGTGAACCAATTCAAAAACGTTCACGCATGAAACGGTCATTTCTCACATAGGCCAATTAAGCAACGCCATGTGGTTTTCTTCATTAAGCCACCCTGTCTGACGGGGCTACATTATAAGTTTCATAAAACCTCAATGTTTCATGAAACCTAACTTCATGGCCTGCAGGTTCACAAAATCACTTTGACCCTGCACCTTCATGCCATAGCCTTCACTTGTCCATTAACACACCCTCTGATTGCTCCTACACTAACACACTCCTCATTTCAACTAACCGATTACCCATTAACAAAAAAAAAAAGAAAATGAAAAAGAAAAAGAAAAAAGAAAAGATGGTATCAACCCCACCAGTCGGAAGACTGATGTGTTGTTCATCTATAGATGCGTCGGCCTTAGAGTCGGAAGCTCTCGAGACCCCAGCTGCAACTCAAGCTAGCACCACTAGATACCTAGCAAGTCAGAAAAAGAAGTCAATGCGGGTCTTGAAGTTGAATGTTTTGGGCCCTTATGCCCAAACCTTCCAAGGGGCCATCATCAGCAAAAGAAGCCCTCATAGCCCATGGAAAGGTATCCCTTACCACAGCCCAAAATGCCTCCAAATTCTGGAAAAGGCTGAAGTCAAAGCAAAGCTGGACAAGGTTGGCTTGGGGAAAATCCATGATGAGGTTACAGAAAAAGCTTGCAGGGCCATGTCATTAATGATGCGGGTCAAGCCCATCGACAGATATAATAGGGTGTCTTTAAACAGAATTGCTAAGGTACATGAGGAGAAGAGGAGAACTGATCCTACTATGTCCATAGAGATATGGAGAACTACTTGAAGGCTCACCAATCCAAGATTTGTAACCCATACCTGCTCACCCAAGTTCTTAATCATGTAGCAAAAAGGCCTTTAAACAGAATTGCTAAGGTACATGAGGAGAAGAGGAGAACTGATCCTACTATGTCCATAGAGATATGGAGAACTACTTGAAGGCTCACCAATCCAAGATTTGTAACCCATACCTGCTCACCCAAGTTCTTAATCACGTAGCAAAAAGACCTCTCCCAGAGCTTGAACCGGTGGAGCACTTGCAGTAGCTGGCACCACTACCAGAACAACCAACACTAAAAGCTGAAGATATGCAAGAGGGGCAGGCTATCTTCATGGAGACCCAGGCAATAATGAAGGAAATCAAGAAGGGGAGAAAGAAGAAGATAGAGAAGAAGACGAGGGGAGTAATTCCACATATAGCTGGCCGAATTGCAAAGATTAGAGGCAAAAGTGGCCCAAGAAATCTGAACATATGAAGAAGCATTGCAAGGGACCACCATCAGCCAAGCCACAAAGGAGCCCTTGCAACAAGTTACTCCTTTGACAAGCCCGGCTCAAATGATATTCACGGATCTATCTCCACTCAAGGATTCAGCTTTGGTAGACACGCCAATAGAGACAGTGCCCGAACAAGAAGCACCAGTATAGGCTGAGGAAACACAAGGCATTGAGGCGGCCACAACTCAAGTACATGAAACATAGGCCCCCAATGAAGCAGGCAAAAGACAAAGAAGTGCAAAGCCCTCAAGACCAAGCAAAAGAAGGCGGTTGGAAGATGAGGAAAGAATACCCCCACTAGCCTCCCTACAGAAAATGGACTATCAACAATTCTTGCAAGAGACCATGGAAGGGCTGGATGAGTTGCTAAACCAACCATAGGCTAGGCTCGAAGAAGGTGCAAGCACAAGTGCAATTTGGGAGCAAGAACAAAAGGTTTGGCAGTGCCACCTCCTCACAATGCACATGCTCCACGACCGTAACACCACCCTTTGGAAGTAGGTTAACGATGCATACACACAAGTGCAAACCTTAAAAGACCACTTGGCAGTAGCTGAAGCTACCCATAAGGATGTAATCATGAAAAGCTTGAAGGTCGCGGAGGAGCAAGAGAACAGGTATAAAGCCTTGGAAAGCAATAACATGGTCCTCAACCAAACAATTGTACAAAGAATCATGAAAAATGTAGACCTCAAGGAAAAACTAGAACAAGCTAAGGAGCAGCTTTAGAAAGAGGTCACCCACACTAATGAGCTCACTACACTTCATGCCCACCAAGTACAGGAGCTCCAAACCAATGCCAGGGCCAAAGAAGAAGAATTGCAAAGCTAGATCCAGCAGCAACAAGAGAGGGAACAAACAAACAAGGCCCATGCAGAAAACATAAGAACACTTAACGACACAATAAGTGCAAGCCATGTCAAAGTGCAAAGGAAAGAATTGGCCCACCAAGAAGAAATGGCACATCTTACATATAGCAACTACACAACATTCAGAGGCTGGCTGTCCAAAGGCTCCAACAAATTACTGAAGCTCAAGAAAGAGAAGCAACGGCCAAGCATGCCCAAGAGGAAGCAACCAGAAGATTCGAGGAGTTAGATGGTGCAAGGATGGTTCGAAAAACTGCAATTTCAAACCTCCTCAGCAACATTGATTCTGGCTTACAAGAGTTAGAACGTTGGTTGGCGATCCAAGATGGAAGTCAGTGGCCGGAGCCTAACAATGACCTCCGCCTCCTCCTTGAGGATGCCTTAGAGTTGGGTCAGTTTGCCAGTAACCCCTCGGGCCCCTCCTCAAACTCTCACCTTATTTTTGTCTACACTAACAGTCTCTTTACTTAAGTATGATATAAATCTATGTGAAGACATAGGCCTAGGTGAACTAACCCTAATTAAACAAAATGCTGAAAGAGATGCTGACCCTACAATAATAATGGGAGTTTTACAGGGAGACATAGTATTAACTAATCTACAAGACATCTTCTTTTACCCTTTACATCCTATAGTGCTCAACCTTCGTAGTTGATGTTGGGTCCTCCAAAATTCTGAATTTCTGGACAACAGTGTTGAAAAATTAGACCTATTTGTCCTAGATGACATTCCTGAGACACTGGCCAACTATGAGGTAGTAGCACATAGTTACCAATGGATTATAAGTCATGGGTGACTCGAGGTATATAATACTCACCAGCATCTAAACTTATGTGAGTCTACTTTATATCATCCTTTTGGCATTCTAAATCTATAATCTAATATCTACAAGCACTTAGAAGCCATGTTAACAAATGTACAGTACAATTTTGATGCTACCCACATTGAATATCCCACTATCAATTCCAAAGAGATCCCTAAATTACAAGAATTTATAAAGTCTCACACAAGCCTAGCCAACCACCCCCTAGCACAGGTTAGGGTCAAGAAGAATCCTCTTCCTCACTTCAAAATCAACTTACCCTATCGATTCTAATGTCGCTACTAGTATGCTACTTAACCCCTACCCTAATATGCCATCTACTAACACATCTCAAGCTGACTGCATTTTCTCAACCTTCATTCCTCTCAACAGATGGATTTTCCCACTAACCCTCTCACACCTGAGGAGATACTAACACCTCACCCATCTCCACAATGGCACTCTCAAGAGGTACGAAATCCTATTCCATAGGATAATATTAAAGCCTTCACTGATGACACCATTTTGGAATCTTTTTCAGGTGTAGAGTATGAGGGTCTCATTCGTGCTGGCAACCCTCTTTTAAAGCCAAAATTGATGTTCAAAGTCCTCATACAGATCATTCCATTTGAGCCAACTCGACAAATCATGCCAGAAGCCTACTCTGAAATCACACCAACAAAACAGCATAATGTGCCATACCCTCTACGAGCTCCATGCCCTGATTTAGAAGAATTAATTCCTTTGGCTGGAGAGGGAACATTATGGGAAAATGTGGCAAAGCACACAAAGTTGGCAAACCCCAGTTAGCTGACCTGCTGGAAATAAGGATCGTTACCTTCATGATCAGGATCGTTACCTTCCACAGGTGGAGGAAGGCACACCCTATACACATAAGAGGCAGCTATGCCACCATTGTCATTGATGAGGTGCAACCCAAATTGGAAGATTTTCGCATACAACGAGACTGGCGGAAGGAGTACCTGACAATTTTGGAGTACAGCCAGGTCTATATGTGCACGCCACTAACACATCGGGTTGACTTTTTATACATGCCAGTTAAGAGAAGATGGACACCAGAGTGGAGTTTCAGGAAGCCAAAAGGTGCGACTCCCATGTTTGCTATAATTTTCCAATCTTCATGCCAGCAACATTTGTTGGCATACGGGAGCAAAGACAACAAATGCTTGCATGGATACAAGCATGGTGAAGAATTCCAGACCCAGCAATTGTGGCTAGTGTCAGATTTTTAAAATTGCTGGTGGTGCTGATTGATCAACCCAAGGAGCCCTATGATGGCTATGAAGCTAAACAATTGAAGTTCGACATGAATCAAGGGTCATTTGATAGGGGCATGATGCTCTACTACCACCGTCTAAGATGTCTCCCATGCTACATGCATATAACATTTGAAGACTGTTGAAAACCAGGTAGAGGGAGAGGAGACACACACACATGAGCAAACCCTAATGTATATTGCAAACCCTAACCATAGAGGAAAGCCATCTCTCTTCTCACACAATGCATAAAGCCATAATCCATAATACACAAGACACACTATGTGTTGTGTCCACACACATCTAACCCTAGCTAATGTCCACACACTATGACCAACTGGACGTGGTCATTTATGTCTCACACATGTTCCTACTACCTAACATGCCAGCACATAGCACAGCTGGCATATACTGACATCGAGCTTGAATCTCAACAGCCCCTCTCTCAAGCTCATGATGTACTGCCATAGATGAAGATGTAGATGAGCTTGGGCTATCAAAGCTCTCAACACTCCCCCTCAAGCTCATCCCACGTACTCCCAACATAGTACGGAAGTACTCAAACTTCTCCTTGCTAAGTGGCTTTGGTAAAGATGTCGGCCACGTGCTCTTTAGTCTTCACATATTGTAGATCCACTGTACCATCCAGCACTTTCTCTTTGACAAAGTGATAATGGACCTCTATGTGTTTCGTTCGCGCATGAAACGCTGGATTCTTGGCCAACTGTATACTGCTCATGTTGTCACAATGAACAACCTTGCCATCAATAGGCTCACCCAAATCTGCCAAGAGACTCTTTAACCATATTCCTTCACAAGTAGCAATGGCTACACCCTTGTATTCAGCCTTTGTACTAGATAAAGCAACAGCAACTATAGGTTGCTTCTTGCTACTCCAACTCACCATGGCACTTCCAAGTGTAAAGGCATAACCACTAGTAGACCTCCTGTCATATGAGCTACTACCTACCCAATCTGCATCTATGTAGCCATGTATATCAAAGTCTTTACCACTCTCATAAAGAAGACCATAATGTGCAGTGGTCTTTACATATCGCATAATGCGTCTCACTGCATCCAAATGAGGTTTTCTGGGGCTCTGCATGAATTGGCTTACTAGCCCCACAGCATAACTCAAATCCGGGCATGTGATAGTCATGTAAATGAGACTACCAACTATCTTTCCGTACATAGATGGATCATCCAACTCCTCACCAAAATCAACCCGCAACTTTACATTCTACTCCAAAGATGTACTCATTGGCTTACACCCTGTCATGCCATATTTTGCCAACATATCTAATGCAAATGCTCAAAAGCATGTGAGGTGTATTCAACACCTCCATCTGTCCTCAAACATTTTATCCAAGAACCATATTGCTTCTCTGCAAAAGCTTTGAAATCCATAAACTTTCCCAACACTTCACTTTTCTCTCTGAGAAAGTAAATCCAAGTCATTCTGCTGAAATCATCAACATGAATGTCACATAATATAAACTGCCTTTAATGGATGGGTTTTTTGCAGGACCCCATACATCGCTATGTACTATCTCAAGTGGCCTGCTACTCATGTTGCCTTCTCTAGGAAATGGCAACCTTGCCTGCTTTCCAAACTGACAGGTATCACAAACATGCATATTCCCACATACTTGAATCTAGGCAGCCCACTAACAATGCCTCTTGCCTGCATGTTCTTTAACCTTTGTATGTTCACATGTCCAATCCTCTTATGCCACATGTCAATGTCCTTTGCCACATTTCTACTTTTAGAGAACATGGCTGATTTCAACTCAGGAATCCCAGCCTCCAGCTTAAATAACCTGCCTTCTTTCTTGCCTTTGGCAATGACTCTACATCCATTTTTGAAATCCTCAACGAAGCAACCATGCTCGTTGAAACGAACCTGTAATCCTTGTTCCACCATTTGACCAACTGAGGCCAAACTTTTTGTAATAGAAGGCACATACAAGACATCTGCCATAGACTTTGTTTCACCATTGTGCATAACCAATGGTACACTTCCATGGTACACTTCCAACAGGTGTAATGGCATGTTGGGTATCATCTCCTATTTCCACATAGCCTTTCACATCCATAGGCTTCATATGCTCAAACCATTCACCATGACAAGTCATATGGTTTGATGCTCCAGAGTCCATATACCAAGTGTCATCATTTTCAGCATTTGTCATCATAGATCCCACAACATGTTTCATGGCAAACAAGTGATTTGCGTTGCCATCATTACTGCTTGATGCATAATTTCCACCATGTTGTGCATAATGTCCACCATGTTGTGCTCTACCCCCTCTCAAATCATTTTGTTTGCGGAAACAATCACGTGCCATATGACCAAATTTTCCACAGTAATGGCATTCCACATCTTGCATAGATGTTTGTTGGCCTTGCCAATGTCCTCTACCACAAGGATTACCTCTGCCTCTCTGAGGTGTATATCCACCACGACCACCTCTAGCACCATATGTAGGCTGAAAATTCTGTTGTGGTGACCTGTCTTGCCATCCACAACCATTACCACGACCACATGATACAAATCTCCCCCTCCTGCCTCTAGATCCTCTATGTGAATAGAAAGCCTAATTTCTGCCACTATCATCATGGCTAGTAGATGCATCATGAAAGGAGTCACTGAGTTTGATTTCCTCAACAAGCAAGAGTGAAACCAACTCATCAAAGTCTAGTAAACCTGTACTCCGAACCAAGATGGATGTATCAAAATATTTATACTCCTTGCCACCCAAGAACACGCAAGGTAATGTCTACCAAATCATCATCAAGCATGGGGGCATTGATTGTTGCCAATGCATCTGCATACTTCTTTATCTCTTGTACATAATCATGGATGCTCCTTCTATTCCGTTTCACATTATGAATCTGTTGTCGCAATTGAGACTTGCGAGCACTCGTGTCTGTATCAAACAACTTTACCAATGTATCCCATGCATCCTTGGGATTCTCAGCATCATGTATGTGTATGAGTATGGCATCCGAAATACATATAGACAGATAATGCAACACTTTGTATGCTCTTTCTAACCATTGCTTATGAGCTATAACCTGCTGTGCTGTGTAGGTTGTCGGGGTAGTTCCGGCTCTGGCTCAGTACCTGTAATGAGATTCCAAAAACCTTTTCCCTTCAGAAAACTTTTGATCCTGTACTTCCATGCTTGGAAGTTCTTCCTATCCAATTTTTCACCCACAATTTGTACTGGATTATCCGACATATTTGTTCAATGTGAATGCACCTTCTGCACATGTCCAAATCTGTAAACAAGCCTTCCTCAACTCAACCACACTCTAATGAGTGTTCCAGATACTCCAAAGTAGTCAACAAACTTCAATTTTGATGTAGAAAATCAAACTGTATACATCCAAAATGAACTGGCTCACGCAGTCCAAGATACCCTGTTTTGATGTGCTTTCCAAGGCTCCAAATTGCAATGTAGTGTTCAATCAAGTGTGGATAACTTGTATTGACACCTAAACAAGCTCAATGTTGAATATCAACACCATCCAAGGTGTGTACATACCAATTTTGTCAAACCCCCTTCTCTGTTTTGAGAAAAACAAAAAAAAATCAAAAAAACAGTAGTAAAATTGCTCTAATTTCTTCAATCCTTGTCCAAATTGAGAGACCAGGCATTCATTAGCTTAGCAATGATGTCCACTAACTCCATGTAAAAGGAATTAGACCAATTGTTTAAGATGAGAGAGTAATTAGTCGATTAATCACACTTTGTTTCAGTGAGAACACAGTAGACAGCCTATTTAATCAGCTCATTTCCAGCTCCATAAGGCATAATTGCTCCAACAAATCATGTAGCCTCCTTCTCTAGTGTATGAACCAACTAATTGCTAAGGCAATTTTGGGATTTATCAAGCACACAAGTGGAATTTGGCCTCCACTTATTAGCAAAATATGTGAAAAACTACCCTGTTTCTCTGTAGATGCTCCACCACCTGCTCCTAAGGGCTTTTGGACTAATTAAAGTGTCAATTGATGGTGTATATGAGTGCCTAACACACTAAGGCATGTGTGTAACCCATCAATGGTATGATTTTTTCCAAAAACTTGCTCTAATTTAGTCAAAAGTTGACCTCTTTTTCTTTGTTTTGTGAGAGCTTCAAAAACAGAGATTTTCAATCACTTATATACATCAAATGTGCTCCAAAATCAGTTGTAGGGCTTGTACATGAGTTGCCAATACATTCATCCTTGTCACATACATGTTTCTTTGCCAGATTTACATCTATTTCACCAGACATCACCGCTTCCAAGCTCCAATGGAAAGCTTCCAAAAAACCAGAATTTTCCTTTGCTTTGGGCAACCCTAATTTGCTTTGTTTCTGCTTGAATCACCTGCAATCCGCTCAAGGATGTTTAGAAGACCTTACCCGGTAGGCCAAGCTCTCAGATCTGATAGAAGTTGGTGTGCTCCAAGCTTCATAGCATCTGATAGAAATTGGTGTGCTCCAAGCTTCATAGCATCAATGGCAAGCTTCACAGCTTTTCTTCACAGTTTCTTCTCCCTCTTCTCTCACTCACTCATAAACCCTAATAGAGAGCACCAGGCTCTGATACCATGTTGAAAACCAGGTAGAGGGAGAGGAGACACACACACATGAGCAAACCCTAATGTATATTGCAAACCCTAACCATAGAGGGAAGCCATCTCCCTTCTCACACAATGCATAAAGCCATAATCCATAATACACAAGACACACACTGTGTTGTGTCCACACACATCTAACCCTAGCTAATGTCCACACACTATGACCAGCTAGACGCAGTCATTTATGTCTCACACATGTTCCTACCTAACATGCCAGCACATAGCACAGCTGGCACATACTGACATTGAGCTTGTATCTCAACAGACATGGTGGACACTGGATTTTGGTGATCCCACTCAATGTTCAGATGCATACTCAGAAATCTCCAATCAAGAAGAAATTTCTACTGACATGAGTTTGGTGACCAGGTCTTTAGACCTTCGTAACAGGTTCTTCTGCTCTGCGGATAGAACCTACATTAGGAAGGGGGAGATGGTAATCCCATTTTAGATTAACAAACATGATCCTCCAATTGAGGACATTAATAAGTGTCATGAAACGGCACTATAAAAGTTGTACATTATGAGATATTGGGCACCCAAGTGTGAATAAAGACCAAATGTATATTAGCCATTTTCTCATAATGAAAAGACACAATCCCCTTTATGCTATAGAGAGCTCTTTCTTATGTCTTGAGTGTTGAAATATACAAGTGAATAGGGTGTGTGCGGGAACAAGCCCTCGGTTAGAGGCTGTAAAAGAAAATGTGTAAATGTGAAAGAACCTCTGTGAAAAGGTGAGAAGAATCTACTAGGAGAGAATAAAGGGTAGCATGAGAAGATTTACGAACTATGGAGATATTTTGGGAGATATTCTGGGAAAATATACAAGTGAATAGGGTGTGTGCGGGAACAAGCCCTTGGTTAGAGGCTGTAAAAGAGAATGTGTAAATGTGAAAAGGTGAGAAGAATCTACTAGGAGAGAATAAAGGGTAGCATGAGAAGATTTAGGAACTGTGGAGATATTTTGGGAGATATTTTGGGAAAAGTGAAGAGGTGGAGAGAATCAAGCAAAAGAGGTGGAGTGAATCAAGGAGAAATTAGTGGGATTAGATGCTTGAATGTAAACTCTATAAATTGAGGCATTGGCCTAATGAGAATTTGCTGGTTTTTGATTATCCATGCCTACATTAAGCTATTTGTTAATTACTTCACTAATCACATCTTAATTATCGTCTAATCACTTTGTTAATGATGTTGATTCTAGCATTTCATCCACCATAGCTCATCACATTCCTGTAATTTCAACATTGAGAGAGATTTAGAGAGAGAGAATTCTAGCATTGTTCCTCTTCTATTCTTGTATGATTCATGCTTGTGTGGGAGAGTGAGAGAGAGTGATTGCCTTATGCGATGGTGCGAGCAACTCTACGGTGACATAATGGAGGTGGAGCTTAGAGGTTTGGAGCTTAACAAGTGAGCTTGGAGGCCTCAAGGGACTCAAGTTCGAAGCATTAGTAAGTGCTCTACGGCAGTTGTGATCTATTTCTCATCCTTTAGGTGAGCATGTGTTTCCATGTAACAGATATGTGAGCAGAAATGCACTAGATGTTGTGCATTCAGATGTATGGGGTCCTATGAAGACCATATCTATGGGAGGCTGCAGGTATTATGTGACTTTCATTGATGACCACACAAGGAAAGTGTGGGTATATTTCATGAAAGAGAAGAGTGAGGTGTTCACTCACTTTCAGAATTTCAGAGTTTTGGTTGAAAAGCAAACAGGGAAATATGTAAAGTGCCTAAGATCAGATGGAGGGGGAGAGTACTTCTCCAATGAGTTCTCTGAATTTTTGAAGAAGAATGGTATTCGGAGACAGTTCACATGCAGATACACTCCGCAGCAAAATGGAGTTGCTGAGCGGAAAAACAGGCACATTGCTGAGATTGCTCAAGCATTGATGGAAGAGAAGAATATGCCGCATTGCTATTGGGCTGAGGCTGTTTCTACAGTAGTATACATCATGAACAGGACTCCAACTGCAGCCATACATGATGTAACTCCAGAGGAGAGGTTTACTGGCAGAAAACCAGATTTGTCTCATTTGAAAGTCTTTGGATGCATTGCAAATGTGCATGTGCCAGATGAGCTGAGAACTAAGCTGGATCCGAAAGTTGAAAAATGTGTGTTTATTGGATATTCCCTTGAGCAAAAGGGATACAGGTGTTATAACCCTACTACACGTGAGTTGAGGTAAGCAGGGATGTTGTCTTTGATGAGATGAGCAGCTGGTATGCTGTTGAAAAAGAAGCTGTTGGGGCTGATGTGAGTGGAAGTGTGGTTGCACAGAATGCAGGTCAGAAATCACAGTCTTTGAGTGGACTAGGAGAGTCCTCATCTAGTGGGTCTATTGATAGACCATGGAGTGTGGTTGCACAGAATGCAGGTCAGAAATCACAGTATTTGAGTGGACCAGGAGAGTCCTCATCTAGTGGGTCTATTGATAGACCATGGAGTGGCAGGCTGCGTCATAATACCAGTCCTGCAAATGTGATTACTGCATCACGTAAAGGAAAAGAGAAAGTGGTTGAGCCCCTTGGTATGCCTGACATTTCTGTAGTGCATTCTCATGTTGATGGAGAGTCTAGTGGCTCAGATATGAGCCTTGATGAGGAGCTTGGGATCCCAGCTATGAGAACACCTGGTGTAAAGAAGGCTATGGAAGCCATGAATGAAAAGCTGCGAAGATCTGGTAGAGTGAAGAACCCTGTGCAGAGGTTTACTTATGATGGTTATGTGGCACATCACTATGCATATATGGCAAAGGTTGTGCAGGTTGTTGAGCCCACATGCATTGATGAGGCTATTGGAAATGTGTGTTGGGAGAAAGCTATGGATGAGGAGATGGATGCACTATATGGAAATGAAACTTGGGATTTAGTGCAATTGCCTTAAGGCAAGAAAGCCATTGGATGCAAGTGGGTGTACAAAGTTAAACATAACAGTGATGGGAGCATAAACAGGTACAAGGCTAGATTGGTAGCCAAAGGATATGCGCAGACATATGGGATTGATTATGAGGAAACTTTCAGTCCAGTTGCCAAGATGGCAACGGTGAGAGTTGTGATAGCAGTGGCTGCGTCAAAGCAATGGTCTTTACATCAGATGGATGTAAAGAATGCATTCTTACATGGGGATTTGCAAGAAGAGGTGTATATGTTGCAGCCACCTGGTTATGAGGATGAGGGTCACCCCGAGCATGTTTGCAGGTTGAAGAAAGCCTTGTATGGCTTAAAGCAAGCACCAAGAGCATGGTCTGACAAGATTTCTGAATATCTTGTCACTATTGGCTTTCATGTAGCCAATGCAGATTTCTCATTGCATGTGAGACATGGTGATAGAGGAGTTGTGCTTGTTGTCATCTATGTAGATGACTTGATCATTACGGGGGACCATGATGCAGAGATCTTTGATGTAAAGATCTTGCTTAGACAGAAGTTTGAGATGAAGGATCTGGGGGAGCTCAGATATTTCTTGGGCATTGAGGTGATTAGGTCACCACATGGTATTGGATTACTGCAGAGACAATATGGCTTGGACATGTTGTCCGAGTATGGTATGACAGGCTGTAAGCCTATTTCTGTGCCATTGGATCAGAATGGCAAGTTGAGTGCAGATTCAGGAGAGATCTTGGAGGATCCTACTATGTACAGGAGCATAGTAGGAAGTTTGATCTACATGACGATCACCAGACCAGATTTGAGCTATGCTGTTGGGTTGGTGAGTCAGTTTATGCAGGTTCCACGGAAATCGCATTTGGATGCAGTGAGACGCATACTGAGGTATGTGAAGTCTACTTTGCATTGTGGACTATTCTATGAGACTGGGACAGAGATAGTGTACATGGGTACAAAGATGCTGATTGGGCTGGTAGTATCTCAGATAGAAGATCTACCAGTGGATTCATGTTTTCTTTGGGGAGTGTTGCTGTGACTTGGAGCAGCAAGAAGCAGTCTACGGTTGCTCTATCGAGTACAGAGGCCGAGTACAGAGGAGCTGCTATGGCAGCATGTGAGGTAGCTTGGTTGAGAAAGCTACTTGCAGATTTGGGTCTATCAGTGGATAGACAAGTTGTCATTTTCTGTGACAACATTAGCAGTATACAGTTGGCCAGGAACCCAGTCTTTCATGCTCGTACAAAGCACATAGAGGTCCACTACCACTTCGTCAAAGAGAAGGTCTTGGCAGGAGATCTTGACCTTGTTTATGTCAGCACAGAGGATCAGGTAGCTGACATTTTCACCAAAGCATTGGGTACAGAGAAGCTTCGCAGATTCAGGGCTTCGCTTAGTGTACATGAGATGGAGTTGAGCTCGAGGGGGAGTGTTGAGATATTGAGCTCGTCTAGTAAGGCGGTGGCCACTGACCCGCCTGGGGGATAGGCCCCACGCTTACACCACTTGCATGGTTGGTGAGATCATGGGAGATATGCGGCCAGTGGGATGACAGGCTGTGTGAGAGCCATTCTAGAGACTAGCATAGTTATAGTGCCAGCTCATTTAGTTGGGTTCACACTATAGAGAACCCGTGTATGTATTGGTTGAGTACCTTTCATATTATGCGTACTCTTATTCTTGTATATGGTGTGTTGAGTGTTGAGTAGAGAAGAAGAAGATTTTCAGCCTCTCACCTTGTGTGTTCTCTATTAGGGTTTTGTGAGTGTGTGTGTGTGCTTGCAAGAGCTCAAGCTCTCTTCCCCCCTGCATCTTTTCAGTCGGCATGTGGGTGCAAACGTTGGATGAGGCTCTCCTCGTTTGTCGGCCATCTGACTGTGCACAACAGTGCAAACCAACAAACCCAGCTACAGAGCAACCCGACTGATCGGCATAACATCGCTGAGAGCTGCCAGCTAGAGAGCCAACAACCGACCACCCCCATCGTTTGACGGCAATGGGAGTGAACTACAACGTTAATGGTAGCACACATGTCTCTTAAGAGACAAGAATTAACACACCGTCATTTTGCCCTTTATATTTTTCTTGATTGGCCTCAAAGACACTATGTGGGATAATTGCACAAGGATAATTGCACACAACGAGGTAGCTTCTGACGAGCCGCGGGGGAAGAGAAGAAGAAGAAGGAGAGAGAAGAAGATATATATATATATATATATATTTCTTTTATGAAAAAAAGAAGTATTTATCTCTTCCTTCTCTATACAGTTGTGGAAGGGAGAAGTATCTTATTTCTCTCTCTCTCTCTCTTTTCTTTATTTGAAAGAAAAATTGGCAAACGAGGAGCACCTCGTCCAACGTCTGCACCAACACTCTCTTTTTTTTTTTGAAAGGAAAATTGGCAAACGAGCAGCACCTCGTCCAACGTTTGCACTAACATGTCGTCATCAAGTGACAATTTGTTTGCAACATAACTTCGACATGGATAACCATTATTCTACTCTAGAACAATAAATTTATTTGTTATAACAACAACTTCAAGATGTTGAACACCAATTACAAGACCGCGACAAACAATTGCGAGACTCGAACGCTGGGGATGACCGAATTGCTAAAATTTTGCAAGCCACTCATGCACCTAGTTTTCCAAATAAAAATGTATCTAATGTGGCTAATTCCCAGTCAAATGATGTAAATTAAAAGCCCCAGCTTAGCCACAATAGCGTGCACGCACCATGTGCTGATTTGCAGCACAAATATCCCATCTTTTGTTATAAATGCCATAAGCTGGTGTCTTAGTGCCTTGCTAAACTTCCAAAGGACAATCCTTCGACAAAACTCCGATATATTGAAGAGGATAGTGCTATCGAGATGATCTCGACTTTGCTCCAGATTGGAATGAAGATGCTCTTCAATCCAAGGTGAACAACATAGAATCGGTATGCTTCCCTCGATACATGCTTTATTACGAATGAAAGGTCATGAAGTATGTGTTTTACATGATGATGGTAGTTCACATGACTTCATCTCTAAAAAACTTGTTAAGAAACTCCAACTTGAAACTTCTCCTTCTACTTATAAAGTTAAATCTGCTTTTCAAGGAACTAGGTACAATGGCACACGTGAAATAAAAGATCTCAAAATTTCTATTGATTCTCATAGTAGGGAAAAATAAAATTTTCTTATTGCATCTCTGCAATCCATAGATGTTATTCTTGGTATGCCATTTAGACACTAATGTAATCGACGATAGATTAATTATCATACACACACGATGTCTTTCAATTTCAATAATCAATCTCTCTCTTATCTGGTCACTCTTCCCTTGAAATGTTTCCACTCATCTCTCACACACAAGCACGTTGTGCATTAAGGAAACATGAGAAAGTGTACATGGTTTATGTTAATGAAGTGGAAACAAAATAATTTTCTCTTTCACCACCACAACATTTTTTTTTCTTCATTTAATGATTGTTTTGTGGATGACTATCCTCCCCATCTACCTCCTTATCATGGTGACTTAGACCATAAGGTAGAACTTCTTCCAGGCATTCAACCTCCTCACAAAGCACCATATAGACACGGCCCTTTGCTCCAACAAGAAGTGCAAATGTCAAGTAGTTGAATTGATTGACAAAGGTCTCATTCGCCCTAGTAGTTTCCCATTTGGTGTGCCTCTCTTGCTTGTGTAGAAAAAGAATAAAACCTTTAGGATGTGCATAGACTATAGAGCACTAAATAAAGTGACTGTTAAGAACCGCTACCGAATCCCTAGAATTGATGACCTATTAGATAAATTGAAAGGTGTAAGTGTATTTAGTAAAATTGACTTAAAGTTTTGGGTATCATCAAATTTGTATGGATCCTATTGATATCTTCAAGATTGCTTTCCGTACACAATCAGGACATTATGAGTTCATTGTCATGCGCTTCGGTCTCACTAATTCTCCTACCACATTTGCACACATGATGAACAATTTTTTTATAGATTTTCAAAACTCTGTGATTGTTTTCTTTGATGATATTCTCGTTTACAACAATCACTCTGGAAAGAAGAACACAAGGATCACTTACGCATTGTCTTTGATTTGTTACGAAAAAATCAATTATATGCTAACCCTAACAAATGTTCTTTCTTTCAAACTGATATGGAATATCTAGGCCATATTGTATCAGTCGATGGTATTTGAGTAGACCCTAAGAAAGTCCAAACCATTCTTCGAGACTAGCCTACTCCAAAAAATGCCCATGAAGTTAGATCTTTTCTAGGTCTAGCAAGTTTTTACCGCAAGTTCGTCAATAATTTCTTGCTCTCATTGCTCTCCCATTAACTATCTTGCTTTGCAAGAAGACAGTTTTTTGATGGGGTGACAGTCAAAGCGAAAATCCTTTGAAACTTTAAAGTACTTATTGACCCATGCACCTATCCTACAACTACCCGACTTTGATCGTCCTTTCTTTTTAGTTGTCATAGATGCTAGTGGATTTGGCATAGGCGTAGTCCTCATGCAAGATGACCATCCCATAGCTTATGAGAGCTAAAAGCTCAAACCCAATGAAGCCAAGTATAGGACCTATCTCACAAGAACTTTTGGCTGTTTTCGATGCCCTCAAAATATGGAAGCATTTTCTTATGGGATTTGAAGTACTAAGGATCAACAGGCTATCAAGAACTTGTTGACCCAATCTTTAATATCGGATCGCCACATCCAATGGGCTTATTTTATCCAAAATTTTCACCCTATTATCAAATATCAACCAGGCCACGTTAATGTAGTGGCAGATGCTCGTGCAGACCTCTTGATGATAACCAAAGCTGTTTGCAATTCTAATTCATTTGACGAACTTAAACATGCTTATTTGAATAATGTGTCTGTTATTCAAGTGAAATCTTTCAATGCCATGATTGATTCATGTGCTAATGATCCCCACACATGCTCACAATTCTTCGCAGCAACTAAATGATTACTCTTATGCAAATGGATTTTTGTTCTTTCAAAAGAGACTTTGCATCTTTGCACCATTTAGAGAACTAGTAATAACTGAGATGCATGCTCCTGCATATATGGGACATAAAGGAATTCAATCCACATTAGTTGCATGTAAAGAATATTTCTTTTGGCTTGATATGAAAGATGACTGATTACAAAATTTGTGTCTGAATGTATTGTTTGTCACTCAACGAATCAAACACCATCAATCGTTTGGTCTTTTAATGCCCTTACCTATTCCCAAAGGTCCATTGGGAAGAGATTTCAATGGATTTTATTACTGGCTTGCCAACTACCTCATCTCATAATGACATGATATAGACCATAGTTAATAGATTCAACAAGCAAGAATACTTTGCACCTTGCAAGAAGACCCTGTCTACCCCTCAAGCTGCTAAGCTATTCATTAAGACTATCTTTCCTCACCATGGCTTTCCCAAAGTCATTCTCTCTGATCGAGATGGCCACTTTTGCCATCATTTTTGGGTTGATTTATTCAAGACCTTAGGTTCTAAAATAGACTTTACATCCTCTTTCCATCCCGAAAGTAATGGCTAGACTGAAGCTACCAACAACACTATTATGGATCTTCTTAGATCCCTGACCCTCTAATTGGGATCAACATTTGCCTCTACTTCAATTTTCATACAACAATACCTCCCATTCAACTACTGGTTGAGCTCCCTTTGAAATTGTCTATGGCTAGAAACTTCCCATTCCTGTATCTACCATAACTAGTGATGTTCCAACTGTTGACACTTTAGCTCATGACCATGCTACTATTCTAGCTAAAGTCATTGAATCTATCAAGGGAGCACCACAATTGAAATACACCGCTTAAGCTAACAAGAAACAACAACTAATAAAATTCAAAGAAAATGATTTAGTTTGGCTATGCATAGAGAAAAGACGCTTAAAGAATATTGCCAGCATCGTCCTAGATTCTATGGACCGTTCACAATTATCCAACAAATTAATGAAAATGCATTCCGCTTGTTCCACATTAGTTTATTGAGACCCTTTAAAGGCCCCACTCCTGCTCACCTTGTTATTGATGACCATCCTCTCCTCGAGGATGACTCTGAAGTTCTAGTGCTTGAAAGTATTACTGTGACCATGACCAAATAACCACTCGTACCAGCACTGTGTTATTTTGTGAAGTATAAGATTTATTCTATTGAGGAATCACAATGGATTCTTGAAACATCACTTACCCTACACTACCGACACTTGATTTTGGCATACCATTCACATTCACATTGATTATTATGGACACCGATTCGCTAGGCTGAGTTAGTGTCATAGTTCTTCCACATGGTTTGGTGCCGATTCGCCGACTGAGGCAACACATTCATTTAGTGCCGATTTGCCGGGGGCTGAGGTAGCACATTCATTTAGTGCTGATTTGTCGATTGATGCAACACGTTAGTTTAGTGTCGATTTGCTAATTGAGGCAGTATGTTGATTTAGGGCCGATTCGTTGACTGAGACAGCATGTTGATTTAGTGCCGATTCGTCGAGACTAAGGTAGCACTATAGCATGAGGTTGGCCACCCTTGCTTTTGTTTATTTCACACAACTGAGGAAAGTTGCTTTTTAACCCTGCAGTATCATGTGTTATGGAAATGTGAATTGTGGAATTATTTTATATTTTATGTAATATTTATGGTACACTCATTTGCCACACAGTCGTGAATGGCTATACGTAAGAGTGTGGAGCAGTGGTCGTGAATGGCTATACGCAAGAGTGTGGAGCAGTGGTCGCATTATCATGTTGGGTGGATAAGCAAGATTTAATGTGTCTTGTGTTTTTGGTGAGTAGAGAAGTGCATGGAGTAACGTGGGTGCGATGGATTTTGGCCGATGCACAACCGTCGGATTTTGGTGTGTGCCGATAGTCACCCGCCCATAGTTTTATTTAATTAATTTGCTATAAGGGTTGTTGCAAGATCAGGGTGTCCAGTTTTATCCAGTTTATGCTGGACTGGGACAATGCTCGGAGAGCAAGTTTTGGGGGGCAAGGTACTTAAAATGAGATCAAGAAATTAATAGAAAATACGCTTGCCCTTGAATTAACCCAATATAGCTTAAATTAATATAAATTAGTCTAATTAATTAAAATTAATCAAAAATATGATGAAATGATTAAAAAATGATCTTTTCATACTTAGAGTAATCCAATTTATTTTTCCATACATGCACCATTACGAGCACACTAGTCCCTATAGGTTTTATATGATTCACATCAAAAATGTAATTTTACTAATTAGATTATTAATATTTACAGGCCTTCTGACAGTTTGGAAGAATTTTGAAAAAGAGATCATTAAAAATCCAACCATTGGATTTGTAATTTTTACTAACCACCACATTCTACTAATGTCTCAGTCTCTACCCACTCTTTTGATCTACAAGATTGAGGATTTTAAGTGGTAGCTATTGTGGGTACAAAAAGTGGTGTATATTATAACACTTTAAAGACCTTGAAATATTTAAAGAAAATAGACAAATATCTTAAAATTTTCTCAAAAAATCAAGTTAAGCTCCATATTATGTGAAGATCTAAGGTACAAAGTGGGAATCTCATATGAGTTTATATGTAAAAGATATTAGCATTTTATGGAATCAGTTCAAATTTGGGACAGGGTGTATACATTGACTTTGTACCTAAGAAAATGAGGACTTTTGACTATCTAATGCTTAATCAAATTATGCAACTATATTTCCAACTTTGAATATGATGTTCCAACAAAAGAGCTTGAAACGAAATTCCTTCATTTACTAGGAGAGATTAGCCACTAAAGGTAAACAAATGCCTGTTTTTTTACTGTTTACAGGGTGCCTGAGTGGACAAAACTGGGCACCCTGATCTTGCAACCACCTATAATTTGAATGTAAATATCCAAGCTTGGGGACCAAGTTACTTTTTAATATTAATGACCCAAAGTGGAATGTATCAAGCTATTTTTGAGCACTTGCTTTTTGCTAATACATAAATATATGCGGGAGGAAGCGTGCTCACCCATGCATGGGGGGAGATTGAACCCACACTCTCTTTGTTGTGCATAGTTGCTATATTTTTCTCTTTCTAGTTTATTTGCAAAACTGGAAGCTATGGTTATGGAAGTCTATTAACAACAATATGTGCATGTTCCTGCTAAAGTGAGAACAAAGTTGATCCAAAGGCAAAGAAATGCATCTTTATTGGTTATGATATGGAGCAAAAAGGTTATAAATGTTATAACCCTACCACTCATGAGATGCAAGTAAGTAGAGATGTTGTCTTTGATGAGATGAGTAGCTGGTATGCACCAATAGTGAAGGCAACAGAAGATGCAGATGTAAGAAGTGTTGATGTTGCACCACATGTAGAGCAGCAATCAAAGGTTCTTAGTGGACTTGGAGAGTCCTCTAGCAGTGGATCCAACATTAGCCCATGGTCAGGCTGATTGAGGACAGATGTAGGTACGCATGTATCATGCAGAGGGAAGGAAAAGGTAGATCAACCTTTTGTGTCTGATCTGTGAGCAGGTCAGACACATGTGGATGGTGACTCTAGCAGCTCTGAGCAGAGCCTTCATGAGGAGCTTAGCATTCCATCTGTGGTCTTTCTTGGTGTAAGGAGAACAAGGGCTATTTTGAGGACACGTGGCAGTGATCTAGGTGTACGTGGGTCTAGAAGGGTTAGGTACCCTATTGAGACAGGTTGAGATATGATGGATATACAGCCTGTCATTATGCTAACATGGTTAAAGAAATACAAGAATTGGAGCCCACTTGTTTTGATCGAGCACTTGGAAATAAGAAATGGGAAGATGCTATGAATGAGGAGATGGCAACATTAGATACAAATGCAACATGGGAGTTAGTGCCTTTGCTTAAGGAAAAGAAGGTAATTAGATGTAAGTGGGTGCATAAAGTCAAGCATAACATTGATGGTTCAGTGAGCACGTATAAGGCAAGATTAGTGGCCAAAGGCTAAGCACAAACTTATGGCATTGACTATGAAGAGATATTTAGCCCGGTTGTAAGAATGAAAACCGTGATAGCTATCATTGCTATGGTTGCAGCAAAGGGTTGGTCTTTACATCAAATGGATATAAATAATTCCTTCTTGCATGGTGATTTGCAAGAAGAAGTTTACATGATGCGGCCACAAGGTTATGACAGTGATGCACACCCAAATTTTGTGTGCAAGTTATGCAAAGCCTTGTATGGCATGAAGTAGGCACCCAGGAGGGTGTTCATTCTGGTGAAAGGCTTTTGCACTTTTTGAAAGTACAAGCAAAAAGTTGCTAAGCTCACTTGTTAAGCTATGTAAAACAGCTAGTTTTTATTCATTTGTTCTTTCCTACCTTCAAGGTCAATGAATATGCCCTCGCCTTGTCCAACATGGATTACAAATGCAGATTACTCTACTTACAAGATAAGGATATGGCCTGGATGCTTGGACATTGTCAATAACATAGATGGCACCCCCAGGGTACATGTATCCCATTGCAGAGCCTTGATGGGACTGTTCCCAAATTGCATTAGCTTTTATCAACTTCAATGCTTAGCAGTGCTAGACTCATTATTTCGCTTGGCATTAATTTGATGGATATGGATGCCAATATGGAGATGCAAGAAGTGAAAAGTAACATGCATCAACGTTTGCTTTATGTGAACTAAGGGAAAGTACTGTGCATTGACCTTTGCTTCATGTTTGGAGTATGATCTCGTACATGTGCTTATGGTAAGGTCGTACCCATTGGAGCTCCTAGAAAAGTGAGAGAAGGTAGGTGACCAACTAAAATTAGCATGGGATACTGCACCAGTGCTGCATTTTAAGGTTTGAGGATTTAACAACTTTCTTGGTTCTTGGTTCTCTAATTGCAAGGCACAAGGAGTGGGTGATAATTAAATTGTTAAAGGTCATTGGGAAAACCACAACAACAAAATAGGCCATGCATACTCAAACTTTAAGCCCAAGGTATTGGATTGTTGGCTAGTACGAGAGGCCTTGGGTTGCTAAATAGCTTAGAATAAGACTGGTGGTGTTGCAGAAGAAGAGGATTGGCAGTGTCAATAGAAGTACAAGATGGAGAGCCATGTGAAAGGATTGAGAAGGTTATTTGTGAGACAAAGAAATTATTTGTAATGATGAAGGTACTTCTTTTGTGGCCTTAGTCAAGGCTTGTGTTAAGAGAAAGGATCTGTATAGAGGCACTAGAGTACATGATGATATAAAGGGGTTGATTGAAATCTCTTTGGATGCTTTAGTGACTATAATTGCTTGGCATGCACAAGAACATGAATGTTTTCTCTTGGATTGCACCAGTTTGCAGCACATGCCCTTAACTATTTCTAATGGTTGGATGCAAGGCACAGTTCTATGTACAAATGCAGTGCCTTTGCTCATTGAAAGCCTATGGCACCATTTGAGTGTCTAACATGGGGGGGGGAAATTTCGTAGAGAGATTGCCTAACAAATTCTTGGTTGTGCTTGCTTTAGTGGATCATTTATGCCAAGTGGAGTGCTCTTGCCCAAGCACAAGGAGTGCTTAAGAAGATCTCATCTTGGAGTGTTGTTTCCTTGGAGTGTGCCAATTGTAGGATATGCACCACTGGGTCAATGTGATGCAAAGGCACAATTTTACAAAGGAAGACCAAAAAACAAGAACCTTAACACACTAGGTAGATTCATTTTTCTGCAAACAGACATTGAGATGCTTAGAATGGATGTGGCATGGGGGATTCTCTAAAGATGCAGAGACTTTTGTTTTTATCTTGAAAGCATTGGACACCATAGGTCCATTGACAGAGGGGAGATAAATTCATGTAAAGATTGCCAAATGGGGGTTTCTAGGAAACCTTAATGCACTTGCTCTTTTGGATATGTATGCCAAGTGCAATGCTCTCACAGAAGCACAAGGGTGCTTGAGGAACTTTGGTCCTTGGATTGCAGCATTTGCAGGATATGCTCCATGGGAAAGGTGAGAAGGCATTAAACGGTTCCAAACATATGTAGCGTGAGGGCAGGGCCTACCTCCAAATGTAGTGACTTTTCTTGGGTGTTGAATGTGTGAAGTCATTTATGTTTGACAAAGGATAGCCATACATATTTTATGATTATAAGCATAAAATATGGCATCAAGTTCGATTGATAGCATTCACCTACATGCTTTAACTTTTTGGGCATGCAAGGCATCTTGACAAGGCAATCGGTCATCAAAGAGATGCCATCTTTTGATTATTTAATTGCACTATTGGGCATGCAGTCATCAAAGAGATGACATCTTCTGATTATTACACTGCTCTATTGGGTGTGCAGTCATTTATCTTTGATAAAGGATGGCCACATGTATTTTATGAGTAAAAGCACAAAATATTGCATCAAGTTAGATTGATAGCATACACCAGCATGCTTAATATTTACACACACACACACACACACACACACACACACACACACACACACACACACACACACACACACACACACACACACACACACATATATATAGAGAGAGAGAGAGTATGTGTGCACTAGTAGGGAGGAATTGTAAGGAGGGGGAGAGAGACATGGAAGAGCTGAGGGCTGAGGGGATGGGCATGGGAGAGAAGGAGCAATTGAAAGAGAACTTGCTTGATACAATGAACATCTAAACCCTCACAATACACATTAAACATCAAGTTTTGGAAATAGAAAGAAAGTAAGCACATGCCATTTAATGGATAACAGGTCAAACTTTTTTGAAATGTAAAGCATAGGATACACATCAATGTGTGGAAAATGCATCATAGCCTACATTAGCCAACAAGACCTAGCTTCTCATCAAAGGGCGTGCTTTGATTAGAGTGCCTAAAGAACCTATGCAAGATAGAGGTTGCTAACAAAGACATGGAAAGAGCCATGAAGGAGGATGTTGAATTTCAAAGCAAGGTCTCGTCCCATCGAGCAGCTCTACAGGGCATTTTCCATAATACATGGCAAGATACCAACACATGTTGAGCCTCTCGCATAACATACATTTCCCAAAAACAACTAAATAGTGATATATTTTGTGCAACAAATATTTTGTAAAAAGGTTATGCGGAGACAAGTGTAGTGATGGGAGGACATGGGAAATAATTGTGGAGCTGAGAAGGTTTGAAAGAAAGAGAGCCAAGATGGAAGGAACCATAGTGTCACACACAAAGCCCATTATGCTAATAACCAATGATGATTTACATGACCTTATCCAAGGCCTTGTAATGTGAGGGATTGGCATTTATGACATAGGGCCACACCACAACCTCATCACAAGTCAATTAACAAGAGAAAAAGACCAATTGTAATTGAGAAACACATACCGCAAAGCACGCTTAATGAGATACAAGGACAAGTATTGGCTATTGCTAAAAGTGGGCTACAATTGTATCTTTTAAAAAAATGTATATATTGAAATTGACCTTGTAAATATAAAGTTGCAAACTTGTAGTTGTATCTTTTTAAAAAATGTGTATATTGCAATTGACCTTTAAATATGAAGGTGCAAACATTTTGGTAAAGATTACACATGCTCCAAAACACATCATCATGTACTCTCTCTCTCTCTCTCTCTCTCATTCTCTATATATTGGATCAAACACACACACACACACACACACACTCTTTCTCTCTCTATATAGATATATACCTCTCTCTCTCTCTCTCTCTCTCTCTCTCTCTCTCTCTCTCTCACTCTCATTCTCTATGTATTGGATCAAACACACACACACATACACTCTCT
The DNA here is from genome assembly GCF_041138505.1 of Cibotium barometz. Taxonomy (NCBI): domain Eukaryota; kingdom Viridiplantae; phylum Streptophyta; class Polypodiopsida; order Cyatheales; family Cibotiaceae; genus Cibotium; species Cibotium barometz. Next base: position 4,580,657 of record NC_141051.1, on the reverse strand, counting down.
GTTTCTCTCTCTATATAGCTATTCCCACAACAACTAAATAGCTATTCCCACAACAACTAAATAGTGAGATATTTTGTGCAACAAATATTTTGTAAAAAGGTTCTGTGGAGACAAGTGTAGTGGTGGGAGGACACGGGAAATAATTGTGGAGTTGAGAAGGTTTGAAAGAAAGAGAGCCAAGATGGAAGGATCCATAGTGTCACACACAAAGCCCATTATGCTAATAACCAATGATGATTTGCATGACCTTATCCCCAAGGCCTTGTAAGTGAGGGATTGGCATTTATGACATAGGGCCACACTACAACTCATTACAAGAGGCTATGAGTCAATTGATAAGAGAAAAAGACCAATTGCAATTGAGAAACACATACTGCAAAGTACACTTAATGATATATGAGGACAAGTATGGGCTACTGCTAAAAGTGGGCTACAGTTGTATCTTTTTAAAAAATGTATATATTGAAATTGACCTTGTAAATATGAAGTTTCAAACTTGTAGTTGTATCTTTTTAAAAAATGTGTATATTGCAATTGACCTTGTAAATATGAGGTTGCAAACTTTTTGGTAAAGATTTTGTACACATGTTCCAAAACACATCATCATGTACTCTCTCTCTCTCTCTCACTCACTCACTCTCATTATCTATGTATTGGATCACACACACACACACACACACACTCTCTCTCTCTTTCTCTCTCTATACAAATATATACATGTGTGTGTGTATGTGAGATTGGCAAACACAATGATAAATTCTTTACATCATTTGAGTGTGTGGCTATCCCCCTACAAGGAGGCAATGATCTTGGCATTGCAAAGAAATCTTTCCATGGTAGAGAAAGTCATGGTGGTGGGGTGTTTTGTGGCTATATCAATAGGATTTGTGAGTATACCTTTGAGTTTGGTTACTTCTTGCATGGTTAAATGGCTCAAGCTCTATAGTGAAGTGTTGATGTTGAGGGTGCCTCTCAATTGGTTTCTAAACATCCCATGGGAGATCAGGCACCCCTTGCAAGTGATTTATCACAAAACACACACACACACACACACACACACACACACACATGTAAATATGTGTGTATGTATATAGAAGGAATAACAAGAAATTGTTTTTTATCAAACACACTTCGATCGAGTTATATTCAATCAAAACAAATCTATAACATTCAAGCCAATGACTATTGTTGATGTGGCATTAGATAATGCGATTGTAGTTTTTGGGTGTTGGTCTAAATATGGGGCTATTCTTGTACAATGGAATAATTGTATATAACATAAAGGCTCTAGCTCATACTCTACAGCACCATGTATCTCCTTTGTTAGTGAGACGAATAGTGCCATGATTAAATCTCTAGCTACACAATCTACAACAAACATTTTCAAAAAACAAGGGATGCACAAGCACAATGTACCAACTCACCAGCACAATGTACCAACTCACCACTATATCAGGTGGAGGAAATCACCATCTGAGCTCCTTATACCCGTGATAGGTGGCTATTTTGATCTCCTCATTTGTGGACTTGTGTTCTTAGTCCTTTTGCTGCTTAATATTAAAGATAAATATCAACATCAGTTATTAAAAAAATCATGATATGCATGTACTTGTTGTGAACTATACCATTTGGCAAGGACTACAGATACACACAAAGTTTGCAAGGATAACATATACACATAAAGCTAGCTAAGAATTGTGGACGACCTCCCCTCCAAACTGTGATGTGTGGCCTCTCACAAGATCAACTCGTCATGCTACTTTTAAGTGATCCCACTAGGCAAATTAAGCCCCAGCAAGATGTTTTCACTAGTCTTGAGATGCAATATTCAATGTGAAATTGATATGGAAAACCCAGCATAAGTGAAAGGCAGCCATGTTTGCATATGGAATAGGTGTCATTGCAAATATTGACATACGGCACAAGTGCATTGGTCATGTGAATATACAATGGCTGAAATCTATGTAGTCCCAAAATATTGTTGCAGATTTGCCATAGTTTAAGGTTGATGGTATGCATAAAGTATGCGAAGCATGCCAGCTTGGTAAGTAGGCCAAACATGCTTTCCCACATGAAAAGCATGTCAATGCAAGTACATTAAATGTTATACGTTCAGATGTATGGGGACCGACCAAGACTGTAACAATTGCAGGTTGTAGGTATTATGTTCCATTTATTGATGACCTCACTAGGAAAGTGTGGGTTTGCTTCATGAAGGAGAAAAGTGAGATGTTTGCTCAATTTCAGAAATTTAAAGTCTTGGTCGAGAAGGAAAAAGGCATGCAAATAAAATGCCTGAGATAAGATGTTGGGGGAGAGTATTTTTGCAATGAGTTCGGTGATTTCTTAAGAAAGCGGGGAATCAAGAGACAGTTTACATGCTAGTACACTCCACAACAAAATGGTGTTGTAGAAAAAAAAATAGTCACATTGCAAAATGGCACATGACTTGATGGCCTGAAAAGAATATGCCACATTAATTTTGGGCAAAAGTAGTAGCAAATGCCATGTACATTATGAATAGGACACCCACTGTAACTGTTCATGGTATGACACGTGAACAAAAGTTTACAAGCATAAAACCGAATTTGTCTCACTTTAAAGTGTTTGGGTGTATTGCATATGTGCATGAAGTAAGAACAAAGTTGGATCTAAAGGCAGAGAAATGCATCTTTATCGGCTATAATTTGGATCAGAAAGGTTATATATATTATAACCCTACCACTCGTGTAAGGAGAGATGACGAGATGAGTAGCTGGTATAGACCAGCACAGTGAAGGAAATAGAAGACAATTATGTTATCTTTGACGATGTAAGATTCCTCCCTCCACCTTTTGAGGTGTGCAGGTGTAAGAACCTCCCCTTTTGATCTTATAATTATTCCCCTCTCTGAAATAAAAGAAAGATCCTGCTTTACCCTATTTTGGCTTGGAGAGAGAAAATATCTAGAGAGAGGTAATTCAAAATTGAGTATTTTTATATATAAAAATCCTCCTAGTGTCTAAAATGGTCTCCCCTGAAACAAAAATTCAAAAAGAACTTTCCAATGTGTAATTGGAATTAACTGAAAATAGGTATAAAGGACCTTAACCTAAGGGTCCAGATTTTCAAAAAAATTTAGATTATGGTCTAATTAAGGTTCCTATGGACCAATAAGATTAATCCAAATGTAGGGAGGAGATAAATTGAAGAATAAAAGAAACCCCTCCCCAAAAAAATGAGTAAATGCTCACATAAGATGAAGAGTGGACTAAGGACCAAAGAAAACAATTAAAAAACTAAATTTTGACACCTCAGTGTGGGGATCTCCCCACATGAAGTAGGCACCTTTTTCTCATCATTACTCTCAATTTTTAATCAATAAAATGAGATATTTCATCTCTCCTCTCTCCTATTTCAAGACTAGATCCAAAAAGTAAGCTGAACTGACCAAAAATTGACCAAACTGATCTGAAAAATTCTAGAACCAGTTTGCTTGGTTAGGGGCTCACTTTCTCCTATAAATAGAAGCCTCCCCCTTTGTAAAAGCTTAATGGTGTTTATGCACTGTTACTCTGCTCCCCTGTCCTGAGCCATCTATATTGAATTTCTTAATAATTCAATTATTTTTTGCCTAATCCTCTCCAAAGTGAATTGGTGGCCACTCTTGCTTCGAACAAGAGTAGAACCCTCAATCCCTCAAGCCAAAGGAGAGCTTACAAGCTCTATGTAAGTTAATTTTCTTACTTGTTTAATTTTACATCTATGGTTTTTTTATTTTCATGTTTTACAATTGATTGAATTAAATTCAAATGCTATGCCTTTGAGGAAAAGGCCACCCCTTCTCTTCTTTACATTCCAGCCTTTCTTAATCCTAGAAAAATTAACTTAAGGATTAATTAAACTCTTTTTATTGTTTACTCACTTGAATTTAGAAAATTGTGTAGATTAGAGTTCTATAAATCTAATTTGGGTTAATTTAAGTTAAATAAAGAATGATAAAAATGAGAAATGGTCAGCTACACAAAGGAGGTTATGGCAAAATTTTCTAGAATTTTGTGGAAAAGAAAGTTTGTTTTTATGTTATTCCAAAAGAGAAATTCCCACCATTTTTGCATCTAAAAGAAATATTCTAATTACTCCATGTACATATTCACCTATGAATATGCATGGATATCATTGATATTAATTATTAAATTTATTTTTTATGCATAGAAAGATGCATAAAGGATTTATTTTTATTTCAAAAGTGTTATTCTCATTAAATTTGATTTTTATGCATAGAAAGATGCATAAAGAGTTTATTTTTATTTCAAAAGTATTATTCTCATTAAATTTGATTTTTATGCATAGAAAGATGCATAAAGTAATTATTTTTATTTCAAAAGTGTTATTCTCATTAAATTTGATTTTTATGCATAAAGGATTTATTTTTATTTCAAAAGTGTTATTCTCATTAAATTTGATTTTTATGCATAGAAAGATGCATAAATGATTTATTTTTATTTCAAAAGTGTTATTCTCATTAAAATTGTTTTTTATGCATAGAAAGATGCATAAAGGAAATTTTTTTAATTACAAAAGTGATATTCTTATTAAATTTGATTTTTATGCATAGAAAGATGCATAAAGGAACTTATTTTTATTATAAAAACGTTATTCTTATAAAATTAATTTTTATGCATAAATAGATGCATAAAGAAGTTCTTCTTATTTTAAAAGTGTTATTCCTATTAAATTTGATTTTATGCATAAATAGATGCATAAAAGGATTTTTTTATAAAAGTGTTATTCCCATTGAAGTTGATTTTTATGCATAAATAGATGCATAAAGAATTTTTATATCAAAATTAGAATTCTCTTAAATTCTATGTTTAAATTCTAAGTATTTGATAAATGAATAATTAAATACTCTAAGAGAGAAATTTCTATCGTTTTATATTCACCCGGATTGTAAAAAAAGAAAATTTCTATCGTTTTATATTCACCCGAATTATAAAAAGAAAATTCAAGAAATCTATCGAGATTGAAATATTCAGATAAATGATTAATTTATTCCTCATTGGAATTCATAATTGTAAAAAGAAAATTTCTATCGTTTTATATTCACCCGGATTGTTTTATATTCACCCGGATTGTAAAAAGAAAATTCAAGAAATCTATTGAGATCGAAATATTCACATAAATGATTAATTTATTCCTCATTGGAATTCGTAATTAATTTAGAAATCAGTTAAGTGAATATTCAAAGAAAGAAATTCAGTAAAATAGTAACTGAATTATCAAACCTTTTCGAGAAAGATAGTTCCGAAAAAATCTTATCCGACTCAAACCTTGAATCAGACATGACCAAGACCAAACTCTTTCGTCATCAGTTTCAAGGAAAGAAGGTGTGACCAGTTTAGAAAAATACACTCAAAACTCCGCCAAATTTGAAACTAAGTTTGAGACCCTTCAAATTGATCTATGGATCAAGGTTATAGAATTTGAGGAATTCTGGTATGAAATTCAAAATTCCGATCAAGGAGTTTTGGGGATACTAATTCAAGAAATACTCTTGTATTCAAAAGAAAATCAAACTGAAAACTTGCTTAGAAACCCTGTTTTCTTAAAGAACTGTCTTATGCCAGAATGGAGGGATGAGATGTGATGTGAATAGATGTGATGAGATGTCATGTGAATCAGGATGTAAATGAATGATATGGGATGTGAGTGGATGATATGTGATGAAAATGGATGTGAATGTGTATGTGAAGAATGGATGTGAATGTGTATATGAAGAATGGATGTGATGTGTATATGAAGAATGGATGTGAATGTATATGTGAAGAATGGATATGGATGTGTATGTGATGTGTATGTGAAGAATGGATGTGAATGTGTATGTGAAGAATGGATGTGGATGAGTATGTGAAAGAATGGATGTGGATGTGTATGTGAAGAATGGATGTGGATGTGGATGTGACATGAATATATGTGGATGTGAAGTGATAGATATAAATGTATGGATAGATGTGAGTAGTCGTATATGTGAACGATTGGATAGATGTGGATGAATGAGATGAGATGTGTATGAATGAGATATGATGTGGATAGAAGTAATGTGATATAATGTGGATAGAGAATACATGTGAAGGGATGGTTATGAGAATGAATGCGGTGGATATGAATGAATGAATGTGATGGATATGAATGAATGTGATGTGATGGATGTGATGTAAATGAATGTGATGGACATGAATAGATGTGATGTGAATGAATAGATGTGATGTGAATGAATGAGATGTGATGTCATGTGAATCGGGATGTGAGTGAATGAGATGTGATGTGATGTGAATCGGGATGTGAATGATTGAGATGTGATGTCATGTGAATCGGGATGTGAGTGAATGAGATGTGATGTAAATTGGGATAGATGTGATATGTGATATGAATGAATATGATGTGATGAGATGTGGATATGGGTAGATGCGAGTGGATGAGATCTGATGCGGATAAATGAGAAAAGAAATGATGAGATGGAAAAAGATGTGATGTGAATGGGAATACATATGAACTAAATGAGGATTGATGTGGAACAATGTGGAAAGTCGAGAATTCATTATAGAAATTGTATTTATGACCTGTTTTTAAATGATTGTTTTATGTCAAAAATGCTGGGGAAGCATTTTGACCGTCTTATGAATGAGGTCGTGGAGACCTATCTGATAAAGTTGCAATAGTTGACGCCGGAGAGCCAACGGAGGACGTCTCGCGTAGCAAGGTCGGCCGAGGTCTTGACCGACCGATGGTGAGCTTCCAGTACGGTGGATGAGGGACCAAGGAAGCGGCCTATGAGTGAAGCACTAAGTGACCTGCGAAGGATCCTAGAGGGTGTTGACCATACGGTGCTCGGGCTCTGGGTGGCCGAAGATATCCACACGTGCGTCGGGAAAGATATTGAACAAGGAGTAAGAGTTGTTTTTTGAATTCGGGCATGGATCTGGTTGATTGACCTTGCTGGTCCTCAACGGATGAGTCCATGGCTCTTTTATATGGATCTGTTGGTTGACCTTATTCCATTTTGATTTTTTTATAAGTGAATATATTGCCAGGTACTATGAGCTGGGAACTATCGAAAAGGCCCCTGAGTGAGTGGACATGTGGTGAGCGTTCTGGTTGCCAATGATGCCATAGGTACACCGATGAAGGAAAAATTGGAAATTAGTTTTCAACCAGATATTTTGGAGGATTATGATCAGTGATACTATAGTTTCATTAAAAGATTGTTTTAAAGTCAGCTGAATTTGTGAAAAAGGCAATTTCATATTGGGTGTGTAAGTGGTGTGACTAGTTGTAAGTTTACATGAATATCCAGCTAGGGGGGCTGGAAACTCTTTTCCCTGGTACCCGGGACAACAAATTCTTAAATGGATCCCATCACTACAGTGGTTGTGGGCAATTGGCTATGTGAGATCCCTTTGCCCCCTCCGTGCACCGGACTCCCGGTAGTAGCTGACACAGCGGAAGCAGCCCCCTCATGCGCGGGGCAGGGTTTCTCACTTGGGGCCTCGCCCACGAATGTGCGGGCACGAGACTAGGCTGGTGGTCACTCCAAAAACCGAAATCGGGAAAATTTCCTATGCCCGAAAAGCGGGGACGATTCCACCTTTTTGAATTTTCTTAACAAATTTTTCTATAACGAGATCAATTCTAAACTATCCTTCACCTGAATAAACCAGATAGAAGGAAACAATCACTGATATAATTTGATCATCTGAGTAATTTCAACGCTTTTTTCCTAATCAAGATCAGGCATAGCCGTTGATCCACTCAATTGAGAAATTTATCAGGGACTTAACTAGCTACTCGAATCCTAGCGTAATCCTAAGATTTTTCAGTTTGATTATTAAAACTTCACTGATTCCAGCCTAACCCCATCGGGCCCATGGGTTAGCCACCACCCTACCACCACTGGAATTGGTAGAACCAAACAAGTACTCACCCACCCATAATTGAAATGCCTTTCTTAACTTTAGCTTTAGAAAACAGATACACACACACTCCTCTTTAAAACTTTAATATAAAAATAATCCATTGACAAAACAGATATGATCATAGATTTCATAACTCAAAATTTCCATTCAATCCCTTCTTTCACAAAAACAGTACCACTCTGGACTCTCCGCTGGGACCAGCTGGCCAGCAACGAGATCCAGTAACAGATTACAATAATCATTTCGTCAACATACATATATATATCTTCCTCGACATACGTATGGGTGTCCTAAGCATCGCGAGCACGTGCATCGCTTGGTCAGAACCCTCCAGGATCCTCCTTAGGTGTCCTGGTACTTTACTCAGGGACCGCTTCATCGGCCCTTGCCCATCGTACACCGAAAGCACACCATTTTTCACCATACCCAGGCTGGGCAGGTTTTTGCCGTGTGAGCTGACCCTCGAATACTCCCCACTGCCAGCTGTTGCAATCGAACTTCCCTTAGATAAACATATATGCCAAATGCTCCCTCCTGCATTCTGGCGTAAGACAGTCCTTTAAGAAAACAGGGTTTCTATGCAAGTTTTCAGTTTTGATTTTGTTTGAAAACCATGAATAAATCTTAAATCCGTATCTCAATACTTCTAGATCTAGGTCTAAATTCCAAACAGAATTCCTCGAATTCTGTTAACTTGATCCTCAGATCAAAATCAAAAGTCTTAACTTAGTTTCAGATTCAGTGGGGGATTTGAGTACATTTTTCTTGAACTATTTTTCCTGAACTGGGCACATCATCATTGATTGAAACTGACGAAGGAATTAGGTCTTGGTCAATAGTCTGAATCAGAGTTTGGAAAGGTTCTTCCTAAACTATCTTTCTCGAAAGGTACTATTTCAATTTCTCTTTTTCTAAATTTCGTTCGACGAATATTTGCTTACAGATTTCTAAAACATGAATTTCTTATGAGGAAAAAAATAATCATTTATCTCGATCTCTGACTTCGATAGTTTAATTGAATTTTCTCATTACCATCTTAGTGAATATGAAACGGTAGCATTTCTTCTCACAGATTATCTACTTATTCATTTTTCTAATTTTTACAAAAATTAAATAGAGGATTAAGAGAACCCTTATTTAAATATAATCATTCTATATGCATCTATTTATGCATAAAATCTAATTCTGATGAAAGTCACACTTTTATCATCATAAAAATCATTTATGATAAAAATCACTCTTTTAATATGAAAGAAATTCTTTTATGCATCCATTTATGCATGAAAATCATTTATGATGAAAATCACACTTTTAATATAAAAAAATATCTTTTATGCATATGTTTATGCCTACAAATCATTTATGATGAAAATCACTCTTTTAATATAAAAGAATCTCTTTTATGCATCCATTTATGCATAAAAATCATTTATGATGAAAATCAAACTTTTAATATAAAAAAATATCTTTTATGAATATGTTTATGCATACAAATCATTTATGATGAAAATCACTCTTTTAATATCAAATAATCTCTTTTATGCATCCATTTATGCATAAAAATCATTTATGATGAAAATCACACTTTTAATATTAAAAAAATATCTTTTATGCATATGTTTATGCATACAAATCATTTATGATGAAAATCAATCTTTTAATATAAAAGAATTTCTTTTATGCATATGTTTATGCATAAAAATCGTTTATGATGAAAATCACACTTTTAATATAAAAAAATATCTTTTATGTATATGTTTATACATAAAAATCATTTATGATGAAAATCACACTTTTAATATTAAAAAAATATCTTTTATGCATATGTTTATGCATAAAAATCATTTATGATGAAAATCACACTTTTAATATTTAAAAAATATCTTTTATGCATATGTTTATGTTTATGCATAAAAATCATTTATGATGAAAATTATTCTTTTATGATCAAAATAAAATTTCAATAAGCTTCCTTCTATACATAGAATTTAATTCTAAAGAAAGTAACACTTTTCTTTTTATAAAATATTTTTAGTAAGCATTTTTCTATACCTAGGATGAAAAGTAACACTTTAAGAATATATATGTGATGGGAATTACTCTTTTTGAATAAAAAAGTAAAACTTATTTTTCACAATTTTAGAAAAATTTTGCCATAACCTCCTTTGTATGGCTGACCATGTTTTAATTTTTAACTCTTTACAATTAATTAGAAGTTCACAAAGAGTGTTTAAATCATTCTAATGTAAACATTTTCTACTTTATCAAAGAGAAACATTATGAAAAACTTGATTTTATCCATTAATCATTCATCTAGGATAAGAATGGTTGGATTTACTAAGAAGAGAGGGGAATGCCTTTTTTCAATGAGGCATAACATCACATTCAATTTAGAGAAGACAAAAATCAAAAAAACCATAAAATGAATAGAAAAGAGAAGAATCTCCAACTTACAAAGGAATTTGAGAGCTTTCCTTTGGCTTGATGGTTTGAGGGTTCTACGCTTGTTGAAACAAGAGTGGCCACCAATCTTTAGAAGAGGGAAGGTCAAAAAACTAATGAATTATGAGTAAATTCACAGTTTTGTGGCTCTTGGGAGAAGTAGGGTAACAGTGCAAAAACACTATTAAGCTTCAACAAAGGGGAAGGCTTCTATTTATAGCAAAAAGTGAGCTTCTAACCAAGACAACTGATTCTAGAATTTTCCAGATCAGTTTGGTCAATTTTTGACCATTTTTGGGTCAGTTTAGTCCACTTTTTGGATCTAGTTGAAACAGGAGAGAGGAGAAAGAAAAATATCTCATTATTTGGGAGTTTAAAACTCTCCCACACATGTGAAATAGGCGCCTCCTTCATGAGGGGAATTCCCCCATACACTGAGGTGTCAAAAATGTATCATTTCATCTAAATATCCATCTTTTTTAACTATTAACCTTGTCCTTAGTCAACTCTTCATCTTATGTGAGTATTTATTCATTTTTGGGAGATTTTCCTTTTATTCTTCTATTTATCTCCTTCCTACATTTGGATAAATCTTATTGGTCCATAGGAACCTTAATTTAAAATTTCAAAAAAATCTTGACTCCCAAGATAATGCCTCTTGAGCAGATTATACTTAATTTCTAATGCACCTTCTGTTTGAACTTCTGTTTCAGGGGAACTTATTTTAATAAGATGAGGTATTTTTCTATCCAAAAATATTTTAAAACTGAATTACCACTCTCTAGAAGATTTTCTCTCTCTAGGCCAAAACTGGTAGAAACAAGACCTTTTATATTTCTGAAGAGGGATTTGATTACAGGGGAAGATGTTGGACATTTTGAGAGGCTGGGGAGGAATCTTAAAGGCTAATCCATGGGACTGGATGGGGTTAGGCTGGATTGATGGATCCCTAAAATTAGACTCAATTCTGTTATGGTACGACAGATGAAGTAAATCCCAGATAAAAATTGTTCTATGGAAAGGAATCAACAGCTGTGCCTCTTAATGAGGAAAAAAGCGTTGGTCTCTATGATCCAAGTGTAATCTTTTCTTTGATCTGACTATGGGACTTACGGGTTTGGTCAGATCAGTTCAGTTAGTTAAGGCTTTTGACTACGTTAGAGTAAAAATATCCAGGAGGAATCGCCCGTGTTTTTCAGCAGGCGAGGGAAGTTTTTCCGCGTTTCGGTTTTGGAAGAACCGAGGGATTAGTCTCTTGTCCGGATGGATATATGTGGGTGAGGCCCCAAGTGAGGGACCCTGTCCCCCACACAAGAAGTGCTACTTCCGCTGCTAGCACCTCTGAATTCGTTACGCGGTTGGGACAGGGATCTTTCAGACAAGATGAGTAGTTGGTATGCACCAACAGTGAAGGCAATAGAAGATGAAAATGTAAGAAGTGCTAATGTTGCACCACATTTAGGGCAGCAATCACAGGTGCTTAGTGGACTTGGAGAGTCCTCTAGAGTAGTAGATCCATTGTTAGGCAGTATGAGGATAGATGTAGGTACACAAGTATCATGTAAAGGGAAGGAAAAGATAGATCAACCTTTTATGCCTGATCTACCAGCAATTCACTCATATGTGGATGGTGACTTTAACGCCTCTGAGCAGAGCCTTTATGAAGAGCTTGGCATTCCTTCTGTGGTTGGCTACTTCTGGTGTATTAAGAACCAGGGCTATTTTGAAGACACCTGTCAGTGATCCAGGTGTACGTAGGTCTACAAGGGTTAGGTACCCTTACAGGTTGAGATATGTTGGATATACAATCCATCATTATTCTTACATGGTTAAAGTAATACAGGAGTTGGATCCCACTTGTTTTAAGCAGGCACTTGGAAATAAGAAATGGGAAGATGTCATGAATGAGGAGATTGAAGCATTGGATGCAAATGCAATATGGGAGTTAGTGCCTTTGCCTAAGGAAAAGAAGGTAATTGGATGTAAGTGGATGTATAAGATCAAGCATAACACTGATGGTTTAGTGAGAGTAGGTATAAGGCAAGATTGGTTGACAATGGCTATGTGCAGACTTATGGCATTAACTATGAGGACATCCAGCCCGGTTGCAAGAATGGAAACCGTGAGAGCTATCATTGCTAGGCTACAGCAAAGGGTTGGTCTTTGCATCAAATTAATATAAAGGATGCCTTCTTGCATGGTGATTTGCAAGAAGAAGTATACACGATGAAGCCACCAAGTTATGAGAGTGATGCATACCCAGATTTTGTGTGCAGGTTACCCAAAGCCTTGTATGGCTTGAAACATGCACCTAGAGCATGGTCAAACAAGATCGGGGAGTATTTTTTTACTATTGGATTTTAGATATCCAATGCAAAATTTTCACTTTATCTAAAAAAGAGAGATAGAGGGATCAAACTATTAGTCATCTATGTGGATGACTTAATTATTACTGGTGATAGTGATGTTGACATACATGATATCAGGAGGCTTTTGAAGCAAAAGTTTGAGATGAAGGATTTGGATGAGCTGCGGTATTCCTTGGGCATAGAGGTGGTGAGATCATCTCATGGCATTTTGTTATTATAGAGACATTATGGCTTGGATGTATGGTATGATAGGCTGTAAGCATATTTCAGTGCCATTGGAGCAGAACACAAATCTTTTTGCAGATTGAAGTGAGCTTTTGGAGGACCCTACTATGTACAGGCGCATACTGGGTAGCTTGATCTACATGACCGTTATACTAGGCCAGACTTGAGCTATGACGTTGAACTTGTGAGGCAGTTTATGCAAGCCCCTAGGAAGCCACACTTGGATGTGGCTAGACAGATTCTCAGGTACATAAAGTCCACAAATTACTATGGAATTTTCTATGAGGTTGGTATAGAGCTAGAGTATCCTTAGATGAAGTGCAATTAATATCAACCATTGAGACTATTGTAAAAGGAGCTGTTGACATGCAATTGATACATGCTCATGGCTTTGGCAGAAGGAATTTCAGAGTACCCACTTGCAAAAATGTATCGACTTTGTCTATGATTCTCTTTGTGTGGCATGGCATGAGAGTCCCTTTAGAAAGATGAACTATGTGTTATCATTGAATGGTGATGAGATATGTTCCAAGGCATGGTACAAAATGCACGGCATTTCAAAAACGTCATTGTAAATATACACGAAACATTTTGGGAATCATTCCATACATAGTCACACAGGGGTTATAAGGAAGGCGTGAGACCATGCAAGAAAGGGTGGGGGCACTCATGTAAAAATTTGTGGAGAGCAGCTCGGAATGAATGCCCTACGAGAGTGGAATAGTGCATGATGGCACCAAGGAGACCTTGCTTATGATACCTGAGATGTACAAGCAAGTTAATATTCTGTATAAGGTGAACACAATGCATAAGGACCTAGGCTATCAATGAATGTGTGTTTCAAGCATGTTACTTTGTCAAAGGCATGTGAGTTCCCCAAGTGTAGCATTTTTAGTAAATTAAAGTATCAATTAGGGGCACCAAAAGACCAAGAACAGTGTAACAAATTGATGGATAAATAAATAATGTACATGTTACATTAATAGAGCTACACAAAAAGATGAAGAAGAGTGTAACAAATTGATGGATGAATAAATAATGCACATGTTACAATAATAGAGCTACACAAATGTGTACTACACATGGCGTAAGTTCTTACAAATGGAACCACAAAAATATGTGTGTCTTATACATGACAAGATGTCCATCAAAAGAAGACGTCAATTCCTAGAATGCACGTCAAGTCAAAGGAGTATGATAATGCATGGAATCACAAATGTCATTGACTGGAATGATAACTCACAAACATGGGCAAGGGCACTACGATCATTTCTCTTTCAATGGTTTGTGGCCATTGGAACCCAATGCTACAATTGGGTTTGTTGCCTTGTGCTTTTGCAATTTGGAGATTTAGTTCATGATGGGATGCAAAGGTGCAATACAACATTGTTTAATGCTCTCAACTCAAGGAAAGCTCTAGACCATCATAATAGATTGGATGATAAACATCATTTTCTCAATGGTGGGGGAAGTGAATAGCTGACAATGATAATGAGTGATGCAAACTCAGACACAACTACGTTGCTAAAGAGTTAGTTGACCTTGAATATTGATCATTCCACATCAATTCTAATTCAAGCATAGGACCTAGTACACTTATAGGGCCGGTTACAACCCAATACCTTTTGTAAATTGCCAGAGAACTTATTATTACAATTGGATAACTACACTATTGAGAATAAGAATTAGTATTTGTTTGCTTACCTTTCTTTGCTAGTTGCTAGAAGAGTGTTCGAAACTATGTAGTTGGGCTTTTTATTGGTAAGGCATACACATAAGGACATAGATGCAATGTTCAATAGATTCTCATAGAGATTGAGAACGGGTGTTACATTTACTTTTCCTCATCTAATAGATACATTTAAAAGACGTGAGATCTCATAACTTGAGTTTTTTCTTCTCACAAGAGTTCCCAATTTCAAGAGCTATGCTGATGGCTTTCTATGTGATGAGCAAGACACGCTGGTAGGACACTCAAGACCTTTGAAGTTTTGATTCTTTACGTAGGGTGATACTCCAATAATGCAATAAAAAATCCATCATAAATCACCAAATTGGATGCAATTGGGCTTTTTATTGGTAGGGCATCCACATGAGGACATAGATGCAATGTTCAATAGATTCTCGTAGAGATTGAGAACGAGTGTGACATTTACATTTTCTCATCTAATGGATACATTTAAAAGATATGAGATCTCATCCCTTGAGCTTTTCTTCTCACAAGAGTTCCCAATTTCAAGAGCTATGTTGATGGCTTTCTATGTGACGAGAGCAAGACACACTGGTAGTAGGACTCTCAAGTCCTTTGAATTTTTATTCTTTACATAGGGTGAACGGGTGTGACATTTACATTTCCCCATCTAATGGATACATTTAAAAGATATGAGATCTCTTTTTCTTCTCACAAGATTTCCCAATTTCAAGAGGTATGTTGATGGCTTTCTATGTGATGAGCAAGACACGCTGGTAGGACACTCAAGACCTTTGAAGTTTTGATTCTTTACGTAGGGTGATACCCCAATAATGCAATACAAATTCCATCATAAATCACCAAATTGGATGCCAAAAGTGAAAGAGTGCATAGAGCGGAAGCAAATAAGCACTAGAGTGTGCTGAGTAGAGAGTGCAAGAGAGAGAGAGATATATGGTACAACTATGCTAAATATAATGAAGTGATACAGTCCCAAGCAAGAGACAAAAGTAGTCTCATAAGTGAGGGAGCAAAAGATAGACTAGGCAAGATGAAAAAGTGAGAGGCCAGCCCACCTATTTATAGGTGGGGAGAGTTAGGCGACTGGAACTGCAAAAGCTGGCCGACTGGACATCTATAGCTGGGGCTGACTGGGAAAAAATGCATCCAGGCTAGAAAAAATCCCAGAAAAATATATAAAATAAGGGTGGCCATCCCACAATCAAGGGCCATGCAAAAGGGACCAAAAGGACACCAAACATGGGTAGAAACTGGGGATGAATATGCTAACACCCCCTCTCAGCGCACCAGATGCTGAACAAACTCGGAGAAGCCGAAGATGAGGAGCCAAGGAAGCCTGAGAAACCGGCTTGGTGAACAAATCTACAACATTCTTCGCTAAAGGACAATACTCCAAACGCAAATCTCCAGCAAAGAACCCGTTCACAAACATAGTGATACTATATCTCAATGTGTTTCGTATGACCAAGAAAACACATGGTTCTTAGCAATGGCGATGCAACTCTGATTGTCACACCAAAGAAGAGTAGATGCGGTAGGAGGACAGCCAAGCTCCTCCAATAATCTTCGCAACCAAATCGCCTCACATGCAGCATAACAAACCGCACTCGGCCTCTGTAGAGGAAAGCGCCACAATAGGCTACTTTTTACTGCTCCATGAAATGGCTCCAAACCTGAGTGAAAAAACACAACCAGTGGTCAAACGCCAAGTATCTAGATCTCCAGCCACGACCATCTAACAAGAGTGCATCCTTGGCCATAGAAGATGCCAAAGTCTAGAGTGCCACGAAAGTATTGAAGAACTCTGAGAGCACACGGGCAATGCTACTGACGGGGTTTGGATGAGAAAGAACTCAATAAACTGACTGTGAAACATATGTCCAATTGGGAGTAGGTCAACCAAACCAAAAAACCGACGAGAACCCGATACTATTCCTAATCAATCCCTGGTAGAGAAAGCTTCTCACTAGTATACATAGGAGAAGATATTGGTTTACATCCAATCATCTGAAATTTGTCAAGAATCTCCCATGTGTACTTCTACTGAGAGAAGAAAATGCCCTTCAAGTTCTACCAAATATCAAAGCCAAGAAAATAATGCAGAAGGCCAAGGTCCGCCATCATCTCAAACTCTGTCTCCAAAGCATCCATAACTGAACGGATCCTCACAGAATAAGAACCTGTAAAGATGAGGTTATCAACATAGACCACAATGATAACAATCAACCCCCTCTCAAGGAGGATATAAAGGTTCAAATCTGCATGAGAACGGCGCAAGCCGAGCTTCTAAAAGAACTCATCAATCTGCTGATACCAAGTCCGCGAAGCCTGCTTCCAGACCATATAAAGCCTTCTTCAGCCATCGGTACACCTGATGCTGTTTGCCTAGAACAACAAATCTCGGTGCCTGATCAACATAAACCTCCTGTGTGTAAGCTTTCTATTCAGGAAAGCCGACTTGACATCCAAATGGAAAACGGGCCATCTATGATGTCCTGCAAGAGCAAGAACGGTGTGAATGGTAGCCATCCGGGCCATCGGAGAGCAAAGGTCTCATCGAAGTCGACTCCAGGGCGCTGAGCATAACCCTTGGCAACCAACCTCGCCTTGTGCTTGTCCAAGCTACCCCCATCAACTCGGAACTTCGATTTGAAGATCGAGTGCACACCAATCACCTTGCGCTACAGTGGCCTAGGCACCAAAATCCAAGTGCCATTCCATTCAATAGCATCCGGCTTTGCCTACATAGCATGACGCCAAGGGTCATGTGAAAGATCCTCCTTCCACAAAAGTGGGATTAGAAGGACCATGAATGATAGAGGACATAAGAGCATAGCTAACAAAAATGTTTCCCTCATGAATTTGTTTCCGTGTAACTCTAGAAGATCGTTGGGGAGAGAACCAGGCGGAGGAGAAGAAGGAAGCTCACGTAACCCAGAATCACGAACTGTCTGATAGTACCATCCAAGCACAGATATGCTTGAACTCCCTGGAGGAGGAGCAGAGTCATCATCATCTGATTGAGAATCCACAGCTGGAGGTGTAACAAAAGCAGAGGGAGAAGGCGGAGGTGGAGGTGGAGGAAGAAGAAGCTCACCACCCCCCTCTGAAGATGTAGGAGTCTCGTCGAACACCACATCACGGCTCACAACAACTTTGCCAGCCTGAGGATCATAAAGATGATATGCCTTGGACACAGTGATGTATCTGAGAAAAGTCATGCGCGCTGAGAATTCGAGACCAACTTGGAGCGATGCTCCTTAGGCACATGAATATATGCCGAACAACCAAATATCCGAAAATGAACAATAGAGGGCTTCTCACCATGGAAAGCCTCATATGGAGTTTTATCTGGAAGCGCAGCAATAGGAGACCTGTTTTGAATGTAGACAGCAGTGGAAGCTGCCTCAGCCCAGAAACATCGAGGTAATGAAGAATGCTTAAGCATAGCATGGGCCATCTCCATAATGTTCCTATTCCTCCTCTCTGCAACTCCATTCTGTGATGGAGTATATGTTGTAGTAGGCTATCTCTCTAAATGCCATGGGTCCTAAAATATTGCTAAAACTCCTGGGATGTAAACTCACCCCTCTAAATTCCATGGGTCCTAAAATATTGCTAAAACTCCAGGGATGTAAACTCACCCCCTCCGTTCGTCCTGAGAGCCTTGACCAAGCGACCGGTCTCTTTTCCCACCTCAACTCTCCAATCACAAAAGTGCTAAAAAGCCTCATCCTTGCATATACAACACCTTACTCAAAGACATAGTACTCATAGGACCACAGAAGTCTGCATGAACAAGAGCAAGTGATGTTAAAGATCTGTGTGTCGCCTCCTTCGGAAAGGCGGCTCGGTGTTTGCTTCCCTTGTAAACAAGAGGAACAAGAAGAAGATGGACCCCTTGATGGTCGGTAAACCCTCAACCAACCCATCCTTCGAAGCTCGCTGTAGAAGCTGATAGCTCAAATGGCCAAATCGGGCATGCCAAAGAGCAGAAGGATAACTAGAAGAAAGCAGAGCAGTCAACTTGTACAGACAATTATCTTGGACTCCGTGAGCCAAGATGCTACCAGTTTCCTTATCACGAATGGTAATCTCATAACGAGAGAAGATCACCTCCGCACCCTGAGCTGTAAGAGCACTCACTGACAAAAGGTTAAAAGTCAAATCTGGAATGTACAGAACGTCAGAGAAGTACCTCTTGTCCTCGGAAGAACGGAAGATGGGGATGGTGCCATGTCCATGCACTGGCACACGGAAGAAGAATCACCCAAAGTGATCTCACCTGACCTAGCAGTGAAGTCCTCGAACCAATCTCAATGGGGTGTCATGTGAGCACTAGCACCGCTATCCACAATCCACGACCGCTACCCACAATCCACGACCGCTACTTAGAAGTCACAAGAGCAAGTATATGACGAGTACTGCTAATAGAAGAATACCATCATCCTTCTTGGTCCTGAGACACCGTTGTGTAGAGGAAGAGTTCTTTGCTTCTTCATCCCGCTTCTTCTTGTGACATTGGGACGACTTATGAACCTTCTTGCCACAATAATGACATTCAATGTCCTTGTTTTTAGAAGATTTGCTTTTGTCTTTATCCTTGGAGTTCTTGTTAGAGGGCCCCTTTCCCTTTCTTTTGTTGATTCTTCCCTTTATCTCACACTGCCAAAGCTCCATTCAGGACCACCAGAGGTGCCAATCCGCTCCTCAAAGCGAGACTCAATTTGCATAATGGAGGGGAGAACTTCCTCCCAAGTAACTGGAACAGGACGAGGAGAAGAAACAAGAGACTGAAAATAAGCACTAAACCTCTATGGAAGCTTGGAGAGAAGCTGAATAGCCATATCCTCTGTTGTAGAGATATCCTTGCCACAAACAACAAGCTCGTCCCGGAGGTCTTTCATCTTCGAGAGATGAAAGCAGATAAAGATGGAAAGGCGGAAACGATAAGTTCATAAGCTGCTTTTCCAATGCCAAAATCTGACCCGGAGACTTAATCTCATAAAGATCTGCAAAAGCCTTCCAAACTTCATGTGCAGCATTTGCAGTACGCACATGAGAGAGAATAGAATCCTGACAGTTCAACATCAAAAAGTAGAAAACACGATGATCATTTGCCTGCCAAATATCAATCTGTGCCTAAGTCACATCACTGCAAGAAAGGGCGGAATGGGTGGCATTGGCAAGTGTAACAAGCCAATCCCAAATATCCATGCCACGCAAGGTTGATTTCACGTTCACCTTCCACAAGGTGTAGTTGGAACCATCCAACTTTGCAGACTCAGAGAACATATGAAGAGTAGTTGGAGCAGCTATCACAAAAGCTTGGGCTCAATCTTAGAAATATGCACAATCTCAGAAGAAGAAGTGTCCTCCACAGGTACCAAGGCCCGAACCACCACAATCCCCCTCTGCAAAAGGGAATGTCCACCGACGAGGAAAACGCAGCCAAAGAGGGGCTGCTATCCTGAAAAAACAGGCCGCCTAGATCCAAACTCCAAGTAGAAGTAAAACGCTAATGAGAATATAACCTTCTGGCTGCAAAAGCGATGAAGCCAAATTGAAGGGAAAACAATCAGCAGAAGTTGTCCAGAAAACACAACAACAACCAGAGGGCTGCAAATTTGAAAAAAACGCAGAAGTTAAGGGGTTGTAAATAGGGCTGAATCTGGGGTAGCAAAGGGAATCACTGAACTGGGAGCGATGATACCATGAAAGAGTGCACAAAGCGGAAGCAAATAAGCACTAGACTGTGCTGAGTAGAGAGTGCAAGAGAGAGAGAGAGAGATATGGAGCAACTATGCTGAATATATTGAAGTGATACAGTCCCAAGCAAGAGACAGAAGTAGTCTCATAAGTGAGGGAGCAACAGATAGACTAGGCAAGATGAAAAAGTGAAAGGCCAGCCAACCTATTTATAGGTGGGGAGAGTTGGTCGACTGGAATTGCAGAAGTTGGCCGACTGGGAAAAAGGCATCCAGGCTGGCAAAAATCCCATAAAAATATATAAAATAAGGGTGGCCAGCCCACAATCAAGGGCCATGCAAAAGGGACCAAAAGGACACCAAACATGGGCAGAAACTGGGGATGAATGTGCTAACAAAAAGAAGGCGGAATGGAGATGTGGAAGAAGGACATTTCAGGGTTACCTAAGCTCCTAACAAGATGCCAAAGGAGTTACACATTGTTGGTTATGTGAGGGATAGCGCATAGGGACATGTCTTTGGAAAAAATGGTTAGAAAAGAAGGGCCAGGATGCGGCATGCACACATTATATCCATCTTGTCATTGATTATTGGATGAAGATGATCACATAGCTCCATAAACCAACTAATAAGTGCACAAACCTCTACATATTTCTAGCTAAGAGCCGAAGGAACCCATCATATGCAACTTGTGGAGAATGAGGGAGGTTACGATGACCACTATTGTGGTCCTCAAAGAGGGAGGCCAAAAGATGCAGTTACACCACTTATTGATGTGTGAAGGGGACTTTATCCTAGTAAGACCAGGGGAGCCCTATGACTAGGAGTTGGAAATGGATAGAGCATCCCCTCAATATGGGTGCCCAATCAATTTTGTTTTGTATTAATTAATTAAACAGTGCGAGCAGAGCAACCTTAGGTGAGTATTTAAACCCTTAGCGTTACAACCGGCACAAGATTAAAAGAAAATCATGGAGTCTTCTGTTGTTGCCGACCTTCCGCGAGTGTAAAAGGGGGTGCGCATGGCATTTTCCTTCTGGAGTCTTCTGTTGCCAACCGTCCGTGAGTATAAAAGGGAGCGCGAGGGGTTTTTCGAGCCAAGGAAATAGCTCTGTGAGAGAGAGAGAGAGAGAGAGAGAGAGAGAGAGAGAGAGGAGACGTCTACTTGATGCGATGAGAGAGAGAGAGAGAGAGATATCATGTTTTTCATCGTTGCATAGGCTAAATAAAATGAAAAAATGAAAAATAATATGTTAATTAAACCACCTTAGATTGCGAAGGTGTTATAATTAATTAATCCAGCGCAATGTCTATATGACGAGAGCGAGATTTCTTTTGAACGCGTGGAGCTTTTGCTTTTTTTTTTAGCGAAAAGCAAACGAGAGCAAAAGCCGGCTCGCTATATATATATATATATACTGCTAGCATATAAAGAAGAGAGACAAAGGAAGAGGGCGAGCGCACAAACGAATTAGTGGTTGCTTCAGCTGCAGGAGAGGATGAAAGGTGAGATGGGCGCGTCTGCTATGGATGTGGATCATGCCAAGCTGCTCACATTGAAGGTGCTGCAACTAATCATGACAGCACAGAATAAGCACGGGGTAAGGCATCATGACTATACGCGCTACCGGAGGCATTGTACGGCCCGACTGAGACGCCTTTACAAGTCACGCAAGGCCCCCGGCACAACACATGCCAAACGACATGCCAAAAGGCAGGTGAATGTTGTGGCAAAGCAGGTCCTTGTAGACATGAATTATCTGCACATCCTTCTTTACTCGGCCGAGAGGGCGTGGAGTTATGCCATGGCCATCAAGCAGACCGCAAACGCTCATCAACGCTCGCATATGATTGGGCGTCTGTCCAAAGCCTTCAAATGGGCTGACTTGTTTTCTCATGCTTGCGCCGAGAAAGCGGATCCAAAAACCTCCCTTGAGGCCACAGCCTATGCAGCATACATGAAAGGCTCCTATTTGGTAGAACGAGAGCAACATTGGGACATTGCCATGGAAAGCTTTTTCTGTGCAAAGGTTGTTTATGAGAAGCTCGCATCCATGGAAAACCGAGACTTTTATCAGCGGAAGGTCGAGGACGAAATCATTCCGAACATTCACTATTGCTCATATAAAATGGGCATGGATGGATCGCATCTGAGCACACAGGAGGGTTTTGCTGTGGACATGTTAAAGGCCAAATTGGAGGCCGTGATATCGAGCGAAGCGTGCCCCCAGCAAGCGATTAGCATGACAGGATTGAACTGGCTCGGTCACGAGTTCCCCATCCACAATGCAAAAATTTGTTCCTGCATTGAGAAAGGGCAACAGTCGGAGACAAAGTTGGGTGCTTTGACGACCTCCACCTTGGCAGTTTCAAAGAAAAAGTTAAGTATTTTTGACAAGATAGTGGGAGCATTTCAGGATGCGAGGCGACACATTCGGGAAGAGCTTGCGAGCAGTGCTGAGGGTCCTGTGAAACATAACCTACTAGGCCTTGATAGGGCTGTTAGCTGTATGATATTGCAACAGATCATGAATCAAAAGCAGCTGCTGGTCACCATGTCAAAGAATCGCCTTCTCAAACAACAACAGCAACATCCTCAAAAGAAAGATAAATCGACCAAGCCAAAGCAAGAACAGCTAGCTGGCTTGTATGAGCAGCTCATTCAAAGTCTTATAGATTTGTCCGATCTTGTCACATCTGGAAGACAACTGAGTAGGGGTGAGGTCGAGTTTGCAGCTGAGCTAGCTGCCAAACAGCTTGCTTCTCAAGCTGAAAGGTGTTTTTACCTTGCACAAGCCGACTGCACGCATGCCAAGTATGCTAATGCATACATGCTCTATCAAAGAGCTCGCGAGTACGCGGATGCGGCCTTGAGCAGCTATCAGCAGTGGGAACATCGATATAAGGACGTAATGGAGGAGCTAGAAGAGCTCTCAAAAGAATGCAGGAGCCAAAGTTGTGTAGTTCATGCTTTGGGGGTTTTGGAGTCATCAAAAGCGGAGACCCTCTTGCAGAAAGGGCTTAGCAAGATCTCACTGAACCAGGATGAGTCAACAAACAACATATTCCAAAAGACTGCTTGGCTTCTACAGAGTGCAGATGATCAATATGAGCCAATTGTATCTTTGCCTGGCACTCATAAGGAGCCCCCATGCAATATTGTACAGCTTCCTCCACCACTTCAAGCTATACCTTGCAAGCCTTTTCTCCTTGATACTGTTGTCAATGCAATCAGGTTTCCATCTTTACAAACCCACTTGAGAAAAGAAGACCAGAAGAAGAGTTTCCTTAAATTTTGGCCGTGGTGAGATGGTGACTGCATTTTGTTGAGATTCAACGTGATGTATCTCTTAATCTTTTTTCCAAAGAAATGAAATCGATCCTTAAAAGAGGAATTCAATCCTGGGGTTTCAGGTTTATTAGATTTATTACTCTTGGGAAATTATAGCAAGAGGCAAGCGTATTAATTTTAGATTGGAGTAAAGTATACAGTCCTATGTTCTTTACCAAGGCATATCTACATCTCTTATCTTCATGTCCTCTTGTCCCGTGCTTACCTTGGCATCAACTGTGTGTGGTGAGCATTCGTATCGTTGGGGACAACATAAGTTGATTCAACCTCTATGGCCTTTGCATTTTCCACACATTGATGTGTATCCTATGCTTTACATTTCAAAAAAGTTCGACCAATTATCCATTAAATGCCATGCAATCGTTGTATCAATCTTTGCTATATTGTAGTGTGCCCAACAAGGTCGCTTACTTTCTTTCTATATTCCAAAACTTGATGTTTAATGTGTATTGTGAGAGTTCAGATGTTCATTGTGTCAAGCAAGTTCACCTCCGATTGCTCCTCTCCCATGCCCATCCCTTCAGCCCTCACCTCTTCCATGTCTCTCTCTCTCCCCCCCTCCTTACAATTCCTCCCCAGTGCACTCTCTCTCTCTCTCTATATATATATATGTGTGTGTGTGTGTGTGTGTGTGAAGCATGCAGGTATATGCTATCAATCTAACTTGATGTATATATATGTATATATATGTATATGTATATATATGTATATGTGTGTGTATATATATATATATATATATATATATATATATATATATATATATGTATATATAATGCAGGTTTATGCTATCAATCTAACTTGATGCAATATTTTGTGCTTTTACTCATAAAATACATGTGGCCATCCTTTGTCAAACATAAATGACTGCACACCCAATAGAGCAGTGAAATAATCAGATGTCATCTCTTGGATAACTGCACACCCAATAGGGCAGTTAAACAATCAAAAGATGGCATCTCTTTGATGACTGATTGCCTTGTCAAGGTGCCTTGCATGCCCAAAAAGTTAAAGCATGCAGGTGGATGTCACCCATTGGCCGACCATTTGGTCCATCTCCAAATTTGTGTCTCGTTCACTTGAGGCCAGGCCGGTGTCTCATGTGAAGGGGCCATTATTTTTGCTTAACATGGACGGGAGCCAAAGTGGTGCCACCCGTGTGTTAGCAGGATGGTAATGTATGGACAGGAGCCAGACTGGTGCCACCCGTGTATGACCTGGACTCTGTTCTATCCATGGGATTGTCACGCCATGGAAGAGCCAGTATTTGTGCTGTGTCTTGCCTATGGGACTATCACTCCATAGGGAGGCTCGTGCCTGGATCTGTGTCTTACCTATGGTGGGGAGACATTGCCTTATGCAGGAAGGTCACATGCATTTGATTCTCAAGTTCATGGAGCATATGCCACCGTGCTTCATGAAAATTCCATGATGGCCCATGGAGCCCATGCAGATAGGATTGCCCCGTTGATAAGGGGAAAAGAAAAAGAGAGAACCATGAGCCTCATACCAGAAAGCTCAAGGAATTTAAAGCAGGTGATAAGTCCGTTAAATTTGATGTTTTTCATGAAGAGCATGAGCATAAGTATGCCATTCTAGCATGTTTTTGAAGGGGACCGCTGCTCATTGGTGGATCACTGAAAAGATCACCAAAGACCCCATTTGCACGTGGAAAGAGTTTAAGGACAGATTTTATGCTCAGTTCTTGCCACCAAAAAATGCGGAGCAAACTCTCACCCAAAAGTGGGATAGACTTGAGCAAAGAGATAATGAAAGTGTGCAACAGTATGTCAATAAGTTCTGGAAAGTGTTGCTTGAGGTAACTCCTTTTATGGAAATCACTGAGGATGAAAGAAAGAGGAAGTTTTGCTCCAGATTGCAACCAGCTTATCGTTCGGGCATTGAATTGCATCCGAAACATACTTTGCAACAGCTTACAGCCTCTGCTCTTGCTACGGAGCAATTGGTGCTCAAAATTAAGCAAGATCAAGGCGGTTCAAAGGGCAAAGACAAGGCTGTCCTAAATATGCAAAAAGGTGGATAGCCACCTAAAAAGAACTTCCGAGAGATCCACAAGGGAGGTAAAGCTGAAAATACCTCATCTAAAGATCAGGGTCCAAGAAGAACAAATTTGGCTTGACCCCTGAGCAAAGAGAGCAATATGCCAAGGAGGGAAAATGTTTTTCTTGTGGCAGCAAAGAGCACATGTTTCGACAATGCCCTGACCACAAACCAAAGCATGAGGATAAGCAGACCAAGGCTAATGTACATGCAATTCTCGATGTGCAGGGAAACACAAAACATGAAGCAAAAGAGCGGATGGTATGCAAAGCTTGGGGTCAAATCAAGGATCAGCCCGCCTTATTCATTTTTGATGATTGACTGTGCAACCGATAACTTCATCTCTATACAAACGGCAGCTACCTTGGGTATTGAGGTTGAGAACATGGGACCTCAGATTGAAGCCGAAGCTGCCTTTGTTGGTAAAGAGGTGCAGGTTACCCCACTGATAGGGAAGTTGCGCATACATATCCAAGGCTACCTTGATAATGAGCATTTCTTAGTTGCACCACTAAATGGATGTGATGTATTGTTGGGCAAGCCATGGCATCATAGGCTTGAGCCCCGCAAAGAGTACAAGACCAACATGATTTCTTTTATGCATAGAGGCCGTATGCATTTCATTGATGCTGGCAAAGAAGGGGATTCCATCCCACTTGTATCTCACATCCAAATTAATAAAGCAATGAAAAAGAGTCTTTCTGCGTACTTGGTTTTTGTTCGTGATAGCATTGTACCAAATCAACAAAATGTGGATGCTATGACTTACGATAGGCTGAATTTTCTTCATGCATTTAACGATTGTTTTGCTGATGCATTGCCAGGTGAATTACCTCCCTAAAGGCCCGAAGATCACTGCATAGATCTTGTGCCAAGTAGTTCTCCACCTAATAAACCCGCATACCGTGTGAGTGCCGCACAACAAGAAGAGATCATGAAGCAGGTAAATGAGCTTTTAGAGAAAGGTTTGGTTCAGCCTAGTTCCTCACCTTATTGCTCTCGTGTGCTTCTTGTTCAAAAGAAAGACGGGTCATTCCGCATGTGTGTGGACTATAGAGCTTAAAATAAGCTTACCATCAAGAATAGATTCCCAATTTCACGTATTGATGACATTTTGGATAAGCTTGATGGTTCGGCTTGTTTTAGCTAACTTGATTTGAAGAGTGGTTATCACCAAATACGAGTGGTGCCACAAGATGTCCATAAAATTGCATTCAGGACAGCCTTTGGATTATATGAATTTTTGGTGATACCCTTTGGTCTCACCAATGCTCCTGCCACGTTTAATCGTATGATGGATAGGATATTCCGACCCCATCGGTGTATTCTTTGATGACATCTTGGTTTTCTTCAAGAATGAGCAGGAACATAGAACTCATTTGGTCACAGTGTTCGAAGAGTTGCGGAAGCATAAACTTTTCATTAATGCCAAGAAAAGTGAGTTCTTCCTTTCAGAGATACATTATTTGGGTCACATTGTATCCAAGGATGGAGTAACAATGAATCCTGCAAAGATAGAGACCATTCGGAATTGGCCAGAATTGCAAAACGTACATCAAGTACGTAGTTTTCTGGGATTATGTTCATATTATAGGCGTTTCATAAGGCATTTTGCTATGATAGCCACCCCTCTACATGATCTCACCAAGAAGAAAACCACTTTCAAATGGAACTTCAAAAGAACAGGATGCTTTCTTGCAACTCAAGCATGCTATCATATGTGGACCCGTATTAATTGTTCCTGACTTGCAAAGATCATTCGTAGTAGAATGTGATGCTTGTGGCGATTAAATAGGGACTGTCCTAAATCAAGAAGGGCATGCAGTTGCATATGAGAGCCGAGGTTTGCATGATGCTGATCTTCATATGGATATCTATGAGAAAGAGCTCTTGGCTATAATTCATGCCTTAAAGATATGGAAACAT
Organism: Cibotium barometz; assembly: GCF_041138505.1. Lineage (NCBI taxonomy): Eukaryota > Viridiplantae > Streptophyta > Polypodiopsida > Cyatheales > Cibotiaceae > Cibotium > Cibotium barometz. Next base: position 4,552,911 of record NC_141051.1, on the reverse strand, counting down.
TATCTTCTTGGGGCTGAATTTGTAGTCAAGACAGATCATCAAAGCTTGAGATACTTTCTATCTCAAACAAAGCTTTCAGAGAAGCAGATGAGAATGGCAAACTTTCTTTCCATGTTTCATTTTCAGATTGTGCATACTCCGGGAAAGAAAAATGTGGTGGCAGATGCATTATCCAAGAGGCCTTATGTGGCTGCAGTCTCAGTGACCTCTCATGGGGACTTATTTGCTATGCGTGATTTGTATCATGATTTTTGCCATATATGGACTGATTTGATGGCTGGTCACTCACATGCCTCTTATGTTATCAACGAGGGTTATCTTATGAAGGATAACTGCCTATGTGTGGTGAAGGATTTGCATCCAAAGGTTATGGAGGAATGTCACGCTCCACCTTATGCTGGTTATAGAGGTATCATGCCCACTACACGCATGATTAAGAGATATTTCGTTTGGCCAAGCATGCGTAAAGACATTGAGGCTTATGTACGTGCATGTATTACTTGCCAAAAGGTGAAATTTGACAGGCAAAAACCTCCAGGTTTGCTTCAGCCATTGCCTATTCTCTCGCAACCTTGGGAAAGTATTACTATGGATTTTATTATGGACTTGCCTAGATCCCAGCATAGGAATGATGCTATTTGGACCATTGTGGACAGGTTTAGCAAGCAAGCTCATTTCTTGCCCGTCAAGAAAACCATTAAAGTTGATCATATGATAAAGCTTTTTCTTGCTAATATCTTCACAAGCATCATGGTATGCCTAAATCCATTGTTGGGGATAGAGATCCCATGACTACGAGCCTCTTTTGGAGGGCTTTATTTGATAACATGGGTACTAAACTTGAGTTTTCATCAGCTTATCATCCCCAAACGGATGACCAAAGTGAAGCTGCTAATTCAGCCGTGTTGGATTTGTTGAAGTGTTATGTGGCAGATCAAAAGACTGCATGGGAGAAGTATCTTCCACTTGTTGAGTTTGCCTACAACAATACGATCCATGCCTCCACGGGAAAGGCCCGTTTGAGATTATTTATGGCAGAGTGGTATTGCCACCCATCCTTCGTACAAAGGATGAGATTTTTGCAGCCGATGAATATGTTCGTGACTTGGATGTAGCCTTTGCTCAGGTACGGACAGCCATTGCAAGGTCACAAGATAAGCATAAAATGGTTGCTGACAAGCATAGAAGGGACATGCAAGTCAAAGAAGGTGATTGGGTTTTGCTGAAATTTGAGAAGGCTAGGCTTCGGAAGAGGCTAGGATGAGAAGGATCATATCCTAAGCTTTCTCCTCGCTATTATGGACCCTTCAAGGTGATTCAAAAGATCAATGAAGTGTCATACAGGCTTGCTTTACCTAGTCATTGGAAGATTCACAATGCATTTCATGTGAGTCTTTTCGGAAATATGTGGGGCCAGATCCTGACGAGCCTGTCACAGAAGATCCGCCAGAGATTGATGAGCTTGAGGAGATCCTCCAGCCAGAATAGATTGTCTTTCACAAAGAGCGAAAGCTACCTGCAGGAAAGCTTTCCAGGAGATACCTTGTGAAGTTCAAAAATTATTTGTCCATTGATGCAAAGTGGGTAAATGAGGATTATTTATTGATTACCCACAGTTGTTGCAGGCATATCTTGAGGCTTTTCAGTTGAGGACAACTCTTTAGAAGCCCGGGGAGATGTCACCAATTGGCCGACCATTTGGTCCATCTCCAGATTTGTGTCTCGTTCACTTGAGGCCAGGCCGGTGTCTGATGTGAAGGGGCCAGTATTTTTGCTTAACATGGACGGGAGCCAGACTGGTGCCACCCGTGTATGACCTGGACTCTGCTCTATCCATGGGATTGACACGCCATGGAAGAGCCAGTATTTGTGCCGTGTCTTGCCTATGGGACTGTCACTCCATAGGGAGGCTCGCGCCTGGATCTGTGTCTTACCTATGGGACTGTCACTCCATAGGAAGACCGGGATTTATGTTTTCTGTCGTGCCATTTTTTGTACCCGACAGATGTTTTGTACTTGTTCCATGAACGGGAGATATGTCCATGATACTATTTTGCACATGCATTCATGTTTTGTATGTTTGGAATTGTTTTCGCATGACTTGTATTCTTGTGTTTGCCTGTTTGACGTGTCACTTACTGAGTAGGGACGCCTGCCAGTGAGTCGTGAAGTTTGCTCTGTCTTCTGACGAGTTTTGTTGCGTGTGAACAGGTGGTAAGTGTATTGCACTTGTTTGTTTAATAGCTTTCTTTCTAACCTTTAATTTTATAAGGTTGTAAGTTCACATTCATTTAAAAGTGGGCACCCACGTATGGGCCAAGGTGGGGAGGGAAACCCCACACTTAACCCTTTATGTGTGTGGGAGTGGGTGCATGGCCACCTACCCACACCACACCTTGAAACTAGCCGCCCCCATGCAAGCTAGGGGAGCCGGCCAGCTATGGGTCGTGTGCTCTCTCTCCAACTCCTACAAAGGAGCGACCACCCCACTTGCTTGAGGACAGCTGGCGATCATCTCCTGCACGTTTGCTCTCAGGCGGCTGCACCCCCCACTCTGCAGGGTGCTGCGCCTCTTCTCTCCAGACTGCGGCACCTTCTCCATAGGCGGCCACGCTTGTTTTCCACAGCAGGCTGCACTCCTCTCCATAGCGACTGCTCCCTCTGCCCTGCAGGCGGCTGCGCCACCCCACAGGCAGCTGCAGCCAGGCAGCTTCTGCACCCTCAGGCAATTGTGCCCTACCACCAGCAGACTGCGCTCCTCTTCAGCTGGCGGCTGCGCCTCCTCCTCCTCCCTTGCAGGCGGCTGCGTCTCCTCTACAACAGGTGGCTGTTTCATCCTTTGCAAGCGGCTGCATCTCCTCCATAACAGGCGGCTGCACCTCTCCCAGGCGGCTGCACCCTCTTCTATAGGCAGCTGCGTGGGGCTGCACTCCCCTCTACAGGCGGCTGCGTGGGGCTGCACCTCCCTTCCATAGGCGGCTACAGGCGGCTCTTCAGGTGGCTACACCTTCTACACAGGTAGCTGGTGCTGCTCCTCCTCGACAGGCTGCTGCGCCCTGGTGTCCATCTCTAGTAGCTGTACATAGACACCTTGGGTATTTGTCTTCTATTAGCAAGCTACAAGTAAGTGGATTCAGATTTAAGTAAAGGATTTTGTTGTAAATCTGATAAAGGATTCTCTCTACCGCTAACACCCGTTCGGTGCCGGGTAGTCCAAGCTTTTGGAGAACCACGGTCCATGGGTGCCGAGATCAGGAGAGCCAGGCATTAGTACAGGAGCGCCTGTTTGTGCGTGGTCCTCGAACACCAATGGGGCGCTCTCCGCGGATTTCAGTGAAGGCACAGGACCGTAGAGACTTGACCACTCAAGTGGTCGCTCTCCTTTGAAAGTCTACTTCGAATCTCTTGTTTGGTACTGTATTCATCTCAGTTGTACATGGACATCATCTGGGTCTTTGAACCCATGGAGCATTGTATTTGTTAAATACTCCCAATAATATATCATGTATTGAGGGGGGGGTCGGCCCGTTCCGGCCCCAGTGCTAGTGTCCATCTATCAACATTTCATTTCATTTTAACTTTCAGTTGTTATTAAGTTGTCCATTCAAATTGTGATAATTAAGTTGTGCTATTATGCGTGTGGGTGTCCAACGGAGTCTATTCCCACTTGACGGGATCGGTTTCAGTGAATGCTATCAATCTAACTTGATGCCATATTTTGTGCTTATACTCATAAAATACATATGGCCATCCTTCGTCAAACATAAAAGACTGCACACATTCAGTACACAAGAAAAGTCACTGCTTTTGGAGGCAGGCCCTCGTGCTCCATCTGTTTAGAACCGTTCAATGCCTTCTCACCTTTCCCATGGAGCATATCCTGCAAATGCTGCAATCCAAGGACATAAGTTCCTCAAGCACCCTTGTGCTTCTGTGAGAGCATTGCACTTGGCATACATATCCAGAAGAGCAAGTGCATTAAGGTTTCCCAGCAAACCCCGTCTAGCAATCTTTACATGAATTTGAATCCCCTCTGCCAGCGGACCTATGAAATCATAGGCTTTCAAGATGAAAACAAAGGTCTCTGCATCTTAAGAGAACCCCCCATGCCACATCCATTCTAAGCATCTCAATGTTTGTTGCGAAAAAATGAATCTACCCAGTGTGTTAAGGTTCTTGTTTTTTGATCTTCCTTTGTAACATTGTGCCTCTGCATCACATTGACCCAGTGGTGCATATCCTGCAACTGGCACACTCCAAGAAAATGACACTACGAGATGAGATCTCCTTACGCACTCCTTGTGCTTGGGCAAGAGCACTGCACTCGGCATAAATGATCCACTGAACCAGCGCCAACCACAGCCAACAAGCATTGGTCAGGCAATCTCTTTACGAATTTGTTCCCCCCGTGTTAGCCCTTTAAATGGTGCCACTGGCTTTCATCGAGCAAAGGCACTGCATTCGTACATAGACCCTTGCCTTGCATCCATTACAAATAGTTCAGGGCATGTGGTGCAATCCAAGAGAAAGCATTCCTGTTCTTGTGCAGCTTGGGCTTAAAGTTTGAGTATGCACGGCCTATGTTGCTGTTGTGGTTGTCCCAATGGCCTTCAGCAAGCAATTTGAGTATGCATTTGGACAAAGGCCCTTGCCCTATCACCAACTCCTTGTGACTTGCAACCAGAGCACTTATTTTGCTTTTGCATTTGGCCTACAAGAGCACTCATTTTGCTTTTGCATTTGGCGTACATATCCACTTTGTGGTGCCAAGTATTATTTTTCAGCAACCCGTCTCACAAATCTCATCATATGTCTTTTCCCCCTAGTTACTCGCTCCTTTCAAGATGCAAATGAAGGTCACTGTGTTTGAAGCCTTCATGCTGCATCTGATCAAACCAATTGAGTGCTTCATAGCCTTGGCCGTGTTTAGCATATTGTGCAGGCATATTGTGTTTACCAAGGGACAACATTCCAATCAGTAAGCTCATGAAGCACTCGCCGTGCTTTTGCAAGAGCACGGCATTTCATGTACATACCCATCAAGACGGTCCCAAGCACATTATTATGACCCAGCAACCCATCTTGCAATCTCAGTCCCCCCTGTCAAGTGCTCTAATGTTGCCCCGCTCATGCAAGATGTAAGACAAGGTCAAAGATTAGTATGTTGTGTTAGGAGCAAGGTGGGCATGGATAAAAATGAATTTGTCAGCCCTTGTCTCCCCTCTTTTGGTCCACAAGTTTTCAAGATGAGGGCCAACTTGCTTACTTTTAGGTATATTGCATTGCTTGTACGTATTGTAGTGATTCCTTGCCCGTGTCGGCTGCACCCATACTTCTTTTGGGCGAAGGCCCTTGCATTGCACCAAGAAAGTTGTTAAATCCTCAAACTTTGAGGTGCAGTATCCCATGCTGCCTAAAGCTGGTCATCTACCTTCTCTCACTTTTCTAGGAGCTGCAGCGGGTACGACCTTACCACCATAAGCACACGCTAGGAAATCATACTCCAAACGTGAAGCAAAGGTCAATGCACAGTACTTTCCCTTAGTTCACATAAAGCAAAGGTTGATGCATGTTACTTCCACTTTTTGTGTCTCCATATTGGCATCCATATCCGTCAAATTAATGCCAAGAGAAATAATGGGTCTAGAACTGCTAAGCATTGAAGTTGATAAAAGCTAATGCAATTTGGGAACAGTCCCATCAAGGCTCTTCCTAATGTTGCCCTGCAATAGGATACATGTACCCTGGGGGTGCCATCTATGTTATGAACAATGTCCATGCATCCAGGCCATATCCTTATCTTGTAAGTAGAGTAATCTGCATTGTGTAATCCATGTTGGAGCAGGTCGTGGGCATATTCATTGACCTTGAAGGTGGGAAAGAACAGAGGAATAAAAACCAGCTGTTTTACATAGCTTAAAAAGTGAACTTAGCAACTTGTTGCTTGTACTTTCAAAAAGTGCAAAACCCTTTCACCAGAATGAACACGCTCCTGAGGATGCCTGGAATAGTCAAGGCTAAATTGGTACGGGGGAGACTTGTTGATAGGAGGTGTGCCCATGTAATCACTGACGAGTCAAGGTGATAATTTCATTGCAAATGCGGCCAATGTTCACAAAAGGGTTTCCAAGGACACACATTGTGCATGGACCAAGAAAACACACTAAGAACCACTAGACATGCTAGAAAAGTAGTGAGCCCTTTGCCTAGCAATGCTTGCTTGCCTGCCTCTCTTTTGGCACCGCTATCCTGCTTATGTGTTTCCTTGTACCCATACCAGAGGCTTCACACCACATCTAAGCATAATCTCTATTGCTTTATTAACTTTAAGCTTCCACCAACTTTCACAATGCAAGAAAAGGATATTGGATTAGGAGGCCAAGTTGCATCCTTTCTGAGACAATGAATGCTCCCCATCATGTTAGAATTAAGCAAAACTTGCTATTTTAGTGCAGTCCACATGACTATTTCCAAGCCTGCAGCACATTGGACATACATGTCTACCAATGCCATGCCGCCATAATTGATTGATTGCAGTGCTTAATAAAGCACAGATTGATGGGCTTTTTGAAGCTCCTACACTGCAGATCAAGAAGCTCTTTAGTGCTCCCTCCTCACGCGTTGTGTAGCAGTTTCTTGTGATCACCGTGTCCAATAAGGCTACGACCTGTTCGCCACAATTTGGCATACATATTCACCATCACATTCCAAGCATATCACCACTTTATTTATATTATGCTGCTGCAGCATGCATACTGCATCTACACCATATCTGGCATACGGACAGCATCTGCACCACATCTTATGCTACACCCCCGCATTAAGCATACATACTGCACCTGTAACAAATTTGGGATACCATCGCATAATTCCACTCTAAAAATCAATTCATTTGAGGAAGACACATCTTATGCTACAAACTGCACCTACACTGCATTTGGCATATAAATGGCATCTGCACCACATTTAGTGTACATGACTATGAGTGCATCCCACAATATGTTGTTGATCAGCAATCCCCTCGGCTTGCATTTCCTTGCCCTACTCATCTGCTCCCACAAGAATTTGGATCGCAAGTGACACTGGCAATCGGTGAATAAGTGGCTACCAAAAAGTACAATGCAAGTTATACAATATATCAGAACCACATAAAACTAATGGTAGACCAAGGAGATGGTGGAAAAACGATTTCCACCAATCCGATGAAGAATCTCGTCCATGGGCACTCAAGTGTGCTATCATCCGTGTCGATGTAGCCACTTGCTTGTGCTCCTTGTGTCCAAGAAGTTAGCTTTATCTCTGGATGTCCACAAAGTGAGTTATCCCCTTGGGTCCTAAAATTACAACACCCAACAAGTAATTGCATTTTAGAAATTATTACATCATTTTCCTGTATAATTTTCTTATTCTTAACATTTTCCTTTTGGTTATATTTTTTTGTTCCTTTTCCTTACAGGCAACTCGGTAGGTACCTCAATGAGCTTTTCCTCCAAACCTCATGCCTTCTCACTTGGTCGTACGGGCGTCTCGGCAGGTATCTCATTGAGCTTTCTCCTCCTGCTTTCATGCCTCTTTATTCGAGACTTATAGGCGATTCAATAGGGATCTTCAACTAGGATTCCTCCGGATCTCATGCCTCTCACTCGGTCTTATAGGCATCTCAGTAGTATCCTCACTGTAAGACTCTTCCTTTGGCCCTCATGCCTCATTTTAGGACTTACAGGCAACGTAGTCGGGGCCTCGCATGGGCTTCCTCTGGACCTCATGCCTTCTCATTGGGTCTTACAAGCATCTCGGTAGTATCCTCATCTAAGTGTCTCCTCCGTCTCTCTCATGCCTCATTCTTTCAATATTAATATCATGGTCAGGACCTCATTGGACTTTCTCTGGATCTCATGTCTTCTCACTAGGTCTTACAGAGGTGTCTCAGTAGTATCCTCAGCTAAGCGTCACTTCCAGCCCTCTCATGCTTCATTATTTCAATATTAATATCATTTTTCCATTGACACCATATTTCAAGACAATACTTCAAGAATTGGCCAATTACTTACCATTCAAGTCCATCATGTCATCCCAATGGATGGAGCCGGATATGGATGTCTTGACCCTCCATCTAGATTCCTATCACTTCCAATGATGGAGCCGGATCCGGACGTCTTGACCCTCTGTCCAAATTTCTCTCAGTTTTGATGATGGAGCCGGATCCGGACGTCTTGACCCTCTGTCCAAATTTCTCTCAGTTTTGATGATGGAGCCGGATCCGGATGTCTTAACCCTTTTTCTGGATTCCTGATGATGGGGCCAGATCCGAATGTCTTGACCCTCCGTATGGATTCCTGTCAGTTCTGTTATGCATACTCGCCTCGGATCCTTTTCCACTTCTCCATGCGCCAGACCTGGCACTTGCATGGTTCCGGACCACCTAGTTGGCTCCGGACAGCGGAGTGACTAATACAACTATGCCCAATGCAATAAGCCAACGCTGGCACGTTAAGCTATCGGTCTACCTAAGCTTGGGGGAGTTAATTGTGACTGCATAGAGGTTAGTTCTTAGGTCCATCATGATTTCGAACATGAGTCAAAACTAGACAGGAACGGCTCCTGATCCTAATAGGATTTACTGTCATGATAGGAATGGTTCCTAATCTTGATAGGATTTACCATTCAAACAGGAACAGCTCCTGAACCTGATAGGATTTACCATCATCCAAATAGGAATGCAATTAACATAGACTGGACAAGGGATAAACTATCCATTATAGAATAGAGATGAGATGGAGACCAACCCAAGAAACATTTTTTAGTATTGCTGCTAACATGGGGGAAATCACATGCTCCTACACACATAGCCATGGAGTACACATGTACTCGAGCATGGAGTAGGAGGCATGTTTCAAGAACAAGATAAAAGATACAAGCAAAACATCATAGTGTATTCCATTTCCATCTATCACATTACATATTGTGTATATTGTATATCCAATTTGCATACGGGTGGGGTGGCTTAATATAGCCATCCAACCATGTGACTCTTGGTATACCCATGTGACTATTGGGCTCCCTTAACCGTGACACTGCATAGATGTTGGTTCCTAGGTCCATCATGATTTTGGACATGAGTCATGTCTAGACAAGAATGGCTCTTGATCCTGATAGGATTTATAGATAGGAATGGCTCCTGATCTTGATACGATTTATCGTCCAGACAGGAATGGCTCCTAATCTTGATAGGATTTATCGTCCAGACAGGAATGGCTCCTAATCTTGATAGGATTTATCGTGCAGACAGGAATGCAATTAACACAGACTAGACAAGGGATAAATAGAACTATGCAGTGTAGAATAGAGATGAGATGGAGACCAACCCATGAAACATTCTTTAGTATTGCTAACATGGGGGATACACATGTACTCATGAGCATGGAGTAGGAGACATGGATCAAGAAGAAGATAAAAGATACAAGTAAAACATCATAGTGTATTCCATTTCCATCTATCACATTGTGTATTGTGTATATTGTATATCTCATTTGCATTCAAGAGGGGCTTTATATAGCTATCCAACCATGTGACTTGGGATACCCATGTGACTATTGGGCTCACGTAACCTCCACAAGATTATAACTCCCCACTAGCCCTCTTGCAACCACTTCTTGATATAACATATTTTAATAACCAAATCCTACAGCTCATTAGCCTAAGCTAATGCTAATATTTATAGGGGGTACTCACACCCAAGCTAATGCCAAAATGCAACGGGGTGTTCTCGCCCGTCAACAAGTCTTAAGAGGTAGCATGGCCATAGGGTCTTAAGAGGTAGCATGGCAATTACCTCTTCCTATTTATCACCGAGGCCATGAGAAATTTTCCCCCACCAGCTCACAAGACGGGGCTCCAAGGATTGTGTCTCCCCATCCATACTCAGAAGGAGGTGTTGGACTCAAAGTTTGCAGACGACACATCAACATACCTATCTGAAGATGTGGCGAATCTCCAAAGATTCACAGAGGCAATTGAGATCTTTTATTATGCATCAAGAGCGCAGATCAACTAGCACAAGTTATGTGGTTTTTGGATAGGCTCTACCCCACCCACTCGACGCCCAGTTGAGGCTTTCCAGTGGGACATTGAGGGGCACTCCAATCCGCTATTTGGGATGCAAGGTGGGCATTGATATCTCCCCAGAGCAGTAGCTTGCCCCTCTTCTTCTAAGCATTTGGAAGAAGCTTTTGTACTGGAGTTCTGCGAGGTTCTCCTTAGCCGACCAAGTGGTGGTGGGGTGAACCAGGTCCTACCAGGTACATTACTTCTTGTTGGGCCTTCTCCCAAGCATGCATTAGTTAGCTGACAATAGCTGACTTCTTGTGGGTTGGTAGTGATGGGAGGCCAGCTCGGACCAAGGTGACCTAGAGAGTGATCATTTAGCCCCCACCACGTAGAGGGGCCCTAGGCATCATTGACCCCACCATTCAAAGTCATGCCCTGCTGGGCAAGTTGATTGTTAGAGAACTTCTTCCAGGTGGAGAACCTTGAAGGACTTCCTCTTGGCCTAGATTTCAGCTTGTACTCTGACCTTGGGGGACTCTGTAGAGCACCAGGTGGATCTTCACAACATAGGACCTACTAGGTCCCTTGGAGATTGGCTTGCATTCAGACAGCTTCCCGTGAAGGCTCAGGAGAGAGGCATGGCTAGGATCCAGGGTACATACACACTCAGCCTTGACACATCGACTAGGCTATTCCCTAGGATTAGCTGACCGCTATCCCAGACCCGCCGACCCCTTGCACACTAGCTAGGCATGATATTCTCTTGGCAGTCCATGGCATGAATGAGAGTTGTGCTTTACTCACTTTTTTTGTACCTTATAGAGGGTGAGGGTGATCTAATTTTAGGCACATGAGTGGCACACTGACCCCCGTTGACCAAGGTGGTGAGGGAGAGACAGGTGATTATGGATTTGGGAGAGCCGGCCCTTCACACGCCTCTAGTGGGACCCAGGGGAGTGGAGTTAGCATGATCTCGTTGATTGGGAGGAGACTCTGGATACCTCAATCTTTATATACACTACATGGCTAGTCGCAAGATTTAGATGCTCGAGGTTGAGGGCACCCTGACAGTAGCATAGTACACTGGACACAGCACCCTAACAGCAGCATAGTATATTGGAAGTCACAAGGCCTCTCATAATTGTTTCTCTTAGAATTTTGGAAGAGGCTCTAGGACCGTCAGTTTTTGGCATCAAAAGATCACCCTTTTTCTTTGGCTATTGGCACACACGAGCTTGGCGGTTGGCACATGGTTGTCCACCATTGGTGGTCAATTATCTGAGAGGTGCGGCCACCCTCAGGAGTCTCGGCGGCGACATTATCGTTGGGATTGCCCAAATGCTCAACAAGTTTGGCATAGTGGATTCTCTGCATTTTAACGATGGACAGGACCTCGACCCGTATCATTTCATGGGGCACTGTCGCTTGGCCCACAGAGGCTAAGGTTGTCATGGCTTATGAGGAGGAAGGTGGGAGGCTAGTCCTTCAGGTCTCTCACCTTTCCATTTCAGACACCAATCCCAGCCCCATCTACTGATCACATTTGGCCCCGAGATCACGCAAGAGATGTAACATACACATCTTCACTAATAAAGAAATGTCCATGTAATAGATAAATTTATGAATTTTTATGGTATAAAAATCAATTATTTTATTATTTGAGTCATTTCTACTTAGAATCTTCAAATTTTGACCCAAAATTTGGAATCTGCGTGCAATTTTACCCTATTATAGGATTTTACAGCATCCAAAACGGACACCGGATCAAGCTTATACGCAAATTTCAGTCATTTTTAGTTAAAAAGCGATGACCTTTAAACCTTAATAAATGCACGACCGGGTGTCCGATTGACGAACGGTCTGTACCCTAATGACCAGGAGAACATCCTGGATTTTTTTAAAAAAAATTCGCCCCCTCGGGCGGTCCGGCACGCAAATCGAGGCCGGCGTCCCAAATTTTGGGACCCCGCCCCAAAATTTAGACCATACACACTTACCAGGGTGCCCGTACGATGGCCGCACAAGAACCAAAGGATGGTTGCCCAGTGTGTGTTCCAGAACTAGTTCCTGGAAAATCTTTGCCGCTCTGCATGCAAGGCACACAACAAAACGATAGCACTAGAAAAGAAGCCAAAAGGCTAATTGAAGAGGAAAGTGCTAAAGCTAAAGAAACATGACAAGTTCCTAAGAACTTTAAAACCTTTCAAATGGCCGACCATTTTGTTCAATATGATTCGGCTCAAAGGTTTAATAGTGGGAAACCTAGGACCTCATATGGCAGTTCAGCCAAGGTTAAGGAAGTGAACTTGGCAGGCCCGGGTGAAGACCCGAGGCCCGTATTTGTTGCAGAAGACCTTTCAAAGGAAGAAGAAACCAAACTCATTGCTCTCTTGACTGAATTCTAGGATTGCTTTGCTTGGAAGCACACGGATATGAAGGTTATACTCCCAAAAGTGGTCGAGCACACCATTCCCATGGTTGATGGAGCTAGGCTAGTCAAATTCATTGCTCTCTTGACTGAATTCCAGGATTGCTTTGCTTGGAAGCACACGGATATGAAGGTTATACTCCCAGAAGTGGTCGAGCACACCATTCCCATGGTTGATGGAGCTAGGCTAGTCAAACAATGAGCTTACCCAATGAACCCCAAATATTTCAAGATGGTCCATGCGAGGAGATTGAAAGACTTATCAATGTCCGATTCATCTATGAAATTGAACATATAGATTGGGTATCACCGATCGTACAGTGCCCAAGAAAAATAGAAAAGTCAGGGTGTGTGTGTTGACCTCAAAAAGATCAATGCCGCCACCATAAGAGGGATCACTATCCTTTACCATTCACTGAACATGTGCTAGAAAGAGTTGTGGGAAAGGAAGCTTACAACTTCCTAGATGGATTCTCAGAATAACCAAGTGCTGATTGATCCCAAGGACCAGCACAAAACTACTTTTGCTACTGAATGGGGTACTTACGCATATAGAGTCATGCCCTTTGGGTTGACCGATGCCCAAGGAACCTTCCAATGCTTAATGTGTATGGCTTGTTGTAGGACTCGGATTGAAGTGCTTTAAAAACACACTTGTAGAGGATAAGGGGCTGGTTTGAAGCCTTTTGCATCATTAAATAAGTGCAAGGATGATGAGTAAGGGGTTCTGCAAAAAACACAAGCAGAAATTCTGCATGTAGGTAGTCTGTGAAGAATAACTCAAAAACGATGAAGGAATTTGCGAAAACTTTCTTCTGCTAAGTTGTAGACCATGATGATTCCAATAGGTTTAGCGGGAACAATCCTCAAAAATGCATTCGTTTAGCAAAAAATCAAAAATGAAAAAATGCCATTGAAAGCGGGGTTGTTGAAGAGGACTAGTGGTAGAGAGGAAGAAGGATAAGGAGACTCTATGTGCACCACCACCTTGCTCTGATACCATGTGAGAAAGAAGAGATGAGAGAAGAGACAATGTACTTAAGAACTCATCAATGAACCACTAGCCAACTTGATTGGAAATGAACTACAATGCCTCATATATATATAGGCACAAGATGAACGGATCTCTAGAAAAGTTCCTCCACCCAAAAATATGTAAATAGGAAAAAATGGAAATGAATGCTATGAATCCCAAAAATGCCTAGAGGCTAAAGAGTGTGCCACTAGCGTGACACCATCTGGAGATGACACCTATCCAACAAATAACTCTTCTGAAATAAAAATAAATTCCTTTATGCATCTTTCTATGCATAAAATCAAAATTAATGAGAATAACTCTTTTGGAAAAAAAAATTCCTTTTTGCATCTTTCTATGCATAAAATCAAAATTAATGAGAATAACTCTTTTGAAATAAAAATAAATTTCTTTATGCATCTTTCTATACATAGAATGAAAATAACACTTTTAGAATACACAAACGGAGGGGATTACTCTTTTTGAATAACATAAAGATAAAACTTATTTCCACAAAATTTAAGAAAATTTTACCATAACCTCCTTTGTATGGCTGACCATTTCTCAATTTTTACATCCTAAATCTACTTAGAATTTACCCCAAGATGAATTAAAATACTCTAATCTAATCAATTTTCACTTCTAAAGAGCAATCAATAGGAAAAGTTTAACTTATTTTGTTTGTTCCTCATTTTAGGATAAAGAAGGACTGAAATTCTTAATGAAGAGAAGGGGGAAGCCTTTCCATCAAGGCATAACATCCAATTTCACATTTAACAAAAAAACAAGAAATCAAAAAACCATAGAATAAAATTTAAAAAAAAGTAGAATTTCTAACTTACATGGAGTTTTGTGAGCTTTCCTTTGGCTTGAGGGATTGAGGGTTCTACTCTTGTTTGGATCAAGAGTGGCCACCAATTCTTTGTAGAGGAATTAGTCAAAAACAAGTGAATTATCAAAGAATTCAATGTTTTTAGCTCTGGGGAGGAGTAGAGTAACGGTGCATAAAACACTATTAACCTTTACAAAGGACGAGGCTTCTATTTATAGGAAAAAATGAGTCTCTAAAACCAAGAAAACTGATTCTAGAATTTTCCAAATCAATTTGGTCACTTTTTGACCATTTTTAGGTCAGTTTAGCTTACTTTTTGGATCTAGTTGAAACAGGAGAGAGGAGAGATAAAAATATCTCATTATTTGTGAGTTTAAAACTCATCCACACATGTGAAATAGGTGCCTCCTTCATGAGGGAAATTCCCCACAACACTGAGGTGTGTATGTGCAGTGAAGTCACTGGTTGTGACATTTGAGAGTACTACAGTACCGCTGTGCAGAAAATACAGCATTTGTGCAGAAAAACCAGAGTGCAGTTTCTGGTAAAATTGTGTGTTTGGCAAGATGTCTAATGATGGCATAACACAGATTGTGGCTGAGAAGCTGGACAAGAATAACTTCCATGCTTGGAGGTTCAGGCTGACTAATTTCCTGATGGGAAAAGGCTATTGGGACTACATTGAAGGTGAGCATGAAGAGGCACCGGAGATACCGGATATAAATCCGACTGCTGCAGATGTGAAAGAGTTTAAAGACTGGAACCAAGGAGCCAGGAAGGTTATGTATTGGCTTTCCATTAGTATATAGGACACCATGATTGGGCACATTCAGGATGCCAAGTCCCCCAAGGAGGCGTGGGACACCTTGGTAAAGCTTTATGAAACAAATACCAAGGCACGTAAGATACAGTTGAAGAATGAACTTCATACTGTGGAGAAAAAGAGCATGTCTGTGAATGACTATGCGTTGAAGATAAAGGGCATTGTGGAATCCCTTGCATCTATTGGTGTATCAGTAGATGATGATGACAAGGTGGAAGTCTGTCTACGTGGTCTCGGGCCACAATACAAGGCGTTTAAGACGTCTATCCAGACTCGGGAAAACATTCCCAACTTTACAGATTTGGTGTCTATGCTAATTATCGAAGAGAAGAACTTGGGTGAAGACCAACAGTCTTCACAAAGCAAAAACAGTTCAGAGCAACAGGCCTTCTACACGAGTTCAGGAAGAGGACGAGGTAGAGGAGGCCGTGGACGCGGTCAAGGAGGTGGCCGAACAGGTAATCAGAATTACGGCCAGCAGCAGCAGCAACAACAACAGTCCCAGAATCAACAACAACAACAACACGCAGGTGGAAGAGGCAAATTCAGAGGCAGGGGGAGTCAAAGAGGCCGTGGAAATTGGCAAAGGCAATATAATGATGCACGTGAATGCTACTATTGTGGTAAGCCTGGACATGTGCAGTCAGAATGTTATAAGAAGCAGGCTGACATGCAAAATGGGAAAGTGCAGCAAAACAACTATGCATCCTCAAGCAGAAATAATGAGGATAATGAAAGGTTGTTTGTTATGCAGCATGTCGTGAATGCCATGTCTGAAAATGTTGATGCAGCACAAAAAGATAATGTATGGTATGTGGATTCAGGCGCTTCGAACCACATGACGAGTCATGGGGAGTGGTTCAAGGAGATGAAGAACCCGGAAAGACCAGGTTTTGTGGAAACAGGGGATGACACTGCTCATCCAATTGCCCACGTTGGAGATGTGCCATTATCTATGCAGGATGGCAAAGTGAAGTACCTTGCAGATGTACTTCATGTACCGAACATAACAAAGAATCTGGTTTCAGTTGGCCAGATGATTGAGCAGGGGTTGCAGGTTCGGTTTAACCCTGATGGGTGTTATGTTGAAGATTTCAAAGACAAGTGCAGGCTGGTTGCAAAAGGCAACAGAGTGGGCAGAATGTTTACGTTGGATGTAGACATGCCTGAAATGAGTGCTGCGATGTTTGCAAATGGTTCAGGAGTTGTTGCAGACACAGACATATGGCATAAAAGAATTGGACATGTAAATGTGCAGAGATTGAAGTCTATGCAGACAAAAGGAATTGTGACAGGGCTGCCAAAATTTAAAGTGGAAGGTATGCAGAAAATCTGTGAAGCATGCCAATTTGGGAAGCAAACAAAGCATGTGTTTCCACGTAACAGATATGTGAGCAGAAATGCACTAGATGTTGTGCATTCAGATGTATGGGGTCCTACGAAGACCGTGTCTATGGGAGGCTGCAGGTACTATGTCACTTTCATTGATGACCACACAAGGAAAGTGTGGGTATATTTCATGAAGGAGAAGAGTGAGGTTTTCACTCACTTTCAGAATTTCAGAGTTTTGGTTGAAAAGCAAACAGGAAAATATGTCAAGTGCCTAAGGTCAGATGGAGGGGGAGAATACTTCTCCAATGAGTTCTCTGAATTTTTGAAGAAGAATGGAATTCGGAGACAGTATACATGCAGATACACTCCGCAGCAAAATGGAGTTGCTGAGCGGAAAAACAGGCACATTGCTGAGATTGCGCGGGCATTGATGGAAGAGAAAAATATGCCGCATTGCTATTGGGCTGAGGCTGTTTCTACAGCAGTATACATCATGAATAGGACTCCAACTGCAGCCATACATGATGTAACTCCAGAGGAGAGGTTTACTGGCAGAAAACCAGATTTGTCTCATCTGAAAGTCTTTGGATGCATTGCATATGTGCATGTGCCAGATGAGCTGAGAACTAAGCTGGATCCGAAAGCTGAAAAATGTGTGTTTATTGGGTATTCCCTTGAGCAAAAGGGATACAGGTGTTATAACCCTGCTACACGTGAGTTGAGGGTAAGCAGGGATGTTGTCTTTGATGAGATGAGCAGCTGGTATGCTGCTGAAAAAGAAGCTGTTGGGGCTGATGTGAGTGGAAGTGTGGTTGCACAGAATACAGGTCAGCAATCACAGTCTTTGAGTGGACCAGGAGAGTCCTCATCTAGTGGGTCTGTTGATAGACCATGGAGTGGCAGGCTGCGTCATAATACCAGCCCTGCAAATGTGATTAGTACATCACGTAAAGGAAAAGAGAAAGTGGTTGAGCCCCTTGGTATGCCTGACATTTCTGCAGGGCATTCTCATGTTGATGGAGAGTCTAGTGGCTCAGATATGAGCCTTGATGAGGAGCTTGGGATCCCAGCTATGAGAACACCTGGTGTAAAGAAGGCTATGGAGGCCATGAATGAAAAGCTCCGAAGATCAGGGAGAGTGAAGAACCCTGTGCAGAGATTTACATATGATGGTTATGTGGCACATCATTATGCATATATGGCAAAAGTTGTGCAGGTTGTAGAGCCCACATGCATTGATGAGGCTGTTGGAAATGTGTGTTGGGAGAAAGCTATGGATGAGGAGATGGATGCACTATATGGAAATGAAACTTGGGATTTAGTGCAATTGCCAGAAGGCAAGAAAGCCATTGGATGCAAGTGGGTGTACAAAGTTAAACATAACAGTGATGGAAGCATAAACAGGTACAAGGCTAGATTGGTAGCCAAAGGATATGCGCAGACATATGGGATTGATTATGAGGAAACTTTCAGCCCAGTTGCCAAGATGGCAACAGTGAGAGTTGTGATAGCAGTGGCTGCGTCAAAGAAATGGTCTTTACATCAGATGGATGTAAAGAATGCATTCTTGCATGGGGATTTGCAAGAAGAGGTGTATATGTTGCAGCCACCTGGTTATGAGGATGAGGGTCACCCCGAGCATGTTTGCAAGTTGAAGAAAGCCTTGTATGGCTTAAAGCAAGCACCAAGAGCATGGTCTGACAAGATTTCTGAATATCTTGTCACTATTGGCTTTCATGTAGCCAATGCAGATTTCTCATTGTATGTGAGACATGGTGATAGAGGGGTTGTGCTTGTTGTCATCTATGTAGATGACTTGATCATTACGGGGGACCATGATGCAGAGATACTTCCACTGCTAGCACCCCTGAATTCATTGTGCGGTGGAGATAGGGATCTTACAGCTAGTATCAGAGCGATTTTGGCTAAAGTGGATCAACCGAGAAGCCAAGAATGTCATAAATTTAAGAAGTAGCAGTAAAAGGTTGGAATTGTGTGATGAAACTCGTATAAATTGATATTCAGAATGAAATTCCTAAATTGATAAATGGGTCTACAGATGGAAGTACTGCAATTATATGGAATCCCTGAATTGCTTGAGGCCTAGACATGATGGTATTTACCTTATAGTTCCAAGGACCGTGATTACCCATATATACCGGGGGTATAACTGCAGCTCTTTACTGGCAGTATATATGAGTAAATCTAAGATCTTGAAATTATAAGCTAAAATGCTATCCAGATGATGAATTCGAATGTGGTTGATATGATTTTAAAATATTGATTGAGAACTGATGAGTTGAATTGGATTCTGATTCAAAAAATGATGATTCTTGAATTTTTGGTTGAAAAGCGATAAACTGAGCAAAACCACATTGAGGATGAATGGGACAAGTCCTTATGTTGATATTCATAACTAGAATGACGATAATGACTGCAGCAAATCACTATGAGATTAGTGGATTGTGCTGAAAGATTGCTACTGTTAACTCTTGACCCAGTGGATCAAGTTAAGGGATGTCAAATTAAAAATCTGTATAATTGAAAATTCCCATGGAGGACTGTTCGGATAGAAAGTTTGGTCTAATGGGCCATTATTGTGATAAAGATTTGAATGTTATAATCTGAGTGAATTGTTATCTAATGATGAGTTCTATAAAAGGGATCTTTATCCCAGGATTCTGTTGGGTTCACCAGGCTCTAAGGAACCCCAGAATCCGTTGGATCTTAAGGAAAAGAGTTATCCTCTAATTTTGCGAGATGAGGACATCTCACGTTTTTAAAGTGGGGTAGGATGTAAAATGCCTCCCTCCAGCTTTTAGGTGTACAGGTGTAAGAACCTCCCCTTTTGATCTTATAATTATTCCCCTCTCTGAAATAAAAAAAAGATCCTATTTTACCATGTTTTGGCCTAGAGAGAGAGAAAATGTCTAGAGGGAGGTAATTTAAAATTGAGATATTTTTGGATATAAAAATCCTCCTAGTGTTTAAAATGATTTTCCCTGAGACAAAAATTCAAAAAGAACTTTCCAATGTGCAATTGGAATTAATTGAAAATAGGTAAAAAGAACCTTATCCTGAGGGTCCAATTTTTAAAAATTTTGGATTAAGGTTCTTATGGACCAATAAGATTAATCCAAATGTAAGGAGGAGATAAATTGAAGAATAAAAGAAAATCCCCCAAAAATGAGTAAATACTCACATAAGATGAAGAGTTGACTAAGGACAAGGTTATTAGTTAAAAAAGAAGAGATATTTAGAGGAAATGATGGCCCCCTCCATCTGACCTTAGGCACTTTACATATTTCCCTGTTTGCTTTTCAACCATAACTCTGAAATTTTGAAAGTGAGTGAACACCTCACCTTTCTCCTTCATGAAGTATACCCACACTTTCCTTGTGTGGTCATCAATAAATGTCATAATACTTGCAGCCTCCCATAGACATGGACTTTGTAGGACCCCATACATCTGAATGCACAACATCTAGTGTATTTCTGCTCACATTTCTGTTACGTGGAAATACATGCTTTGTTTGCTTTCCAAATTGGTATGCTTCACATATTTTCTGCATACCTTCAACTTTAAACTTTGGCAGCCCTGTCACAATTCCTTTAGTCTGCATAGACTTCATTCTCTGCACATTCACATGTCCAATTATTTTATGCCAAATGTCTGTGTCTGCAAAAATTCCTGAACTATTTGCAAACATTGCAGCACTCACTTCAGGCATGTTTACATTCAATGTAAACATTCTACCCACTTTGTTGCCTTTTGCAACCAACCTGCACTTGTCTTTAAAGTCTTCACAACATTGTAACATACCCATCTTCACTAATAAAGAAATGTCCATGTAATAGATGAATTATGAGTTTTTATGGTATAAAAATCAATGATTTTATTAAATGAGTCATTTCTACTTAGAATCTTCAAATTTTGAGCCCAAATTTGGAATCTGCGTGCGATATTACCCTAATATAGGATTTTATAGCATCCAAAACAGACACCGGATCAAGCTTATACGTAAATTTTAGTCATTTTTAGTTAAAAAGCGACGACCTATAAACCTTAATAAGTGCACGACCGGGCGTCCAATTGACGAACGGTCTGAACCCCAACGACCAAGAGAACCTCCCGGATAAAAAAAATTTCGCCCCCCGCGACACATAAATCGAGGCCGGTGCCCCAAATTTGGGGACCCCGTCCCAAAATTTGGACCGTACACACTTACCAGGGTGCCCGTACGATGGCCGCACAAGAACCAAAGGACGACCACCCACTGTGTAGTCCACACGTAGTACCGCTACGTGGACACCGATGCTGCCCCAGACTAGATAAGGTACATGCATATCACTCCTTTCCTAGTTAACCGACACCGTACCTTTCCCCCAGAGCCATGCAGGCCACTGATCCACAACCTTTGCTGGTACACTGTCCTTTTGTCCTTGCTTTGCACAGTGCCCGTACCCATATCCCACAGCTATATAAACCCCCGGGTGCTCCATAGGCGACACGCATTTTTACGTAGCGTATACTCTGTTGTTGTGCCTCCATCCATACCGTCGTCTGCCCCTATGCAGTGTACTTGCTGTAGTAGAGCCGCCGCTTGTAGCCACCCCTTCCACACCCCCTCATTTGCCACTTTTCAGATAAGGCAATTTTCCTCCATCCCCCTCTTGCTAGGAGGCAGTCTCCTTGACTCTTCTCCCCCCCCCCCCCGGTGTGAAGAGATTTACAGCAGCCCTCAGCCCTTCTCCCCTTTTGCAAAACGTTTTTGTGTTAAGGACATCTCACAATTCATCCCCCCCATTTGCATGGACTTTAGTAGGAGGTTTTTGCCTTAACAAAGGGTTCATGCGCTGTGGTCTTTTGCTCATACGGTGAGCAAACGATCTCAAAATTGAGATCCGACTGGAGCGTTTCGACCGCGACAGCGAGCCCTACAGGACGATGTCCAAGATGGCCCCTTACCGCAAACATCAAAATATTGCCTCGGGAGGAGCGCACAACAACTCTTTTAAAGAAGAGTAAATGTGTATCTTTTCCTTTTAAAATAATGGTTATATTAGTGTTAGTAAATGTGTATCTTTTCCTTTTAAAATAATGACATAAAAATTGTATGAAGCTACAAATTGAGTGATGCTGTATTCAATGAATTGTATTAAAATTGTTATCTTTAAAGAGTGCAAGTTTTTCCTGGCTTCAACGCTAACTCTGTTCCGTGCTTGTGTAGCCGGGCGGCGTCATTAGCAAAGCCTAGGAATGGCCCAAGGTATCCCTCATACCATTGGGAGAATAAGATTCGCTGATTGAGGAGAGAGATTATGATGCTGTCTAGTTCTGAGGGCCCAGGCTAGTGCAGTGAATAAGCCCACCCTAGTGTGCAGACATCCCTTTGAGGGGCGGGAGGATCGAGCGATGGAGCCTGAGAGGGCGACAGGCCCGGCTTGAGTCCTCAACAGCGGCCGACGAGGTGTATGGTCCTGTAGGGTTTTGCCCAGCACATGTAGAGGCTGGAAGGCCGAATTCTAGATCATCGGCAGTATAAAGGAAAAGAATAAGAGAGCCGGTTTGGCTTGTATGGAATTTATTCATGTATAAACTTTTTATATATATATCTTGTCTTTGGCATGATTGTATTGTGGAAAAAGATTGTTTTAACATGAAAAGATGCAAGGGGGAAGAGAGCTTGAGCTCTTGCAAGCACTTACACACACTCACAAAACCCTAATAGAGAACACACAAGGTGAGAGGCTGAAAATCTTCTTCTTCTTCACTCAACACTCAACACACCATATACAAAGATTCTTAAGAGTACACGTAATATGAAAGGTACTCAACCAATACATACACGGGTTCTCTATAGTGTGAACCCGACTAAATGAGCTGGCGCTATAACTATGCCAGTCTCTAGAATGGCTGTCACACAGCCTGTCATCCCACTGGCCACATATCATCCAAGATCTCACCAACCATGCCAGTGGTGTAAGTGTGGGGCCTATCCCCACAGGTCGTCAGTGTCCACCGCCTCACTAGATAAGCTCGATATCTCAACACTCCCCCTCGAGCTCAACTTCATCTCATGTACACCAAGCGAAGCCCTGAATCTGCGAAGCTTCTCTGTACCCAATGCTTTGGTGAAGATGTCAGCTACCTGATCCTCTGTGCTATTATAAATAAGGTCAAGTTCTCCTGCTAAGACCTTCTCTCTGACAAAGTGGTAGTGGACCTCTATATGCTTCGTATGAGCATGAAAAACTGGGTTCCTTGGCCAACTGTATACTGCTAATGTTGTCACAGAAAATGACAACTTGTCTATCTACTGATAGACCCAAATCTCCAAGTAGCTTTCTCAACCAAGCTACCTCACATGCTGCCACCATAGCAGCTCCTCTGTACTCGGCCTCTGTACTGGAGGAAAGATACATTTATTTTTGTGGAATTTATTAAAGCCTATGGCTTTACCCTAGTCCCAATTTGACACTCTATTTTTGTTAAAGAAGAGTGCCGTGCTCTCTAAAAAGCACATCTTGTATTTTGGGGGCTATGGCCTAATTTTGGTGAAAAAGGAAAGCTAATAAAGAAATACTCTTGTGTGGGGAGAGGCCACGCACAAGAGGGGGGAAGATTGCACCCAATATGGTCTTTTTGGAGCTAAGTATTTTTGTTTAAGTGTTTAATTTTTCAATTGATTTGATTTAGTTGAAGCTTATAAGCAATGGTTTTTATGATTGAATTAATTCTCTACTTTTCCACAATCAATTCCTAGAATAAGATTCCGGTTGCAGTGGTATCAGAGCTTGGGCTAGGAGATTTGTGGAGAAGGTAGGAAAGGGCTTCAACTTCTCAAAAATCAAGAAAGTGCAGGAATTTATCCAGTGGACAGAAGGGTGTTTTGCAGGTCTTTACCCAAAGGTCAAAGATTCAAAACTAGATCTACTCTTAAACCCACTCACCACCCTGCAAAACCATCCCTCTCTATCAAAAAGCGGTTTTTCCAAATACTCAGTGAAATCAAAATCTGACCGTATGGATGAAATCCTCATAGCCAAAAACCTCACGGGTATCTCTCAGAAATCAGAAGCTTCAAGGATGAGCAAACCTATAATGGATGGAGCAGATTAAGCATGTAAAAAGCTATTAAATAAATCTCCAAAAGAATTTCAAGAGGGAGGCGCACGGCGGCAGCTTGCCGGCGCAAAACGCGTGGAGAGGAGAAATAAAAAAAAAGTAGCTCAAAGCTAATTACTCCATAATCTTAATTTTCTCTTAATCCTAATCAAGCTCACTTTTCCCAATCCCTATGTAAGTCACATCACTCCTTTTTGAACCTCTACTTTTCCCTATTTTCAAATTCGAGAAGAAATTCAAAGGTTTCCAATTCTGAAAATTTCTGGGTGCAGAAAAGTGATTTACAGGTTTTAAAAAGCTTGAAAATTGCTTAGAAAAGGCCAGAAAATTTCGAAATCGCTTCTGAAAAATTTTAAAAATTTCAGAAAAAATATCACAGAGTTTGGGCAAGGTTTACAGGACTGTTTCAGTAGGTTTCAAAGTGCAGAAAAATTATTTCATCAACAATTCGACTAGCCCAAGACTCTTGAATCACGCGGAATCGTTCAGGATTTGTTTGAGGCGACGAGAATTCAATTCAGCCATTGAACAACGTCTTGTTCAGCTTCAACCAAGATCGAATTGCGGGAGAAAGACAAGATAAGTACTCATTTTTGCTTTATTTATTTACATCAAATAAAGTAAAAATTTATTTATCTACATCATTTGCACAAGCACTATGGCAGATTTGCCTATCTCGCCATCAATTCAAGAGCAACTCCTTTCTTTACAACATCAAATTGTAGAAGAAAGAGAGAAGCGTATTGAATTGGAGAGACAGATCTCGAATCTTAGACGCAAGCGTGACTCTTCGCTATCTTTTGATGACGAAGATGACACTATTCAAAGGGCTGTAAATGCTACATTGCAAGCACAAAGGTCACAAAAAGAATCCAAGATTAGTCAGAAAGCTTTCACATTTCAAAATTATGATGGAAAGAAGGATGCTAGGGTTATTTTAGCTTGGCTTAGTCAACTAGATGACTATTTTTTTGGAGAAAGATTTTCAGAGAATGATAAGATTAAATGTGCAGTCAATCATATGGTAGACAATGCAGCTTTATGGTGGAGTGTAATTAAGCAAGGTCGTGATAAGCCAGATTCTTGGACAAGATTTCAACGGCTGGTTAAAAAGCACTTTTTACCCTCACAATTCAAGTCCAAAGTTAGGCACCAATGGGACACTTTGCATCAATTGGAAAAGAAAACTATGTCACAGTATGTAGAAAAGTTCTGGAATACTTTATTACAGGTGCAGGTTGTGGATAGAGTTAGTGAGAAGGATCAAAAAAGGAAGTTCATATCGGGCCTTAGATCTACCATTAGGGCCGATGTGAATATGTTTCGACCTCATTCACTATCTTCTGCAATATTTTTGGCAACTAATTCAGAACGTAAAAATGGTTTTCCTAAAGAGATTAAAGCACATGAGGGTACTTCTTCTAAACCATTTACTAAATCTTTTTATGCTTCAAAGAAGATGTATAAACCAGGTAATGACAAAGGCAAGGACGAGGCTAAAGGCAACATGAGTACCAATAAGAAAGTCAATGGTGGCAAACCGAAGACATCTCCTATCAAATGTTTCAAGTGCCACAAAGAAGGTCACATAGCACCAAATTGTCCGGAGCGTACCAAGAATTCGACACCAGCACAGCAGCAGCTTGAGTCAACATGATTGAAGAAGACGACAATGAAGAAGAATCATTCAAGCAAGAGGGTAATTCCGATCCAGATTACTCAGAGAACAAGAAGGTAAACCTCATGTTCATTCTTTGCTTAAAATAAAAGGAACGATAAATGGACATGAAGTTCTTATTTTGCATGATGATGGTAGTACACATGATTTCATTTCTGAAAAGGTACTTAAAGCATTAAATCTTCATTCTTCACCTACACACTATAAAGTCAAAGCAGCATTTACTGGAACAAAGTATAATTGCATGCAAGTGGTGAAAGATTTGGATTTATGCATCAAACCTTTAACAGAAAAGAGGGATTTCTTAGTTGCACCTTTACAAGGGGTAGATATAATTTTGGGTATGCCTTGGAGACACAAATACAATCCTATCATAGACTATGACACTCATAGTATTTCTCTAAGGAAGGACAATGAAAATATTATCCTTCAAAGGAGAAATGAGTCCTTTGTTGAGTCACACTCAAGCAAAGAGAGCTCTAAGAAAAAGAGACAAGACTTATATGGTATGGGTTAACCAGCTTGATGCTGAGTTGGACACATCCAAAAGACCAAAGTTTGATTCTTTTATCTCCAAATTTAGTGACTGTTTCATGGAAGATCTGCCTCCAAGATTACCTGAGTCTAGGCCTGAGGATCATAGTATTGACTTATTGCCTGGAAATTCCCCGCCTTGTAAAGCTCCCTATAGAGTCAACAATTTAGAGCAAAGAGAAATCCAAAGCCAAATAGAAGACTTGCTAGAGAGAGGCCTTATTCGACCTAGTAGTTCACCTTTTGGAGCTCCAGTACTTCTTGTTAAGAAGAAGAATAGAACTTACCGAATGTGTGTAGACTATCGTGCATTGAATAAGATTACTGTCAAGAACAGATATCCTATTCCTAGGGTAGATGATCTTCTTGATAAGCTTAGAGGATCAAAGGTCTTTAGCAAGATTGACCTAAAGTCTGGGTATCATCAAGTCCGTATGACTCAATCTGACATTTTCAAGACAGCTTTTAGAACCCAAACTAGTCATTATGAGTTTTTGGTTATGCCATTTGGTTTGACCAATGCTCCAGCAACTTTCAGCCGTATGATGAATCGCATATTCCTTAAGTTTCAAAGTTTTGTTATAGTGTTCTTTGATGACATTCTTGTTTTCAGCAAGGATCGACAAGAGCATGAACAACACTTGGAACAAGTGTTCAATCTTTTGAGAGAAAATGAATTGTATGTCAACCCTGAAAAGAGTTCTTTCTTTCAAGAGGAGATTGAATACTTAGGTCATATAGTGTCAGCTGAAGGGATTCGTGTAGATCCTAAGAAAATTGAGTGTATTGCTTCTTGGCCTACGTCTAGAAACATACATGATCTTAGATCTTTTCTTGGCTTATGTAGTTATTATAGGAAGTTCGTCAAGAATTTTGCTTGTATTGCACATCCTTCGACTGAACTCCTTAAGAAAGCTACAAATTTCAATTGGACTGATAAGCAAGATAAATCTTTTGCAACACTCAAGAATGCTTTAACACAAGCACCAGTTCTCACACTACCTGATTTTCAAAGACCATTCTTTATAGTAGTGACTGATGCTAGTGGCAAAGGATTTGGAGCTGTTCTTATGCAAGACAACCATCCTATTGCTTATCAAAGTAGAAAGCTTAAGCCTGCAGAGCAAAATTATAGCACTTATGATAAGGAATTAGCAGCAGTAGTGCATGCTTTGAAAATCTGGAAGCATTACCTAATGGGCTCTGAATTTCTTATCAAGACAGACCAACAAAGCATTAGGCATTTGCTTACGCAACCTCTTATTTCAGATAGACATATCAAATGGGCAGCTTTCATTCAAAGTTTCCAACCTATGATTCAATATCAACCTGGAAAAGAAAATGTTGTTGCCGATGCTTTGAGTCGAAGACCAAATATCAACAACATTTCCATAATTGAAAGTGAACCATTTGTCCTCATGAAAGAAACTTACGAAGTTGATCCAGATTTTTCTCAAATATGGATCAAATTGCGTGAAAATAATTGGACACCTCAAGGAAGTTATTCTCATAATGATGTCTTTGAGAAAAGATTGTGTGCTACTCAACCTTACAGACAGCTTGTCTTGGAAGAGATGCACCAACCACCATTTGTGGGACATAGAGGAGTTTCCGCAACACTTCAAGTAGTTCTCGAGAATTTTATTGGCCCCATTTGAAGAATGATGTAGCTAAGTTTGTAGCTGAATGTAACATTTGCCAAACAATTAAAAGCTACAAAGGCAAAGCTTTAGGATTGCTTATGCCTCTACCTATTCCTGATAGACCATGGGAACAAGTGTCTATAGATTTCATTACTGGCTTCCCTACTACTTCCAGTCACCATGACATGATTTGGACAATAGTGGACAGATTTAGTAAGCAAGCCTATTTCATTCCATGTAAAAAGACACTAACTTCTCAGCAAGCCGCGAACATATTTGTTAAGCAAATTTTTGTTCATCATGGACTACCCAAAGTGATAGTTTCTGATAGAGATTCTAAATTTTGTAGTCACTTTTGGGTTGCTCTTTTCTCAAACTTAGGCACTAAGTTAGATTTTTCCACGACATTCCATCCGGAATCGAATGGACAAACCGAAGTTACAAATAGCACTATCTTAGATATGCTTAGAGCCTATGTTTCCCAGCAACCTAGTGCATGGGATAAGTACATAC
Organism: Cibotium barometz; assembly: GCF_041138505.1. NCBI lineage: Eukaryota > Viridiplantae > Streptophyta > Polypodiopsida > Cyatheales > Cibotiaceae > Cibotium > Cibotium barometz. The sequence goes on along the minus strand of NC_141051.1, from coordinate 4,524,937 downwards.
ACCTACTCCAATTTGCTTATAATAATACTCCTCATACTGCTACTGGTTGAGCACCATTTGAGATTATCTATGGTAGAGCATTGCCTATTCTGGCTACTAGACTCTCTCATAAGAAGCAGTCGACCAATATAGAGACTTTGATTGCATTCTATCTGAAGTGCGTGATTGTATTGCAAGAGCTCAAGAGAAGTTTACATCTCAAGCAAATAGGAAGCGCAAAGATTTTTCATTTCAAGAAGGTGATTATGTACTCTTGAGAATTGAAAAGCGTCAATTAAAGAGTGTGGAAAATTCCCTGCAGTGAAGCTAGCGCCTAGATATTATGGGCCATTTAAAATCCTCAAAAAGATTAATGATGTGGCCTATAGACTAGAGCTTCCATCTAATTGGAATATCCACAATTCTTTTCATATCCATCTCTTGAAACCTTTTCGAGGAACACTTCCTACTCACCCAACATATGAGGAACCACCTCTTATTGAAGGAGAGGAAGAAGTCTTAGTTCCTGATGCTATCATTGACCAAGAGATAACAACAACAAGGACAAGTAATCAATACTTCAAGTATCTTTTGACTTTTAAGAATCATCCACAAGAAGATGCTAAATGGATGCCTGAGAAATTTTTTCGAGTTTACCCTGAAATTCTTCATTCTTTTCAAACCCAGCAAATCCGCAATTGAGGACAATTGCAAACTCAAGCAAGAGGGATGTCATGAGAATATATTTTAAGTCCTCTAGAAAAATATTATTTATCCCCTCTTGAGTAATTTGGGGACGCCTAGATTACTCTTGCGTCATGCCAGCTAGGTTAATATCATGGGTGACACCACTATAAATATTAATACGTGTGGTATATGACGTATGTTTGAGGCCACCTATGATTATTTCAGTTAGGTTTGTATGGTAGGGTGATTCCTGGGGTACTTACGCCTGGTAGTCATGAGTTGATGATGATTTGTGCCTGTTTAATATTTGTGGGATTAATTTAATAATTAATTGGGCTTATATTTTCAGGTGATGAAGACTATGGGAATTGAAGAGTTTACTTTGGAAGAAATGTCTTGGATCATCACATTTCATTTTTTGCAAGCATAGTAGCTTGTAACCTTATTAAATGATTTTTCCATTTTGAACTTTAGGAAAGATACATTTATTTTTGTGGAATTTATTAAAGCCTATGGCTTTACCCTAGTCCCAATTTGACACTCTATTTTTGTTAAAGAAGAGTGCCGTGCTCTCTAAAAAGCATATCTTGTATTTTGGGGACTATGGCCTAATTTTGGTGAAAAAGGAAAGCTAATAAAGAAATACTCTTGTGTGGGGAGAGGCCACGCACAAGAGGGGGGAAGATTGCACCCAATATGGTCTTTTTGGAGCTAAGTATTTTTGTTTAAGTGTTTAATTTTTCAAGTGATTTGATTTAGTTGAAGCTTACAAGCAATGGTTTTTATGATTGAATTAATTCTCTACTTTTCCACAATCAATTCCTAGAATAAGATTCCGGTTGCATACTGTCTCTGCAGTAATCCAATACCATGTGGTGACCTAATCACCTCAATGCCCAAGAAATATCTGAGCTCCCCTAGATCCTTCATCTCGAACTTCTATCTAAGCAAGATCTTTACATCAAAGATCTCTGCATCATGGTCCCCCCGTAATGATCAAGTCATCTACATAGATGACAACAAGCACAACCCATGTCACATACAGCGAGAAATCTGCATTGGCTACATGAAAGCCAATAGTGACAAGATATTTAGAAATCATGTCAGACCATGCTCTTGGTGCTTGTTTTAAGCCATACAAGGCTTTCTTCAACTTGCAAACATGCTTGGGGTGACCCACATCCTCATAACCAAGTGGCTACAACATATACACCTCTTCTTGCAAATCCCCATGCAAGAATGCATTCTTTACATCCATCTGATGTAAAGAATGCATTCTTTACATCCATCTGACATAAAGACCATTGCTTTGACGCAGCCACTGCTATCACAACTCTCACTGTTGCCATCTTGGCAACTGGGCTGAAAGTTTCCTCATAGTCAATGCCATATGTCTGTGCATATCCTTTGGCTACCAATCTAGCCTTGTACCTGTTTATGCTTCCATCACTGTTATGTTTTACTTTGTACACCCACTTGCATCCAATGGCTTTCTTGCCTTCAGGCAATTACACTAAATCTCAAGTCTCATTTCCATATAGTGCATCCATCTCCTCATCCATAGCTTTCTCCCAACACACATTTCCAACAGCCCCATCAATGCATGTGGGCTCAACAACCTGCACAACCTTTGCCATATATGCATAGTGATGTGCCACATAACCATCAAGGCTCATATCTGAGCCACTAGACTCTCCATCAACATGAGAATGCCCTGCAAAAATGTCAGGCATACCAAGGGGCTCAACCATTTTCTCTTTTCCTTTCCGTGATGTAGTAATCACATTTGCAGGACAGGTATTATGATGCAGCCTGCCACTCCATGGTCTATCAAGAGACCCACTAGATGAGGACTCTCCTGGTCCACTCAAAGATTGTGATTGCTGACCTGCATTCTGTGCAACCACTTACACTCACATCAGTCCCAACAGCTTCTTTTCCAGCAGCATACCAGCTGCTCATCTCATCAAAGACAACATCCATGCTTACCCTCAACTCACGTGTAGCAGGGTTATAACACCTGTATCCCTTTTGCTCAAGGGAATATCCAATAAACACACATTTTTCAGCTTTCGGATCCAGCTTAGTTCTCAGCTCATCTAGCACATGCACATATGCAATACATCCAAAGACTTTCAGATGAGACAAATCAGGTTTTCTGCCAGTAAACCTCTCCTCTGGAGTTACATCATGTATGGCTGTAGTCGGAGTCCTATTCATGATGTATACTGCTGTAGAAACAGCCTCAGCCCAATAGCTATGCGGCATATTTTTCTCTTCCATCAATGCCCGCGCAATCTCAGCAATGTGCCTGTTTTTCCGCTCAGCAACTCCATTTTGCTGCGGAGTGTATCTGCATGTAAACTATCTCCGAATACCATTCTTCTTAAAAAATTCAGAGAACTCATTGGAGAAGTACTCTCCCCCTCCATCTGACCTTAGGCACTTTACATATTTCCCTGTTTGCTTTTCAACCAAAACTCTGAAATTCTGAAAGTGAGTGAACACCTCACTCTTCTCCTTCATGAAATATACCCATAATTTTCTTGTGTGGTCATCAATGAAAGTCACATAATACCTGTAGCCTCCCATAGACATGGTCTTCGTAGGAGCCCATACATTTGAATGCACAACATCTAGTGCATTTCGGCTCACGTATCTGTTACGTGAAAACACATGCTTTGTGTGCTTCCCAAATTGGCATGCTTCACATATTCTCTGCATACCTTCCACTTTAAATTTTGGCAGCCCTGTCACAATTCCTTTAGTCTGCATAGACTTCATTCTCTGTAAATTCACAAGTCCAATTCTCTTATGCCAAATGTCTGTGTCTGCAACAATTCCTGAACAATTTGCAAACATCGCAGCACTCATTTCAGGCATGTCTACATTCAACGTAAACATTCTGCCCACTCTGTTGCCTTTTGCAACCAACTTGCACTGGTCTTTAAAGTCTTCAACATAACAACCATCAGGGTTAAACCGAACCCGCAAACCCTGCTCAATCATCTGGCCTACTGAAACCAGATTCTTTGTTATGTTCGGAATGTGAAGTACATTTGCAAGGTACTTCACTTTGCCATCCTGCATAGACAATGGCACATCTCCAACATGGGCAATTGGATGAGCAGTGTCATCCCCTGTTTCCACAAAACCTGGTCTTTTCGGGTTTTTTATCTCCTTGAACCACTCCCCATGACTTGTCATGTGGTTCGAAGCACCTGAATCCACATACCATACATCATCTTTTTGTGCTGCGTCAACATTTTCAGACATGGCAACATGCTGCATAACAAACAACCTTTCATTATCCTCATTATTTCTACTTGAGGATGCATAGTTGTTTTGCTGCACTTTCCCATTTTGCATGTCAGCCTGCTTCTTATAGCATTCTGCTTGCACATGTCCGGGCTTACCACAATAATAGCATTCACGTGCATCATTATATTGCCTTTGCCAATTTCCACGGCCTCTTTGACTCCCCCTGCCTCTGAATTTGCCTCTTCCGCCTGCGTGTTGTTGTTGTTATTGATTATGGGACTGTTGTTGTTGCTGCTGCTGCTGGCCATAATTCTGATTACCTATTCGGCCACCTCCTTGACTGCGTCCACGGCCACCTCCTTGACCGCGTCCATGGCCTCCTCTACCTCGTCCTCTTCCTGAACTTGTGTAGAAGGCCTGTTGCTCTGAACTGTTTTTGTTTTGTGAAGACTGTTAGTCTTCACCCAAGCTCTTCTCTTCTATAATCAGCATAGACACCAAATCTGTAAAGTTGGGAATGTTTTCCCGAGTCTGAATAGACGTCTTGAACGCCTTGTATCGTGGCCCGAGACCACGTAGACAAACCTCCACCTTATCATCATCATCTACTAACACACCAATAGATGCAAGGGATTCCACAATACCCTTTATCTTCAACGCATAGTCATTCACAGACATGCTCTTTTTCTCCACAGTATGAAGTTCATTCTTCAACTGTATCTTGCGTGCCTTGGTATTTGTTTCATAAAACTTTACCAAGGTGTCCCACGCCTCCTTGGGGGACTTGGCATCCTGAATGTGCCCAATCATGGTGTCCTGTATACTAATGGATAGCCAATACATAACCTTCCTGGCTCCTTGGTTCCAGTCTTTAAACTCTTTCACATCTGCAGAGTAGTCCGGTATCTCCGCCGGTGCCTCTTCATGCTCACCTTCTATGTAGTCCCAATAGCCCTTTCCCATCAGGAAATTCGTCAACCTGAACCTCCAAGCATGGAAGTTATTCTTATCAAGCTTCTCAGCCACAATTTGGGTTATCCCATCATTTGACATTTTGCCAAACACACAATTTTACCAGAAACAGCACTCTGGTTTGTCCTGCACAAACTATTGTATTTTCTGCAGCGGTACTGTAGTACTCTCAAATATCACAACCAGTGACCTCAATGTGCATACATACACCCAATGGCAACTGTAGACCTCTTTGCAGTACCCACAGTGTCTGCACAGTCAATCTGTCTTCCTGCAGTTTTTAAAACAGAGTTCTACAGAGAATCGATGACTTACCCGCAGTGCTCAAAATCGCCTGTTTTCTAAAATATGGAGGTCCAGACGCGCCCGAAACGCGTTTTCGGCCCAAAAACTTTGTTCGATAGGACGCTATAGTTTCCCTAAAGAATTACTCCCGCAAAGAAAGCTCCTCAATCAGAGATCGTTGCCGGTGCCTCCGTAGAGCTCCCGACAAGGGTGCAGTCACCAAGACAAATAAGGAAGAGTAGTTGAAGCTCTTACCCTCGTACCGCTTCCTGTGGTTCTCTTGCTTGCAGCTCAGCCCTTAGTACGAACCAGGCTCTGATACCATGAAAAGATGCAGGGGGGAAGAGAGCTTGAGCTCTTGCAAGCACACACACACACTCACAAAACCCTAATAGAGAACACACAAGGTGAGAGGCTAAAAATCTTCTTCTTCTTCACTCAAACACTTAACACACCATATACAAAGATAAGAGTACACATAATATGAAAGGTACTCAACCAATACATACACGGGTTCTCTATAGTGTGAACCCGACTAAATGAGTGGCGCTATAACTATGCCAGTCTCTAGAATGGCTGTCACATAGCCTGTCATCCCACTAGCCGTATATCATCCAAGATCTCACCAACCATGCCAGTGGTGTAAGTGTGGGGCCTATCCCCCAGGCGGGTCGTCAGTGTCCACCGCCTCACTAGATGAGCTCGATATCTCAACATAGCAGACCTTGTGAAAAGGGCCTTAATTAAGGAACATGTTTATTTATGTCAAACAGTGTGGTAGCATTAATTAGAAAACAAATTGACGTGTGAGTAGGGTGGAAAGTGGGAGGATGGAATGCCCCGACGGCACCATCCTACGGACGGGTGGACCCGATTAGTCGGGTAGCTTTCCAACAGATTAAAAGAAAGTCCTACGCTAGATAAATAGGTTCTTGGGCAACTCTATTCTAGAAGACCAGGCCAATGGCTGTGCCTTGCATGGATGAGGAAAAAAGTATTGCCTCTAGAAATCAAGTCTAGTAGTTGCCCAAATTTATGATCAATTACCCTATGGGTGATTTGATTTTTAGAAGATCACGCTCCCCCTGCGGGATAGGACTAGGTCTTACCTCTATGAATCGTATCCTTGAATCTCTACATGGTCAAGGTGTCGATGAATAGGAAATTTTTCTCAAAGTTAAGACTTAGTGGACTATCTTAAGTGTTTCCCCTATTTTAGAAGGGGGGAACCTTACAATTGGTATCAAAGCCGATCTTAGCTCCTAGGAATTGCCATTTAAGGACTGTTTTACAACAATGAATGTTTTACCTAACATAATGTTAATTAATAAAAACATCCTACTAAAAAAATAAGTTGAATTGATGTCTGAATGATTGTAGGAAGAGGAAGATGCCTACTCGAAGTTTCTAGTTTTCCAATGCATCTTCAAGACTGCTAGTAGTCACTCCTCAAATTTTGAGTTTCGTGACGCCATGGTGTGGATACTAGAGAAGATGTCCCTCCCTCATTTCTCTCGTATTGAAAGAGGATGGGGTAGAGATTTCTGGAGTCGTGGGCTGAGATATTTCTTCATCCGAGCAGATCGAATTGGGAAGCTTACCACTGATCTAAAGCGGATTCGTTGGATTGAAAAGTTGAAGATGATCCGTTTATTTTGGTTCGTCGGTACCCCCAACAGGGCCGACACCTCTGTGACTATAGATGGGATTCACATACCTCAGGATCACTGGGTGTATGACCAAGTGATGCAAATCTTACCTGCTGATAGAGTAGCTGTGTTGGGACCTACCCCAATCCTGAGTCTACCACCCTTACCATCAGTTTTTAGAGTCTTAGAAACTACAGCGGAACCCCCATATTTCACCTATGTGGATCGCTCTACCCTTATGTCATAGTCAAGCTTAGGAATTTCCCTAATAAGACTAATTATATTAGTCTCAAATCTTTGTAATAAAACTCATCCTTGTAAATATTTGGAAATAAAATGATTTCAATGTTTTACTCTCCAAAAATAAGCATTGTGCAAATATGAATCTTGTAATCTTAAAATTGTTTTTACAATAGTGGCCAGGACGATCACCCTCTACTTCCCAATGTGCTTTACACTGATACCTAGGAGAAGAAGCTCCTACTGAAGCAAATGCAACCTCGCTCCTTTAAAGGAGAAGGTTCTAAGATTGAGAAGGATGCTGAAGTTTGGATTAAAGCGATGGACGATTATTTCTCTGCTGCCGGTATTGGAGTAGCAAATTAGTCTATGCTTGCACGGTTTCGCCTCATCGGAGATGCTAAACTCTGGTGGAAACAGTGGTGCCGTGTGACAAGGAAGTCACTGAGCATTCTCAAACATGGGAAGACATCAAGCAGGCCATGAAGGAAAGATATCTTCCCCCATCCCATGAATCCATAAAGATGAATAAGTTTTTTAGTCTTATGCAGTGCAGCTTAACTCTTGAGGACTACTATTCCAAATTTATCACTCTTCGGAAGTATGCCCCAGCTATGACTACTTCCCAGCCAAGTGGCTCGTTTCTGCCAAGGGTTAAATAAACCCTTAGATTCCCACCTTGAAGCAATGAGGCCAAGCACATTACAGGATGCTCTCATACGAGCAAAGCCCCTTGTGAAAGAAATGAGGACTGACAAACCTAAGCCTCAAAAGAGATCTTACCCTGAGGCAAATCCTAAAGATCAACCCTACAAGAAACCCCAACAGAATTTTCCCTACTACAACAGAAGGCGACAAAGAAACTCTTTTGTCCCCCGCTCGTATGCTGCTTCTTTTAGAGAAGGCCCTCTGTGTTTTGAGTGCAATGAGCCGGGACACTTTAGGGCCAACTGTCCCAAGATGGCAACATCATTTTCCCAAGGTGGCAAAGGAAATCAAGGCCGTGGAACCCCTATTCCACCAAGGTGCAAGAGGCGGTGGGCATGGCAGAGGCCGCGGAGGAGTAGTTGCTAGGACCGCCTGTATTATAAGTGAAGAACCGACCTTGGAAATGGCTGAAGAGGAGCGCACCACCGTCCATGCGGCAGTAGAACACCAAGGTCCGAATAAACAATTTGGTGTAATCCAAACCCCAGCCACTCATCACGGTAAGCCATTTCAGCTTTTAATTGGTCTGTGGGCAGTACCCATTCATTTCTTTCTCCTAGGTGTTTGCAAAAATTAAACTTGGGTCAAAAAATAGCCAGAAGAATTACTGTAGAGTTAGCCAATGGGAAAGAAGTAGTATCTCACCACTCTATAGTAGGAAACCTTGATTTTGAATTGGGTAATGAGCGAACTCATGGGGCCACTTTAGAGTCTTGCCATTAGGAATTTATGATGGAATCCTTGGGATGGATTGGTTAATTGCAAACAAAGCTAGCATTCATTGTAACTAGGGGAGTATCACTTTTGAAAATGAGCATGGCCAAGTAATATCTGTTCAGGGATAATAGGAAAACCTAAATCTAGGGTAGTCAAGGCAAAACATCTTCTCAAGGAAACACGTAAGGGTCAGCAAGTTTTCCTAGTCAAGCTCAACAAAGCCATTGAACCTAGCAAGGAGACAGAACCCTCTTGGCTCTAAGAATTCTCTGACATCTTCCATGACGAGCTTACATGGCTACCACCTCCTCGAGAAGTCGATCATGAAATCGAGGTGATCCCTGGAGCTCAACCCGTCTCAAAAACACCCTATAAAATGTCCCTTCTTGAAGCCATTGAACTTAAGGAGCAACTTTCCCAACTCATTGAGCAAGGATTCGTACGCCCCAGTAGCTCTCCTTGGGGGCACCTATTCTTTTCCAAAAAAAAGAAGGACGGAACTCTCCGCCTCTGCATAGATTATGGAGGACTAAATCAAGTCACTGTCAAGAATAAGCATCCTATCCCTCGCATCGACGAACTTCTTGACAGGCTTCATGGGGCCAAAGTCTCCTCAAAAATAGATTTGAGGTCTGGTTACTATCAGATCAAAGTCAAAGAAGTAGATATACCCAAGATAGCCTTCAATACCCATTATGGCCACTATGAGTTTACTGTAATGTCATTCAGGTTAACCAATGCTCTTGCAACCTTCAACCGCCTAATGTAAGATATATTCCGTCCTTACTTGGATGAATTTGTGCTTGTTTTCCTTGATGATATCTTAATCTACTCCAAATCAATGGAAGAGCATGAGGAGCATGTGCGTAGAGTTCTACAATTGTTGCGTAAACACAAACTCTATGCCAAGAAGAGCAAATGTACCTTCTTTACTCATCAAATTGAGTATCTTGGGTTCATCGTCTCCAAAGATGGCATTTCAGTAGACCCCGCCAAGGTCAAAGATATTCTGGAGTGGCCACCCCCTAAATCAGTTCGTGAAGTTCGTGGGTTTTTGGGAATCACGGGATGGTTTAGGATTTTTATCAACAAAGATTATGCCTTGGTAGTTGCACCTTTGACGGATCTTCTTAAGAAGGATTGTAAAATAGTGTGGCTGCTGCCAATCCATCAAAACGGTTTTGATCAGCTCAAGGTCATTATTACTTCTGCCCCAGTCTTGAAACTTCTTGATTTCACCAAGGAATTTGAAGTGGTTATTGATGCTAGTAGTCTAGCACTTGGTGGTGTCTTAGGCCAAGAAGGAAGACCAGTCGCTTATAATTCCCGCAAGCTGAAGCAATATGAAGCAAATTATTCTACCCATGATTTGGAGCTCTTAGCAGTTGTTCATTGCCTCAAATTATGGAGACATTATCTCTTGGGGGGCAAATTCCAGCTTGTAAACTGACCACAAAAGTCTAAAGTGGATCTTCACCCAGCCTAACCTCAACATGCAACAAAGGAGATGGATTGAAACTCTACAAGAATATGACTTCGACATCAAATTCCACCCTCGGAAGAAAGATAATGTGGTAGCACATGCACTTAGCCGCAAATCTTTCTTGAGTGTAATTTCAATGCCAAATAATCCCATACTGGTCAAGGTGGAAGAAGTCTCATCTCATGATCTAGATTATCAGAGGATGATGAAGTTAGTAGAAGAAGGGGAAAATTCAGAGAAAGAGAAGAATCTAATCAAGGGATACTCTACTCATGAAGGAAGCCTCTACTTCAATCACAAGCTATGTATCCCTAAGGATCCTGCTTTAAAGAAACTAATCCTCCATGAAGCTCATGATAGTCCTACTGTAGGACACCCAAGCTATGCAAAAACATTAAAGGAGCTTTCATTGGGCAGGCTTGAAAAATGATGTCCTTCGGTACTTGAAGCAATGTCTCTCATGCCAAAGGATCAAAGCTGAAAGGGTCAAGATGCCTGGGAAACTTTAACCCTTGGATATTCCCAAGTGAAGTGGGAGTGCATTAGTATGGATTTTGTCACAAGTCTCCCCACTGTTCAAGGAGGATATGACTCCATTCTGGTAGTAGTGGACTTCTTACCAAAATAGCTCACCTTATACCAACGAAGAAGACCTTCAAAGCTTCTGATGTTGCTCGAATATTCATCAAGCAAGTCTTCAAACTTCATGGTCTCCCAAAAAGGATAGTAAGTGATCGGGATTCTGACTTCACTTCAAAGTTCTGGCAGTCCTTATTTCAAGCCCTAGGAACTCAACTTTGCTTTAGCACAGCTTATCATCCAAAGATCGATGAGTCCATTCTGGTAGTAGTGGACTTACTTACCAAAATAGCTCACCTTATACCAACGAAGAAGACCTTCAAAGCTTCTGATGTTGCTCAAATATTCATCAAGGAAGTCCTCAAACTTCATGGTCTCCCAAAAAGGATAGTAAGTGACCGGAATTCTGACTTCACTTCAAAGTTCTGGCGGTCCTTATTTCAAGCCCTAGGAACTCAACTTTGCTTTAGCACAGCTTATCATCCAGAGATCGATGTGGTCAGACTGAGAGAGTCAATCAAGTAATTGAAGACATTCTCAAAGCATATTGTGGACGGGAACCAAGAAGGTGGATTCAATACCTTCCTCTGGTAGAATTTACCTACAATGCATCTTATCATCATCAGAGCTTAGGAATGTCACCATTAAAAGAAATCTATGGGCAAGAATGCTTGTCTCCTCTAAATTTCTCTGATCCGACCATAAGAGTTGAGGCATCCAGGAAAATGCTCAAAGAGATGGAGGAACAAACCAAGGCAATCCAAAAGGATATTAAAGCTGCCCAAGATCGACAAAAGCATTATGCTAACACTAAGAGGTCTGAAAGGATCTTCAAGGAAGGAGACAGAGTTCTTCTACGAGTGTGACCCAAACGAAGTTCTCTATCACTTGGGAAATATAAGAAGCTCAGCCCTAGGTATTGTGGTCCCTATACAGTTATCAAGTGTCTAGGTAAAAGTGCCTATAAACTCCAACTCCCAGCCCATAATATCAAAGTCCACAATGTATTTCATATAAGTTTGTTAAAACCTTATGTACCCAGTCTCGATCATATTCTTGATGATGAACAAGTTGTAATCCCTACTCAAGAAGTCCTTGAATTACAGCCCAGTAGCATCATAGATTCTAGGGAAAGGCAACTCCGAACTAGAACTCTTATAGAACATTTAGTACAGTGAAAAGATTACCTTGAAGAGGATGCAACTTGGGAAGATGAAGCTACACTCTTAAAGGATTATCCCCAATTCATGAGATGAGATGAGGACATCTCGATTTCTTTAAGGGGGAAGGATGTAGCATACCCATCTTCACTAATAAAGAAATGTCCATGTAATAGATAAATTTATGAGTTTTTATGGTATAAAAATCAATGATTTGATTAAATGAGTCATTTCTACTTAGAATCTTCAAATTCTGAGCCCAAATTTAGAATCTACGCGCGATATTACCCTAATATAAGATTTTATAGCACCCAAAACAAACACCGGATCAAGCTTATACACAAATTTCAGTCATTTTTAGTTAAAAAGCGACGACCTATAAACCTTAATAAATGCACGACCGGGTGTCTGATTGATGAACGGTTTGAACCCCAACGACCAGGAGAGCCTCCCGGACAAAAAAAAAAATTTCACCCCCTAGGGCCGGCCAGCATGCAAATCGAGGCCGACGTCCCAAATTTGGGGACCCTGTCCCAAAATTTGGACCGTACACACTTACCAGGGTGCCCGTACGATGGTCATACAAGAACCAAAGGACGGCCGCCCACTGTACAGTCCACACGTACAGCTACGTGGACACCCATGCTGCCCCAGACCAGATAAGATACATGTGTATCACTCATTTCCCAGTTAACCGCCCCGCCGACACCATACCTTTCCCCCAGAGCCATGTAGGCCACTGATCCACAGCCTTTGCTGGTACACCGTCCTTTTGTCCTTGCTTTGGGCATCGCCCGTACCCGTACCCCACAGCTATATAAACCCCCGAGGTGCTCCATAAGCGACACGCATTTCCGCGTAGCGTATACTCTACTGTTGTACCGCCGTCTGTCCCTGTGCAGTGTACTTGCTGTAGTAGAGCCGCCGCTTGCAGCCACCCCTTCCACACCCCCTCATTTGCCACTTTTCAGATAAGGCAATTTTCCTCCATATCCCCCTCTTGCTAGGAGGCAGTGTCCTTGACTCTTCTCCCTCCCCCCCCTCCCCCCCGCACGTGTGCAGAGACTTACAGCAGCCCTCAGCCCTTCTCCCCTTTTGCAAAACATTTTTGTGTTAAGGACATCTCACAATCCCCCCCCCCCCATTTGCGTGCACTTTAGTAAGAGGTTTTTGCCTTAAAAGAGAGGGTTCATGTGCTGTGATCTTTTTCTCATACGGTGAGCAAACGATCTCAAAATTGAGATCCGATTGGAGCGTTTCGACCGCAACAGCGAGCCCTACAAGACGACGTCCAAGATGGCCCCTTCCCAAAAACGTCAGAATATTACCTCAAGAGGAGCGCGCAACAACGAGATTAGAGAAGATGCTCCCGATGTGGCCCCAACCCTCCCTTTACAAGCTCCTCAAGGAAATGGTGGCCAGGTTAGCTTGGTTATCTTTTAAAGAAGAGTTTTTTTAAAATATTAGTGTTAGTAAATGTGTATCTTTTCCTTTTAAAATAATGACAAAAAAATTGTATGAAGTTACAAATTGAGTGATGTTGTATTCAATGAATTGTATTGAAATTGTTATCTTTAAAGAGTGCAAGTTTTTCCTACCTTCGACGCTAACTCCGTTCCGTGCTTATGTAGCCGGGCGGTGTCGTTAGCAAAGCCTGAGAATGGCCCAAGGTATCCCTCATACCATTGGGAGAATAAGGTTCGTCAATTGAGGCGAGAGATTATGATGTTGTCTAGTTCTGAGGGCCCAGGCTAGTGCGGTGAATAAGCCTACCCTAGTGTGCAGACATCCCTCTGAGAGGGGCGGGAGGATCGAGCGATGGAGCCTAAGAGGGCGACAGGCTAGCTTGAGTCCTCTCGCCAGCGAACCGACGATGAGGTGTATGGTCCCGTAGGGTTTTGCCCAGCATGTAGAGGCTGGAAGGTCGAATTCTAGATCATCGGCAGTATAAAGAAAAAGAATAAGAGAGCCGGTTTGGCTTGTATGGAATTGATTCATGTATAAACTTTATATATATATATCTTGTCTTTGGCATGATTGTATTGTGGAAAAAGATTGTTTTAATAAACCTTGTGAAAAGGGCCTTAATTAAGGAACATGTTTATTTATGTCAAACAGTGTGGTAGGATTAATTAGAAAACAAATTGATGTGTGAGTAGGGTGGAAAGTGGGAGGATGGAATGCCCCAATGGCACCATCCTACGGACGGGTGGACTTGATTAGTCGGGTAGCTTTCCAACAGATTAAAAGAAAGCCCTATGCTAGATAAATAGGTTCTTGGACAACTCTATTCTAGAAGACTAGGCCAGCGGCTGTGCCTTGCATGGATGAGGAAAAAAGCGTTGCCTCTAGAAATCAAGTCTAGTAGTTGCCCAAATTACCCTATGGGTGATTTGATTTTTAGAAGATCAGGCTCCCCCTGCGGGATAGGACTAGGTCTTACCTATGAATCGTATCCTTGAATCTCTACATGGCCAAGGTGTCGACGATGAATAGGAAATTTTTCTCAAAGTTAAGACTTAGTGGACTATCTTAAGTGTTTCCCCTATTTTAGAAGGGGGGAACCTTACAAACATAACAACCATCAGGGTTAAACCAAACCTACAACCCCTGCTCAATCATCTGGCCAACTGAAACCAGACTCTTTGTTATGTTCGGAACATGAAGTACATCTGCAAGGTACTTCACGTTGCATCCTGCATAGACAATGGCACATCTCCAACATGGGCAATTGGATGAGCAGTGTCACCCCCTGCTTCCACAAAACCTGGTCTTTCAAGGTTTTTCATCTCCTTAAACCACTCCCCATGACTTGTCATGTGGTTCGAAGCACCTGAATCAACGTACCATACATCATCTTTATGTGCTGCTTCAACATTTTCAGACATGGCATAACGACATGCTGCATAACAAACAACCTTTCATTATCCTCATTGTTTCTACTCGAGGATGCATAGTTGTTTTGCTACAATTTCCCATTTTGCATGTCAGCCTGCTTCTTATAACAATCTACCTACACATGTCTAGGCTTACCACAATAAAAGCATCCACGTGTATCATTATACTGCCTTTGCCAATTTCCATGACCTCTTTGACTCCCCCTGCCTTTGAATTGGCCTCTTCCACCTGCGTGTTATTGTTGTTGTTGTGAATTCTGGGACTGTTGTTGTTACTGCTGCTGGCCATAATTTTGATTACCTGTTCGGCCACCTCCTTGGCCGCATCCACGGCCTCCTCTACCTCATCCTCTTCTTGCACTTGTGTAGAAGGCCTATTGCTCTGAACTATTTTTGTTTTGTGAAGACTGTGACAACCAATGAGAAAAGAGTAGGCCCCTCTAACTTTAGGAAACCAGATCACTACAAAGTCGAGTAAGAATGAAATCCCTTGGATTACTACAGTGACACCATCTACTAGGCCAATAGGGGTCACCTCCTGTTGGTCGGCCATCGAGCACAGAAGTTGGCTGGCCGTGTCACCTTGAGACCTACTACATGGACTGTGAATTCTAGCATGAGGTTCACCCTAGAGCCATCGTTAGCGACGATTGCCCCAAAAAAAGTAGGGTACCATGAATCTCCATAGAGAGGCGGGGGCTCCGGTAGTCTATAAGGGAGGGACTGGTGTATGGCTAATACCCATGCCACCGAAAACACAAGAGGGATGGGGAAACCCACCATACTGCACCACTAAAATTGATGGTCGTACCATTAAGTTGCTCCAGTAGTGTACTAAGACATTGTCGGACATTGGGCTAATCCGGAGTAGATCAAAGAGGTTCACGACATGGTATTTCCCTTGAGTAGATCCTCCATGGAGAAAGGTGTAAGCTGTGGTTTGGAATGTGGGAGGGAGGGGGTAGGTGGTGTGTTCGACATGAAAGGTTGTTTGTGGAGGTCCTTGAAGGCCTGCAAGAAGGAGTAATCTATGACTGTGGGGGACGAGTAGAGCCTTATCATCTAGCTCATCCCCTTGTTGCTCTTTAAGCATGGCCTTCCTTTGTGATCTAGTGACCACTGTGGTGGATGGCGGATCTTCATGGGTAGGTGTTAGGGTGTGACGGACACTCCAAGAGTGGGAGAGCAAGGTTGGAATGTGGACGGAGGATGTCCTACAGAGACTAAGTGCATGGTTGGGGTGGGAAATGTGAAGTCGGAGGATGTGGATGCCCTTTGCTTGGGGAAATCTCGGGTATAATGATCCTTGGATTCTGGACAATGCCGGCAGGGCAGAGCACCTTTAGAAAGGGGGCAACGACTATGGTAATGACCGTATTCCCCACATCTATAGCAAAGGATGGGACAATTTCAAGGTTGGGGTGCAGGAGGATTATGGTGGAAGGTAGGTCACCTAGGGAGTGGGTGTGCAAGGATAACGTGTAGCAGCATGGAAGGGTTGTGAAACACCAATGCCACCTGTAGCATAATGGGTAAGGTTGGGGACTGCTAAGGTAGAATGAGGAGTGCATGGTTGATGGAGTTGACAGAACCCGTTGAGGTAGTAGCAATATTTATCTTCATTTCCTCCTTTTTAACAAAAGGAGCAGTACTTACTTTTTGGATATTCTTGGACGGGGTGTCCAAGTGACTAGCATATAGCACTCCATAACCCCTTCTTAGCTTTGTGTTGGCTATTCAATTCTTCAATCTCCCTTTTGAGTGGAGCAAAGTACTTTCCTTGCTAGGAGGTTTCTGGCTCACTTTGAGTGCGTCCAACTCCCGCTTCAACTGAGCCACCGGGTCATCCCATTGTGTCATTGTTGGATGTACAGAGCCGACATCACACTCAAACATGATTCGTGCATTTTCAAGTTGGAAAGCTAGCTCCTAGAACTCCAACAATGTTGTTAATGTGGGCGGACTCTCTCGAATCTTTTGCTAGGTGACCTAGGTAAGGCTTGTATCACCCACAAATGCACCATGAAGTCGCTAGGGTAAGTCGGTAAGCGGGCCACCAGCACTGTGGTCTGTGTCATGAGTTCCAACACTCTCTCCCCTAGTAGCAGTTGGAGTTTCCCTATCTCCTTGGAGAATGTGGTCCTCATAGCTACTAGGATGGAAGGTCCAGAGGAAGGTGTCCTTTAGAGTAGTCCAGTCTACAAAGTGGTCGATTGGAAACTGACTGACCACTTGTCTGCAAAACCTTAGAAAGTGGACAGAAGAGCACCAAGAAGTCATCCTCCTGCTAAAGCCCCCGGCTCTTACAAATGGAGATGAACTATCGGATTTGGTCATCCCCATCCTCAGTGATGATCCTTTGAAAGTGGGAAGCTTGACATTGTATCGGCCCAGCACCATGGGAAGGGGTTCTGCGCTAGGAGGATTGGCTAGACCAAGAGGGTTGTCTTGGCCTCCCGCATTGCCAAGGGTGGGGTTACCAAGGTTAGCCGCCATAGGAAGAGGTGGAAGAGGGTCCCTAGGTGGTACGTAGTTGAACCTCTTCCCAACTATAGCAGTGTATTGAGAGAGGATTTTTGGATGGGCTGACGAGACTACCCGAGAGCGTGTATTAGGCATGTAGAGAGGACGCAACACGAAAAGAGGATGCAACACATAGGAAAGGGTGAGCTATCATGACTCCTACACGTGGTGGCTCTTCTCTGCACAGTACGTCCGGAGTCCTCGATGCTCATGGTGCAACATAGAGGACACTATGTAGTGGATGTAAGATTCCTCCTCAGCCTGAATAATAAATAAGCCTTTACCTCAATACCTTGTAATCATTCCTTATTTCTGAATACAAGAAAATATTATTTTCCTTTTTTTTGCCTAGTGAGAAAATTTTCTAGAGAGTGGTAATTCAATATTGAGATATTTTGGATATATGAATTCTACAAATATCAAAAATATGTTTCCTTGAAACAGAAAATCAAAATAAATTTTCCAAGGTGCAATTGGAATTAATTAAAAATGATAAAAGACCTTAGCCTAAGGGTTAAGATTTTCTGAAATTTTTGGATTATGGTCCAATTAAGGTTCCTATAAACCATTAAGATTAATCCAAGTGTTGGGATGAGATAAATCCAATGAATAAAAGAAAATACCCAAAAATGAGTAAATGTCCACATAAGATGAAGAGTTGACTGAGTACAAGATTTATTAGTTAAAAACTATGAAATATTACTTAAAAATGAGATATTTTGGAGTAATCATTCATTTTTGACACCTTGGTAAGGAAAGGAGGAGCCTTCAAGGAGGTGCCTATTTCACACATATGGAGTTTTAAACTCAAAAATATTAAGATATTTTTATCTCTCCTCTCTCCTGGATCAAACCAAATAAAAAAGGGAGCCAAATTGGTCCAAATCTTGTCCAAATTCAACCAAACTGAAGCTGGAAAATTCTAAAACTTAGTTGAACTCAGTTAGTGACCTCCCTCACCTATAAATAGACCCTCATTCTTTTGTATTCTCATCTATGAACTAGGCCATGCCAATATTACTCTAAAATAAGCATATTTTCTATTATCCTCTAAAAATCCTCTACAATTTGGAGAGATTGGAGCTTCTCTCTTCAACCTTCTTGGATTCTTCATCAACATACTAAACCAATTGATTGGTTGGGGGCCTCTCCTAAGACTAAAGAATCAAGCAAAACAAGAGGTAAAGTGTGACTTTATGATTTTTTTCTTCTTCTAAATGTTTTTCACTTCTCAACCCCTCTCAAGCTTGAGAAGTATTCAATTGAATGATTCTTCAATGCAAATAAAACTCTCTAATGAATTTTAGTGGTTTAACACATAAAGTTTACATTTATGCTTAATTAATTAAAATATTTTTTAAAGCATATCTCTATCTCCCCCCAAAGAATGGTCATTCCTATGACCTATTCTATATTCAAATGATGCTTCTCATGGAGAAATTCTTAATTCTAAAAGTAAACTCTATGCTTGTCAAATTAGAGGCCAAAGAAGTGAATTTTTAATGCTTTTATGCTACTTAAATTATGAAAAACTTAGGAATCAAGTCCATAATTGGATATTGATCCAAAGGATAGTTATTCTATCATATTGTATTATTAAACTTTATGCTTTTCAAAATTATTAAAAATTATCAGTAACAGCAGCGGAGCTATGGTAAAATTTCTGAAAAAATTAACACATAAATCATTTTCATGCATAATATGAAAAGAGGACTTCCTACCATATTCTAGGATTAGTCATCCTAGGTTAAATGAATAATTCTCATCATATTCATGGAAATTTAATTTTTAATGTTTATGCATAAATAGTTAATTAGAGAAAAAGAGAAATTTCTAGTAAATTCATTCTAATGATAAAATAGGAATTCCCATGATAATGGAGATCCATGTATTCCAATGGAGAAAGAGAAAAATTAGAATATCAAAATAATGGATATTTTATTTAAAATTAAAGAAGAATTTTAGTTAAATTTATTTTTATGCATAAATAAATTTAAATGATGAAAGAGAAATTTCCACCATATTTGGAATTCAATCATTTAAATGAGAAAAGTGAAATTTTTAGTATAATGAAATTAATGGATATTTTTATTTAATTTTTAAGAGAAAATTTAGTTAAATTTATTTTTATGCATGAATAAATTTAAATGACAAAAGAGGAATTCCCATCATATTTGGAATTCAATCATTTAAATGGAAAAAGAAGAAATCTTGGTATATTTAGAATATTAAATATTTTTATTTAATTTAAAGAGGAATTTTAGATAGATTTAAGTAATGATAAAAGAGGAATTCCCATGATATTTGGATTGCACTCATTAAATGAGAAAAAAGAGGGATTTCAAGTTTATTCAAAAAAATAGATATTGGTATTTAGTTAAAAGAAGATTTTTTATGATATTTAAGAAAAGAAGGATTTGAATTAATTTTTAGTGTCAAAAGATGAATTTCCACCATAATTCTATCTAGGGAATTAAGGTTGAGAAATTAAATGGTAGAAAGAATATCTTTAGATATTTTATGTGGTTAAATCACTAAATTGGTATTTACCCAAAACTAGATGTTTATCTGAAGGAATCCTTGTTAGAACTAAACCGAATGAATTTGGTTAGACTATGAGAGGGACAGACAGTAAACCTACTTGTTCATCACTCGATCTGAATCAAGCAAAAACTTCATTGACCAATTCCAGTTCCTAAATACAAAGAATAGACTACCGTTGAACTAAACTAGTTTTCCTTTCACACCGAACTCACCAAGAATCTAGTTGGACAATCAGTCAAATGATGGGTAGATTACCCTAATGAGAGATCAAGGATCCTCATGATGAAACTGGGAATTATGGAAAAAGGGGTTTTGTGGAACCAATCTCAAACTGGGAATTCTACTTGCATTGGAACCTCTGTTTTTCATTTAAAGGACTGTTTTATGCCATAATGCTAGAGAAAGCATTTGGCATGTGTTTTACTAAGAGGAGGTTCGTTGTTGCAACAGCTAGCAGGGAGTCGTCGAGGGTTCCAAAAATGCATGATCCACTAAGTTGTGTGATGAATAGGCAAAGAGGTTTCCCCTTGCTTTTCGACTAATGGTTCTATTCCCCCCATGGCCTTGGATTGGGATGGGTGATGGTTGTAGTGGTGAGGTGCTGAGCCTATGTGGGGGAGAGTGGTGAAGGGGTTATACCCAAGGAAGAAGATGGTATGGGAAGGGTGTTTGGTGCTTCATTCTCTACTGAGATTAGATGGGCAGCAGGTGGGGTAGTGTGACATGAAAAATTGATATCTTTCATTTTCAATTTTGAGCATATTTTGATGGTTTCTCAATGGTAATAAGTCGGAAGCTTGTCCATGAAGATTGTGGCGTCCACAATGGAATAACGGCGTGGTGATGCGGCGGCTTAGCGGCTACCCCGATAACAGCATTCTATCTTCAAATATAATGGTTTTACTTGATTTAGGGTGCACACATTGTAAATGCCACAAGTATGCTTGATAAATACTTTGGTATGGTAGATAGGCTAGTGATGTGGAAAATAAAAGTGGGACTTCATGCTCACATGGATTTTAATTGTATTATTAATATAGTATTTACCATAAGGCTACAAGTTGGGGAGTGTGGAAGGCATGTGGAGGAGTGTGTGTAGGTGTATAATTGGGAAAGATTCTTCTAGAATGCCTACACGGAAGAGGAGAATTCCGCCATGTGTAAGTGGGTTCTCCACCTACATGCCACTTAGACTTGGCTATTATCTCATCATACTTTCAAAGTCAAAAAGTCTTCAATTTAATAATCAATAGAAGACTTAGCCTAAGAGGACAATTGATGGTGACATCTACCCTTATGTCACGGAAGGGTTGAAGATTTTTATGTTATAATTTGTAACAATGGAAGAGAGGGTGATTCTCCACCTATAAAAGGAGCCCTCCTCTCCCTTTCAAATCAATGAATGAGCCTCCTCAATTGAGCATTTTGTGTCATTGCCACTCTCTTCAAACCCTTATTCAAACACTCTCTTTACATGTGAATGTCTCATTTAGCATTAGCTCCTCATGCTTAACCCAATTTTGGACCTCTTTGATGATTCATGTGATAAGTGGGATAAGGAGTTATTATCTTGGTGGGCCTATGACTTTCAAGGTAACCCTTAACTTATTGCCGCCCTCCTTTGGAGGTACCAATGGTTTTAGCGGTAATGAGCATGTGTAAAGACTTTGGGGACTCTAGGTAAATCTTTACAATTGTCCGCTGATAGGCAATGTTAACCCTTACCCTCTAGCTTGAATCATGAAGGAGATGAAAGGCAAGAGGCTATGTGAAAATTGAGGTTTCATGCAAAGAGAGGGAAGTGCAGTTTTTGTGGTCTAATACCCAAATTTCAACAGGTATTGGTTTCTAAAATTGATTATATGGCTAGGAAGCTCTTTAAATGCTCTTTCCACTGATGTAAGTAATTTCTTAATCCTTTACTTCATTGATGATCAGAATTTCTCCCAAAGTTGCTAACTTTAGGCAAATTTTGGTAGTTTTATAGTCTTGTAGTAAAATGCTCATAACTTTTCACTCGGTTGCCCGTTTTTGAAAGTTTTTATATAGGCACGAAGCTCTCTTCAAGATCTACATACATGTAATGCTTTTTTGTACAGTCTATATGGATTTAAAACTGCAATTCTCTGTGTATCTCTGTTTTTATAAACTTTTGGCCACTATTTCTTCTTAATAATGATTAATTCCTCTTAATCTCTTATCAAAAAGCAAATCCCATGTGTCTTATCCTCTTGTAAGTGATTGCTATATTCTTTTACTTTAAGATGTTCCGTCCAAATTTCCCAATTCGAACGGATGAACCTTACCAACATTCCCCGTATGTTTCTATTCACATAATCCTGAGTTCGGAAGATTTTCTTTCAACAACAAATAATTGCCCTCTTGTTTGGAGCTGCTAGACTGGCAGAAATTCTTGCTTCTCCTGAGCCTTTCATCTTTCCTTCCATGAATTATGATCTCACCTTTGATGTGTTTATCTTTATCTTAACCTAGGGAGAGAAAGGGAGGTGAGGAGGCTCTGAGGTTTCATACAAGTGTGTTTTGATTCTAAGAAGTGACCGAAGTCAAAACCCCAACTTTGTGTCACATTCTTTTGGTGGAGTTGAGACGGGCAGGTTTTACTTAAATTATTCTATTTTAACCTCAAAGTCCCGCATGATTGAAGGAAAGTTATTTTGAAATAAGTAAATTTCCCTTGTTGCTACTGCTTGACGGGTTGGTCTATGAAGGAGAGGGCAGAAATACTTCCAGATTTCTTGGAGGGTGTGACCTTAACTTGGCATGAGGCTTTGCCAGAGGAGTCCAAGAATGATTGGGAAAGGTTGACCAAAGTAATGAAGGAGAGATTTGGGATAGTGGAGTCACCAAATGCTTTACTATTGCAATTGGATCAAATTTTCCAAAAGAAAGGAGAGTCAGTTTCTGCTTTTTCAATGAGGTATGAAGCCTTGTTCATCAAATATCAACAAGCTGCTTTACATGTTGTTGCTTCTTCTTTTTCACCTTCTATGGGAGATTCAAAGAGTTCTTTAGCAATGGAGCACCTTAAGATGAGCAAGTTTATCAGGGCTTTGGATCCCCGCTTGCATGGAAAAGTTCTTGGCAAAGATCCCACTAATTTTAAAGAGACTCTTCGTATTGCTTTGAAGAAGGAGGCCACTCTTCATATTGAGTCCACATTCCAATCTTCTCCGAGTGTGTCGACCCCACCACAAGTAGAGATAGTCTCAACATCTCAGGTACAAGCTCCATCTTTGGATCATAACATTGCACAACTTATGGCAGAATTTGCTGATTTGAAGTTACACTTAGTCAATGCAAGACCACCCAGGGTTCCACGAGTTGAGGATAAACCTAGGGATAGAAGTAGTGTCACATGCTATGAATGTCAAGAGAAGGGGCACTATCGCACTGAGTGTCCAAAATTGAGAAAAAGAGAGGATAAAAGTTTAGCTTTTTTAGAGGAAACATGCTCAGAAGAAGAAGAGGAAACATTGATGTCATTAATGGTAAAAAGGGGTCGTAAAACTAGAAGCCAAGAAGAAGAAGAACAAGAAGGTAAATCTGAAGAAGAGGAGAAAATTAAGAAGAAGAAAAAGTCGTCTAGGAGAAAAATTGGACAATCTGACTTTCCTCTTGGACAAGGATCTCTTAGTTATGACCTCGTAACAGATCTTAGGGAGAAGACGGCACAAATCACATTTGGGCAGCTTTTGGCACTCTCTCCCAAGCTCAGAAAGGAATGGGGTAAGCTGGCTAGCACAAGGGAATCTAAGAAAAATAAGAAGAGGGATAATGGAACTCCTATGGCTCAAAAGGTGGATATTGATGTAGGAGATGATGTCATCATTGAGGAGCAAACAATTTCTAATGCATACATTGATGGAGGTGCGTCAATCAATGTCATGAGTGAAAAAACAATGAAAGATGCTGACTTAAAGTTGTCTTCTACCAACCCTCCCTATTTCATCAAACTTGCTGATTATACTAGGGTGAAAACCTTAGGAATTGTCAGGAATTTGGGAGTGGATGTATGTGGTATTTCTGTGCCTACAACTTTCCAGGTGATTCCTACAAAGCCTGATGCTAGGGCTTACCCCCATTGATATTGGGTAGGTCATGGCTTTGCCAAGTGAAGGCAATTCAAAAGTGGGAGACAGGTGATCTTATTCTACAAGGTGAGAATAAGAAGGTCCACTACAACATCAAGAGTTGTCGCAAGAAAGTGGTAAGAGGTGAACCTTCAACTTTCAAAAGTTCAGAGTCAGAGTCATCCGATGAAGAGGAGATAAGTGATAGCTTCGAGGATTCCATCTTAGAAGGGGAGGTGGAGGGAGTTGCATTTGGTCTTTCCTTGGGAAGGGATCGAGGGGATGCTGAAGATAATGGAGCCTTGGAAGGGGAAGCTTCTTCAACCATGTCCAAGAAAGGAGATGTGGACCTCACTAATCTTCACCAACAGAATGAGCTTCTTCTTGATAAGTCCATAGGCAGGTACTGAAAGGGAGAATTACTTAAAAATGTTGGATGGATTTCCTAACCTTTTTGCAAACAGCTACTCACAAGTACGTCAAGTTACCCTCGTAGAGCACAAGATTGATCTCAAGCCCCAAAGTAAGCCAGTGGTACAGCGGCTAAGGCATTTGGGAGTAGTGCAAGTGGAGGTGCTTAAGAATGAGGTAACTAATTTGCTTGAAGCTAGATTTTTTTTTCAGTAGAGAATTCAGAGTGGATTTTCCCAGTTGTAGTCACTCCCAAAAAGAGTGGAAAATGGCATGTGTGTGTGTGGACTTTCGCCCTCTAAATGCATGCACAAAGAGGGATTATTATCCTCTACCCTTTCAGGATGAGATTTTGGATCAAGTTGCAGGTCATGAGTTGTATTTAGTGTGTGATGGATACTCTTGATACTGTCAAATCTGGATTTGTGAAGAAGATCAAAGGAAAACCTTATTTATCACCCCTTGGGGAGTGTATGCCTATAGGGTGATGCCATTTGGCTTGACCAATGCACCAGCAACTTTTCAACGCTTCATGAGTCAGGTATTTACACCTTACTTGGGAAAGTTTATAAGGGTCTTTTTGGATGATTTTTGCATTTATTCAAGCCGCATGGATCACTTGGAAAAGTTGAGGTTGGCCTTGCAAAGTATTCATGATGCAAAAGGGTGTCTTAATCCTGGAAAATGCCGCTTGGCACGAAGAAAGGTGGTTCTCTTGGGACATGTTATCTCAAAAGAAGGCATAGAGATGGATCTTGAGAAGGTGCAGGCAATTGTGGCCCTCCCACCACCTACCAATGTAAGAAAGATAAGGAGGATTTTGGGTAAAACAAAGTATTACCAATGCTTTGTTGACATGTTCTCTGAGAAGATGTATCCTATAAATCTGTTGACAAAGAAGAGAGACCTTGGATGAGAGGCGACTTCAGGCACTTCAAAATTTGGAGGCTGCACAACAACGGTGCAAGGCAAGGCATGACACTCTCACGAAGAAGAAGAAGAAGAAGAAGCCAGAACTCAAGCAAGGAAGCTTAGTCATGAGGTATGATGGGGCCATGTGGAGAAACGGCTAGATAAGAAGCTTCTTCGCTGCCACTAGGAAGGCCCCTTCAGGAGGATAAAGCAAAAGTTCAAAAATAACACCTATCTTCTAGAGTATGCAACTAGCCAAGAGGTTCTCGGACGTGCCAATGAGTACCGGCTAAAGATATTTTACCCTCGAGCACCATGGCCAACAGACCCCCAAGACAAGCATGGAGGATCTACTAGGGGAGAAAAGATGTGACATGAAAATTTAATATCTTTCATTTTCAATTTTGTGCATATTTTGATGGTTTCTCAATGGAAATAAGGTGGAAGCTTGTCAAAGAAGATTGTGACTCCCACAATGGAATAATGGCGTGGTGATGCGGCGGCTTGGCAGCTACCCTGATAATAGCATTCTATCTTCAAATATAATGGTTTTACTTGATTTAGGGTGCACACATTATAAATGCCACAAGTATGCTTGATAAATACTTTAGTATGGTAGATAGGCTAGTGATGTGGAAAATAAAAGTGGGCCTTCATGCTCACATGGATTTTAATTGTATTATTAATATAGTATTCACCATAAGGCTACAAGTTGGGGAGTGTGGAGGAGTGTGTGTAGGTGCTTAATTGGGAAAGATTCTTCTAGAATGCCTACATGGAAGAGGAGAATTCCGCCATGTGTAAGTGGGAGCTCCACCTACATGCCACTTAGACTTGGCTATTATCTCATCACACTTTCAAAGTCAAAAAGTCTTCAATTTAATAATCAATAGAAGACTTAACCTAAGAGGACAATTGATGGTGACATCTACCCTTATGTCACGGAAAGGTTGAAGATCTTTATGTTGTAATTTGTAACAATGGAAGAGAGGGTGATTCTCCACCTATAAAAGGAGCCCTCCTCTCCCTTTCAAATCAATGAATGAGCCTCCTCAATTGAGCATTTTGTGTCATTGCCACTCTCTTCAAACCCTTATTCAAACACTCTCTTTACATGTGAATGTCTCATTTAGCATTAGCTCCTCATGCTTAACCCAATTTTGGACCTCTTTGATGATTCATGATAAGTGGGATAAGGAGTTTTTATCTTGGTGGGCCTGTGACTTCTCAAGGTAGCCCTTGCCTTATTGCCGTCCTCCTTTGAAGGTACCAATGGTTTTAGCGGTAATAATGAGCATGTGGAAATACTTTGGGGACCATAGGTAAATCTTTACGATTGTCCCCGCCGCTAAGCAATGTTAACCGTTACCCTCTAGCTTGAATCATGAAGGAGATGAAAGGCAAGAGGCTATATGAAAATTGAGGTTTCATGCAAAGAGAGGGAAGTGCAATTTTTGTGGTCTAATACCCAAATTTTAACCGGTAATTACTCATCACTCAGGTATTGGTTTCTAAAATTGATCATATGGCTAGGAAGCTCTTTATATGCTCTTTCCACTCATGTAACTGATTTCTTAATCCTTTACTTCATTTGATGATCGGAATTTCTCCCAAAGTTGCTAACTTTTAGGCGAATTTTGGCAGTTTTATAGTCTTGTAGTAAAATGCTCATAACTTTTTACTTGGTTGCCCATTTTTGAAAGTTTTTATATAGACGCGAAGGTCTCTTCAAGCTTTGCGTACCTATGTGATGCTCTTTTGCACAGTCTATATGGATTTAAAACTGCAATTCTCTGTGTATCTCTATTTTTATAGACTATTGGCCACTATTTCTTCTCATATTGATTAATTCCTCTTAATCTCTTATCAAAAAGCAAATCCCATGTGTCTTATCCTCTTGTAAGTGATTGTTATATTCTTTTACTTTAATATGTTCTATTTAAATTGCCCAATTTGAATGGATGAACCTTACCAACATTCCCCGTATGTTTCTGTTCACATAATCCTGAGTCGAAAGATTTTCTTCCAACAAAGAATTGCCCTCTTGTTTGGAGCTGCTAGACTGGCAGAAATTCTTGCTTCTCCTGAGCCTTTCATCTTTCCTTCCATGAATTATGATCTCACCTTTGATGTGTTTATCTTTATCTTAACCTAGGGAGAGAAAGGGAGGTGAGGAGGCTATGAGGTTTCATACAAGTGTGTTTTGATTCTAAGAAGTGACCGAAGTCAAAACCCCAACTTTGTGTCACAATAGGAAATGTGAAGTTGGTAAAGGTTGATGCCCTTTGTTTAGGGCAGTTGGGTATAGTGATCCTTGTCCTCTAGACAGTGCTGACGGCGGCAAGGAGGTGTTCCTTTTAGAAGGGAACAATGACCTTGGTAATGGCCATATTCCCCACACTTGAACAGAGAATTGGACGATTACGAGTAGCTAGTGGACGTGGTGGTCGTGGAGGAGTAGCTGGTACAGGGGCGGCAACCTTGAGGTTGAGCCTTCAAACATTTGCCTTACATTTTCTAGCTGGGAAGCTAGCTCTTGAAACTCCAGAAAGGTGGTGGTTCTCCCCCAGATATTTTTTTAGGTGATCTGAGGAAAGGCTTGCAACACCCATTGTCCTACCATGAAATCACCAATGTAGGCCGGCAGACGGGCCACGAACACTATGTTTTTTGTCATGAGTTCAAATAAGGTTTCTCCATGGCGTAATTGTAGAGTTTCCAGTTCTTGGAGAATGCGATCAAAGGTTTTGGACAAAGGTGTCCCTCAAAGTGGCTCAGTCTCTGCAAAATAATCAGCTGAAAATTGGTTGAACCACTTATTTGTGGAACTTTCAAGTGTGGATGGAAAGAGAACCACATAGGCATCTTCCCTGTCCAAGCCTCTGCTCCTACACATACAGAGGAAACGCCGCACATGGTCATCCACATCTTCTGAAGCAAAGCCTTTGAAAATGGGAAGTCTAACATTGACCCGGATCTCTGAAGATGACGAATACCTAAGAACCAATGAACTAGAGAAGCAGAAGCTATGGCGACAATGCAGCAAGAGAGCTATTGCACTAATCGACCTCAATTTGGCAGACACACTCATTTATCACATTCATCACCACATAGACTTCACGCAAACCACCAAGCAAACTTGGGATAAACAAGAGACTCTTTTTGGTGACAAAATCACTAATTCTAAGGTTTCCTTGAAGTTGAAGTTCTATGATTTGAAAATGCTAGATAATGAAGAATTAAGTAATCACCTTGCCAAGTTATACTCACTAGTATCTCTTCCCCTTATGATCACTTGTTTCCCGCCCTTATATGAGGTGAGTTTGTATTTAGCCCTTCGTGGTTGTACTTAGCCCATTGTGGCTATTTTTCTTTAACTAATCTTCACCGCATTGCAATCTTAAAGCATGGAGATCATCTTCTCCATCATCATCTATGAACAAAATCAAGGAGTTTTTCATCACACTGTTGTGCTGCTGATTTAGAGAGCCTCCAGCAACAACTGGAGTGCCACATCATCATCTATCTGCAGTAGTACGACTGTACGGATCCATACAGCCGTACGGAACCTTACAGGCCAAAATTTCAAAAACCCTAAAAACTACTTTTTGGATGTTTTTATCGCCCAAAAACCATTAAAACAGGTCTCATATTAGTTTTCTTGCCAGAAAGAGCTTTTCCATGATTTCTTCATCAACAAGGCTATAGAAGTTGTGGAATTACTCATGGAATGAGTGAGTGATTCTTGGACATGGAGCTTAGACTTGGACATAGAACTTGAGCTTGAACATGGAGCTTGAACTTGGACATAGAACTTGAGCTTGAACATGGAGCTTGGGCATGGAACTTGGACATGGAGCTTGAACTTGGACTTGATCTACACTTGGATTTGGGATTGGAACTTGGATTAGAACTTAGACTTGGACTTGGACTTAGACTTAGATTTGGACTTAGACTTTGATTTGAAAATTGGACTTGGACTTGGACTTGGGTTGAATCTAGGGAATTGGATCTGGTATTATCCCAGTGAGCGATACTTGTGGTTCATCCCCGTGGTGTGCTCAGCATCAGAGATCTTGTGCCTTGACATTGACATCGACTTGGATATCCTACATCGGCATATTTGTTTGTTTTGTATTCATTGATTGTATTGATCTTGGCCAACGTGCCCATGAAAAAGGACAGGGCATGTTCCCCGCTCAATGTGGTGTATTGTGCAAGATCCATATTCCCTTCTCTCTCTCCCTTCTCTCTCTCTCTCTCTCCTCTCTCTATATATATCTTTATCTCTTGGACACATGGTTAAGTCTATCACTGCATGCCCTGCTGGGCTTACAAACCGGTTCAGTACCATAGGTTAAAATTGAAGGGTGTTGCATTTGTGGTTATCCTGTAGTATGTGCGATATGCCTAAAGTGTAGTGGGAAATTTTTATTCCCAATCATTGCAGTTGGCCTGTCTTGGTCAGGATGGCACAAAGGACTTTATTTGTGCTCTTGGCTTTGCCATTAGCGTGGGGATAGTAAGGGGAAGATTTTATGTAGGTGACTAGGAATTTGTGTATAAGAATTGTATCACTTGGTTAATAAAGTGTGTGCCATCGTCACTCACAATCTCAAGAGGGCATCCAAATTTGGTGAGTGATCAATGATTCATATAAAGGAACTTTGAAGTGGATCTTGCATCAGCCCTATAGGCAGCGGGTGGCCCTAGCTTTGATCCATTTAGTGCAATAGTCCGTGGCCATTATAATGTATCAAGCTTGAGTGTATCGAGCCACTAGACTAATGGGTCCTATGAAATCAATGCCTCATTTTTCAAATGGTTGTAAGGACACAACGGGGTTCAAGGGCATACTATCCTTAAAGCGTGGGATTCCGACTCATTGGCATTCGTCCACAGCACAGCAACATTTGACATATTCTGCTATGCTGGCCATCAAGGTGGACCACCATAGCCCCGCTATGAGGACTTTGCTGCGAGTAGTGATGTCTGCTGTGAAGTGTCCTCCTAAAGTGGGCCTCTTCTAAAAGGAAGACATACTTGTCTTTTGCAGACACAGCATCTTACAATTCTATCCTTCCCCTACTTATAGATTTTTCACGCAATCAATTGTTGATAGAAGGCCACCTTTTTAATGAGGTGTCTTGCTCGATCTTCATTAAGGAGTGGGTCAACGGGTAGTCCATTGGCAAGGAGGTGTGTAACCTCCTCTCCCCATTCAGGAATTAAGCACAATTGGAACAAAGAGGCATCTAGAAAGTCATCATCGATTCTTACCCTAGCGGCTCTCGATTGGGTATGAATGACATGTGGTCAACCAAGACATGTTGTGATAGTGAACTTGAACTCAAGCAAGATTAGCAACCATCAAGTGATCCTACCAGTCATCCGGCGTTTATTTACAAGATAAAGGAGAGCTTGATTGTTAGAAGTTTAGATAATTGGATGCCAAAGCCAAGTTTGATGATCATACCTTGTGTGGGATCATCAATGGTCTAGCTCATGACGATCGTACAAGGTAAAGAAATGCAAGGTGAAAACAACTGAGGATGCTATTCAGGGAGCTCAAGTTTTTCATAAGACTATGGTCGGTGCCGCCTTCTAGCTCCACCTTTAAAATAGGTGAGCTAGTGGACCATAAGTCCATTCACACACACACCCTTCTCCTACCCTTTTATATGATCTTAGTCTTTTAATACACACCCAATATGAAATTGCCGTTATAACATATTCGACTGTCTTTAAAACAATCTTTCAATGAAAATCATAGTACTACTGATCATAATCCTCCAAAATATTGAATCCATTGTATTACAAAATATATCATCTAGACTCTCCGTTGAAGACCAGTTGGTCAACCAACGAGATCCAATATCAAAATTTAGTTCACAAAAGTCATTCTTTTCAGTCCATCCAAATCTTCCTCGACGTACGCATGGGTATCCTAGCAAACGTGAGCCCATGGCATCACCTAGTCAGAACCCTCTAGGATCCTCCTTAGGTGTCCTAGCACTTCACTCAGGGACTGCTTCGAAAGCGCACCATTTTAACCATACCGAGGCTGGTCAACAAGCCCTTGGCAGGCTTTGCCGCAAGCGACGTCCCTCGATGACTCCCCACCCAACTGTTGCAACACGAGCCTCTTCTTAGTTAAACGCATACCAAATGCTTCCTCTAGCATTCTAGCGTAAAACAATCCTTTAAAAGAAAACAAAGGTTCTATGCAAGTAAAATTCCCGGTTTGAGATTGGTTCCACAAAACCCTTTTTCCTTAATCCATATTTTCATAAAATGAGAATCATTGATCTCTCATCAGGGTAATCTACTCATCATTTGACTGAATGTCCAACTAGATTCTTGGTGATTTTGGTTAAAGGAAAGGACCTTTTCAATAGTTCCTAGCATAGTACTAGGTAATATATTCACTTATAAAAATCAAAATGGAATCTCCGTCGAAGATCAGCAAGATCAACCAACAGATCCATATAAAAGAGCCATGGACTCATCCGTTGAGGACCAGCAAGGTCAATCAACCAGAGCCATGCCCGAATTCAGAAAACAACTCTTACTCCATGTTCCAATATCTTCCACGACGTACATGTGGGTATCATCGGTAACTCAGAGCCCGAGTGCCGTGCTTCATATCTTGAATGTATGGTCCTTTGGTGTATCTACCTTGAATCCTTGATGTAAGATAACGTCGGTAGCTTTTAATGTTCTATGTAAGTTTACCTACAATAAATAAATAATTAAATAAATATGTACTATTTCATTGTGGGCAAAATAAAATACCTATCTAGGATGTGATGTTAGGCTTCCCATCGACAGTTGTACTATCGCAAAAGGCATTACAACATTAAAAAAACTCCTCTACATAGACTTTTCCTTGCCACCCCTAAAAATTTCACATGATTGTTCATTGGTTTAATCCAACAGTGTCCATCATAAGCCTATTCCATTCCAACCATGTAACTTACATCTTGCCTTGGGCATGGATGGTGTTAACCCATTTGGCTTCAAGTCCACATCATGGTCTACTTAGCCTATTGTATTGGTGAATTACAACCTCCCTCCATGGGTGGCAATCAAAAAAGATCATATCATATAGGGAGCTAGGCACTCCCTCCATGCCCTCAAGACACATGATTGGCACAAGATATTACAGGTGTATAAATATTCACTTTTTCATTTTCTCTTTGTGCTATATAATTTGTACACTCATATACTAACTTCCATTTTTTTCTATGCATAGTTTATTCTTCCAATTGCTATAGTTGGTTGTGGAGATAAGATGGTAAGAGAGGCTATTTACGAAATGGGAAGCTTGGTGAGGTATGAATCTTTTCTTCAATCACTAAGTTATATCACTTATTTGGAATTCTTATGCTCACAAGTTATGTATTGTTAAATATTATATGTATGTAGGTACATATCCTTAAAGGAGATAGATTCTACATCCATTGAGATGGGTCGTCTCTCAATGCTATTGAGGCAGTGTGTATGATCGAGGACAACTTCCCTAGAACAATTATCACTAGCCAATTGCATCTTGTGGTGCATTTGGTTGACGAAGTGGCGTTGTTCATGTTCGATGAATGTTTTTCCTTGAAAGGTTCATGAAAACCTTGAAGGACTTTGTAAGACAAAGAGAAAGGCCAGAAGCAAGCATGGTAGAGGGATGGTTGATGCAAGAGTCTCTTGTGTATATCTCAAAACATATGTCTCGCATAGATCCTTCCATGACATGATTACAGAGCAATGAGGAGGAGGATTGACTAATCACTAATGTGCCTCACGAAAAAGGAAGGCAACGAAGACTGGATGAAGAATTATGCCACAAGGTGAATACATTCTGCATTCTGAATAGTTCAACGGTAGTCTATTCTTTGTATTAAGAACTGGAATCGGTCCACGAGGTTTTTTCTTGATTCAGATCGAGAGATGGACAATTAGTTTACTAGGCGTCCCTCTCACAGTCGTGGTCTTACCAAAATCATTCTGTTTACTTCTATCTCTGATTCCAAGGATTTTCTTCAGATAAACATCTACTGAACTTCTAACCGAAGAAAATTCCAACTTTATGAATTTCATTCCTTCTTAACCATAATAGATTAAGAAATGGTTTTATATGAGAATATCGAATTTTTTTATAAAAATTCTTCTTCCATTTGGTGATTTATCCACATAAAATATCTAAAGATATTCTTTCTACCAATTTAATTTATCAACCCTGATTCTCTAGGTGGAATTATGGTGAAAAACACTTCAAAACCATCGTCTAATGAAAAGAAATCCATGTTCACTTTTTCAAATAGTGGAAAAAAAATTTGGTTTTCACACCAAAACCAAAAAATTCTGACAACGCTAGCAAGAAGCAAAAATTTGTGAGCAAGGATAATATCACATGTTTCAAATGTAAGGAAAAGGAACACATGAAGAAATTTTGTCCTTTGAATGGAGCTACAGCACTTTTGGCGCTTGGATAAAAGGCGACATCGAAGAAGTTCATACCAAAGAAATCTTTACACATTACAGAATTTCAAAGTAAATTTTTTGAAGTCAATATTATGCATCTTGAAGGAAGCTAATATTCAGATTTTACTTTCAGTAAAGACATTTTTGGTCCAAACGAATTATTTTGTGTTTATGGATCAATAAATGGACATCATGTTCATATTTTGTTTGATCCTGGTAGTACTCACAATTTAATTGACAACATTGTGGTACAGAGGATGAAGCTGGAAACCACACAAAATGATCACATGTACAAGGTTAGGATGGTTGGACAAAAAGGTGTCATATACTAGGAGGCTAACCCACCCTAGGGATGTGAGCATGGGAACATGCTCTAGTGGGGCAAGGGTTAGGTCTAACCTTGGGTTGAGGTTAGGATCAGGCAACAAAAGGTCACACATGGAAATGGAGAGTCAAGAGTCACTTGAGGGCCCTCCTATATAATAGGGGCATGGGGCACTCTCAAGGGATGTTCTCTTCTGTAGAGCATTGTGTCTA
Organism: Cibotium barometz; assembly: GCF_041138505.1. Lineage (NCBI taxonomy): Eukaryota > Viridiplantae > Streptophyta > Polypodiopsida > Cyatheales > Cibotiaceae > Cibotium > Cibotium barometz. The sequence goes on along the minus strand of NC_141051.1, from coordinate 4,490,824 downwards.
CTCTCTTGCCATTTGATGCTAGAGCTATGTGCTACTGGAGTGAAGTCATATCTCTTGGTGGTATGGGACACCAAGGTAAGGTATGTGATACTTCATTGTATTTATGTGTACACCCTTGGGCTCGGGGGTGGTCGGGGGTGGATGATGCCTGGTTCATGAATGTTTATGCATGGTTATTAACTAGAAAGATCTTTAGGGTTTTAACAAGCTTGGAAATTTTTTTGAATTCATCCTCCGGTTGGACAAACTCTTTTTTAAAAGCTTCCTCAAAACTTTGCCGAGTGGTAGGAATGGAATCATCTTTTAGATTTTTCCACTAAGTTAATGCCTTCCCCTTCAATAATCCTTGCGCCATCTACAACTCTGCGCATCTGTAAATGGATGAAAGGCAAAATGTGTAGTCCACCTATGGATCCAGGCATCTACACATTCCTGAGTCTTCTCCTTTTTCTCACTGCCGTACACTTTTGGTGCAAACAATGGAGCAACTAATTTGGTAGGAGCAGGAGGTGCCATGAAAAGAGCTTTTTACAAAGTCAAAATCTGCATCTTTAGTGACTCCCATCTTATCATGGAATTTGACAATAGTTGCCTCTAGACGCTCTGTCACTTCCAAAAATTCACTCTTTCCAATAGCCTCCTCTTCTTCAACTTAGAATCTTAGATCTTCCCTACTTGAGTTGGGATGATCACTCATCTCATCGACATTATCATTGATCGAGAAGTCAATATGAGCCATGGTAATAGAGTTCTTCAAAAATAACGATTCACTCGAATTCAACTTCACTTGCCCTCTTTTGACCAAAATTATCTAGCAAATCAATTCTCTAGAATTGATTGCACATAAGAAAAAATGCTTTAACTAGCATTTTGTGGCTAAACAACGGTAAAAAATCATGAAAACACCATCAAGAATAAATCCAAACGGAAACAACTACAAATACGAGGTACACTCACATTAATTATATGCAAATAACCTGCATCTATCTAATGTCAGCATGTTAAAAACATACTTCAACACTAAATAACCCCCGAAAATATTAAATTCTCAAAAGAAAAAAAAATATCATAATTTTTTCCTAATTTTCTAGGGTCCCAAATTTACTAATTTTCAACTCCACTAAATTCTATCTTATGGCACTCCATATCTAAATTTTTCCAAAAAAAAATTAGCAATAAAATTTGCCAACATGTAATTGATATTTCAAAAATACCAATTTTTAAGATTTTTAAAATCATTTCTAGAATTTTTCTAATTTTTAGTAATTAATTAAAAAAATTACCCCAGATCATGAAATTTTTCAATTCCGTACGACAATTCTCAAATCCAATTAAATTTGTAATTTTAATGGATTTACTAATTTTTGGGCAAAAAAAACATTTTAGGAATTTAAACAGTCTCACGGGTGCCCAAAACAGACACACCACATGTCGATCACCAAACCCGGATATTCATAAATTTGCAATAACCTTTGTCTAATTTTCCATGAACTTTTTTAAAAAATCAAAATTGCATTAGAATATGAACGGTCAAAAAAATCGTAACCCGAAAGGTCATCCCGGAATATGGAAAGTCAAGAGTCGCGGGAAAATGAAGAGACAGAGAAAACCTGGAATTTAGAAGGTCAAAAGAATTCCAAAATTCGGAAACTGAAAGGTCTCAAGACATTATTTTTTTGTAAAGAAAACATGGGGGGGGGCATTGTGCACCGGCGGCCTGCAAAAAAAATCCCCCTCCCCTTGTGCGCGAGGGGGGGAGCATGGCTTCCCTTCCTTCTTCCCTTCTCCATCACCATGCTCTCTTCCATATTTTCCCTTATCTCCACTTCCCTTCCATATTGTTAATCATGGAGATTATCCATTAATCAAGTTTATTAATCACTAGCTATGTTTTCACACTAATTACTTAATCAAACCTACCCACATAAGGGGTGGGGTGTTTCCACGGCAAAAGAGAAAATATGAGAGAAAATTTCGATTATGCCACGCACATGGGAGAGAACCAGATGCATCAACGTGCTGCCTCCTACTAAATTTCAGTCGAAAAATGACAAAAAATTGATAGCATGCACGCAGGAAACCCTTAAAAATGCATTAAAATGCCTTTTTTACCATAAAATGCTCTTAAAAATTATTAAATAATTAGAAAAAAATCCTTAAAATTGTAGAAATTTAGGAAGTCCTTTCTACCAAAAAATACCCACAGTAGCATGTGTGGTATTTTGGTTTAAAAAAATCCATAAAATGCTTATTTTAACCATAAAAATAGAGAAAAATAGCATTTTCGCTCACGAAATTTCCCTACAAACGTCAATACATCCATCCAAGTCGAAAAGCACCGCGTTTCGACCACCATATTGACGTTCCCAATGCATAGACCACCAAAAAAACCAAAAAAAACATTTTTTTCTTAGTAAATGTTAAAATTTACTTTTAAAATGCTATAAAAAAATTTAGAATAATGAGAGAAAAATAAGAGGAGAAAAACATCAAAAGTTAACTAGAGATCGCTCTGATACCACTATTAAAACCCTAAAGATCTCTTTAGCTATTAGCCATGCATAAACATGCATAAACCAAGCATATATTTATCCACCTGACCACCCCTGAGCCCAAGGGTGCACACATAAATACACTGAAGTATCACATACCTTACCTTAGTGTCGTCCCATACCACCAAGAGATATAACTTCACTCCAGCAGCACATAGCTCTAGCATGAGGTGAGACCCATACTATGTGCTCTACCTTGTAGATGAATCTGGCATCTATGAGTCTGTCAATTTCCTCCTCTCGGACCATCTTGGAGTATTTAGGATTCATTCGAGTTGTAATGGAAGAGATGAGATGCTCGAAGGCAAATGTAGTCATGTCTTGTGTGACTGGGTGAGGTGTCGGGAACACCAGATAGGTGTGGAACTTCCATCTATAAAACCAAATTCTTTGATTAAAATTCTTCGTTAATGAAGCTTAAGCAATGAAAATACAATATGTAAATGCTCTTTCTGAGTTTTTATTACAAATTTCTGATAAGAATTCATTTTTCCTTATTAGCTTTCAACAAAGCTAATAAGAATTCATTTTTCCTTATTAGCTTTCAACAAAGCTCTGATACCAGCTGTGAGACCCCTGCCCCCTCCTCAACGCCCCCTCCAAGGGTGCTGGTGGCAGAAGCAGCGTCAACCTCTCATGCGGGGCAGGGATCCACACTCGAGGCCTCGCCCATGGATGTCCGGACAAGAGACTAGTTCGGCAGTTCCTCAGAAACCGAACCTAGAAAAACTTCCCTCGTCCGGAAGGCACGGGCGATTCCTCCAAAGAAAATCTTCGAACGGGAGAATTAATTTAATAGGTTAAAGTCTTAACTATTCAAACTCATCCGATCAAACTTGAAGTCACATGGTCAGATCAAAGAAGAGACTTGCACTTGGTCCATAGAATGACCGCTTTTTTCCTCCTTTAACGAGGCACAGCCGCCGTCGCTGATTCCCTCCCACAGAACAAGGGTCTTCTCACTCAGGACTTAATCTAACTAATGTAACTAATCTTATCTTAATGGTATCGCAGGAATCCCCCAATCCAACCTAACCCCACCAGCCCATGGGTTAGCCAACCATCTAACCACTGTATTGGAGGGATACCTTTATAAGGATTTGGTTATGTTTTACCCAGGTACCTTGACCAGTTCGGGAGGTACACCCTTCATATGTGTACTTCCAGACAAAGAAATCCTTGAATTTTGTGAGGATATTGATGAGAGCTTTTCCTTCTTTGGTCGAGAGGTCATCCCCTATGTAGATAGGCCTCGGATCTTCACCCGGACCTGCCAGGTTAACCTCCCTTAACCTTGGTTGGATCATCATAAGAGGTCCTTGGCTCTCCATTGTGGGTCCTTTGGGTTGAGTCACATTGCACAAAACAATCGGCCATCTTGAAGGTTCTAAAGTGCTTTGGGACTTTTTTAGTTTCCTATGCTTTAATGCTTTCTTCTTCTACCAATTTCTTGGCCTTTTTTTCTGCAAGTGCTAACTTTTTGTTTCCTGCCTTCTTGTGCGCAAGCGGCAAAGCTTTTGGGATTCAGGTTGGGGATCAACAACTTTGTTTCATTTGGAGGGGATCATTTGGACCAGGAAGGAGGCCTTGGCGAGCTCCTTTTTCCAAACTTGGCTGAAGTACTTGTGTGCTTCAATCACCTCTACATATTTTAGCTAATGCATGTCTTAATCATAAAGAGGAATCATGAACCTATTTAACTTTTAGAATTATGAAGTATACGTCTAGATTCTTGAAAAATAGAATCTTGATTTGTGCAGATGGTGGCGTCGTTTGGAGAGGTTTGTAATTTGAAGGAAAATTCCAAGTGATGGGTTGTACCATTGACCAGGCTTTTACCCACCATGTCCCCCCTATCCAGAGATGTACCATGAAGTTGTTGATGGTGAGGATTTGGTGCAAATGTTCTCCAATGCATGAGTACGGATATGTACTCACCATGAAGCAGCTGCTACATCAATTTAGCCAAAAGAATAGTAAGCAATAAGCTTAACAAATATATAGTGGCTATTGCGTGATATGGCTTAATCCGTGAGTGATGGTGCTTAAATCGTGAGAGTGCTGGTTCTTAAGACATGAGATGGAAATACTTGAATTGTAATTCCGTGAGATGGAGCTCCATGAATTTGCAGATTTTGACCTCAAGGTTTTTTTTATTGGATCATCTAGGTCATGATTTGCAAACAACAGCTTCTTATGCGCTCATTTCTCACTTCTAGAGGGGTGACAAGAGCATTGTTATTTTGTTTCTTGATGTGCTCCTAAGTCTCTGTATTTGATCTTGAATTTGTTTTGCTGAAATGATATTGAGGCAGTAGGGAAGACTGCTGATTGTTTGCTTGAACAGACAAGCTCTTGTGTTGGTGCTGAATGCATGAGAGTGGTTGAGTGATTTGCTTGTTGTTTCTTGGGCCTCCATTCTTGTCAAGCTTTAGGTAAAGTTATTGGGGTTGAAGTCGGTGGTGGTGAGGTTTTCTTCACAATATTCAATTTTGGCAACCATATGATGGAATTACCATCATAGTATCCTTGTTGTTGTTGATGTACATGCACAGGCACCCATCTTTGATGAACACTATAATTTGGTGGTGGCCGATGTGCTTGGTGTTGAGGCTTTCTTCTTTGTGCAAGCTTAGGGGACATTGTGATGCGCTTGGGGACCCAAGCTTTGGTATTTTTATGGTAGTATCTTTGTGCTTACAACAGTGTTTTTGGTACCCACACTTGTTGCATTGGTAGAGTTCTTTGAGGAACTCGCATAGGCTTTTGTGGGCGTTGTTATGGAGTACTTTTTTTCCTCCTTGGCTTTTGAGTGCTACGTTGAGGGGAAGAGATTTTGACTGTCGAGGCACCCAAATTTGATTGGCACCTTCATAGTAGCCTTGAGCCACAAGTAGTTGCTTCTCCACCCACATTTTGATACTATTAAGATATCGTGATTGTGGGAGTCTTAGTGGAGTTTTCTTTAGGGTTGATGTGGAAGGTTTGGGGCCTTCCTTGACTTTGGCTGGTGCTAAGGCTGTGGGTTTGAGACTCATGGGCATTGTTGATGATGATGAGGTTAGAGTCTCTTGTGGAGTGGCTGTCGAGATGACGAGGCCTTTGAGCATGTGGTTGTCTCCTTTGTTGAGGTTTGTCGGTGAAAATACATAGGCTCTGAGGTCTTTCCTTTGAGTTCCCTGTTAGAGATAGATGGTTGGGGCTTTGGGAACTTCTTCACGAATGGCTACTGATTTTGTAAGGTTTTGGAATCGAACTTCATAGGTGAGAATGGAGTTGAAGGAGTTGATGCTTTATCAGAGTCGGTCGTTGACGCAGATGGTAGGTTCTATAGAGGGGCTTTTGTGGAAGAGGCTTGTATCCTTTTGCGTTCAACATCATAGATATCCATTAAAGTTGGATCCTCTTCCTGGTGGTAGTATGGTATTGTCAACCTTTTGTCATTGACCATCATGATGACTCTATCGCTCGTGCAAAGTGGTGCTTGGGCAGCAAACAGTCCATTTATGCTCCAAGATTAAATCTGTTTCTAACACATACTCAACCACAAAAAACTTGCAAGTGAGGGGGTTAGTTTCAATATACATTGTATGTTCAAAGTACCCCATACATGGCATGTTCAAGTCTTGTGTGAAGGTAATCCTTTCAAGATGTGCCATGAGTGTTGGTTGACCTAACAAATCCCATAGCTCGAGGGTCATGAGATTGTTTTCTCATGTTGGATAAAGTTGTGCTTAAGCTATGGTGATTTTATTTGCAATTTCCAATCCAACCAAAATCCTAGGGATCTTTTCAATAAGATATAATGGAAGTTCTAGCTCCTGCAAGGTTTCTTCCTCCCAAATAGCAATTGTACATTGCCTGCAGGAGTGTTCAAGGTGACTGTTTGCATGGATTCATCTAGTGAATACAATGATTCACTCCAAGGTCCACCAAAGACGATATCATACTCAAGGGATTCTAGGGTAACATGGAATGTAAATTTCATATCGCCATCAATTGTTTGAGTAGTGTATCTAAAAGAACCTGTAACTTCAATGTTTTGTCCATTGGCTCCTCTTGCAAGACTATTGCTTGTAGGATGAGTTTAGGTTGTCCCAATGACACCAAGTGTCTATTGTCACGATGTTATAAAACTAGCTCGAGGGCTAATCAATACGCGTTTGTGTTGAACATCATTGCATGTAGGGAAATCCAACCATACCATGATAAAATCTTCCAAAGGAACCATGGGTGTTTCGGTTATTGTTTCAGATTCAGATCATGTTTCTGTTTCATAATCCCATTCACTTTCATCCTCTGTTTGGGTCTCAGCTTTTTCAAGAGTACCCAATGCATACACTCGCACACTTGGCCCTCTGACAATTCTTAATGATGGCTGTTTGGAAGTTATTCTCATTAATTTTGATTTTATGCATGCATAAAGGAATTTATTTTCTATTTCAAAAGAGTTATTCTCATTAATTTTGATTTTATGCATAGGAAGATGCATAAAGGAATTTATTTTTATTTCAAAAGAGTTATTCTCATTAATTTTGATTTTATGCATAGAAAGATGCATAAAGGAATTTATTTTTAATTTCAAAAGAGTTATTCTCATTAATTTTGAATTTATGCATAGAAAGATGCATAAAGGAATTTATTTTTATTTCAAAAGAGTTATTCTCATTAAAATTAAATTTATGCATAGGAAGATGCAAAAAAGATTTATTTTTATTTAAAAAGTGTTATTCTCGTTAAAATTGAATTTATGCATAGGAAGGATGCATATAAGATTTATTTTTATTTCAAAAGTGTTATTCTGATTAAAATTGAATTTATGCATAGGAAGGATGCATAAAAGATTTATTTTTATTTCAAAAGAGTTATTCTCATTAAAATTGAATTTATACATAGGAAGATGCATAAAAGATTTATTTTTATTTCAAAAGTGTTATTATCATTAAAATTGAATTTATGCATAGGAAGGATGCATAAAAGATTTATTTTTATTTCAAAAGTGTTATTTTTCTTAAATTTGAATTATGCATAAATAGATGCATAGAGAATCTTTATATCAAAAATTAGATTTCTCTTAAATTCTATGTTTAAATTCTATGAATAGATGTGATGAGATAAGGTGTGAATTAGATAGATGTGAATGGATGGATGGATGGATATGATGTGAATTAGATAGATGGGAATGAATGGATGGATGGATGTGATGTGAATAGAAGTGATGAGAATATGAGGTGAATAGATGTGATGAGATAAGATGTGAATCAGATAGATGATTGGATAGATGTGATGTGAATAGAAGTGATGAGAATATGAGGTGAATAGATGTGATGAGATAAGATGTGATATGAATAGAAGTGATGAGAATATGAGGTGAATAGATATGATGAGATAAGATGTGAATCAAATAGATGATTAGATAGATGTGATATGAATAGAAGTGATGAGAATATGAGGTGAATAGATGTGATGAGATAAGATTTGAATCAGATTTATTGATGATTGGATGGATGGATGTGATGTGAATTAGATAGATGCGAATGGATGGATGGATGTGATGTGAATAGAGGTGATGAGATGTGAGGTGAATAGATGTGAGATGTGATGTGAATCAGATAGATGGGAATGAATGAATGGATGGATGTGATGTGAATAGAGATGATGAGAATGTGAGGTGAATAGATGTGATGAGATAAGATGTGAATTAGAGAGATGATGATTGGATGGATAGATGTGATCTGAATTAGATAGATGCGAATGGATGGATAAATGTGATGTGAATAGAGGTGAATAGATGTGATGAGATAAGATGTGGATCAGATAGATGATGAATGAATAGATGAGATGTGATGTCATGTGAATCAGAATGTAAATGAATGATATGGGATAATGTGAGTGAATGTATATGATGATAATGAATGTGAATGTGTATGTGAGGAATGGATGTGATTAAGTATGTGAAAGAATGGATAAGGATGTGTATGAGAAAAATGGATGTGAATGTGTATGTGAGGAATGGATGTGAATGAGTATGTGAAAGAATGGATAAGGATGTGTATGAGAAGAATGAATATGAATGTGTATGTGAGGAATAGATGTGAATGAGTATGTGAAAGAACGGATAAGGATGTGTATGAGAAGAATAGATGTGAATGTGTATGTGAGGAATGGATGTGAATGTGTATGTGAGGAATGGATGTGAATGAGTATGTGAAAGAATGGATAAGGATGTGTATGAGAGGAATGGATGTGAATGTGTATGTAAAGAATGGATATAGATGTGTATGTGAAAGAATGTGATGTGATGTAAAGAGATGAGATGTGACATGAATATATGTGGATGTGAAGTGATAGATATGAATGTATGGATAGATGCGAGTAGTCGTACATGAGAACGATTGGATGGATGTGGATGAATGAGATGAGATGTGTATGAATAACATATGATGTGGATAGAAATGATGTCATATAATGGTGAGATGAGAATGAATGTGATGGATATAAATGAAAGTGAATGTGATGGATATGAATGAATGTGATGTGATGGGATGTGATGTGAGTGAATGTGATGTGGTCTGAATGAATGAGATGTGAATGAATGTGATGTGATGAGATGTGAATATGGGTAGATGTGAGTGGATGAGATTTGATGAGGTTAAATTGAGGAAAGATGAGATGAGATGAAAATGATGAGATTGGATGAGAATAGGAATACTTATGAAATGGTTGTAGAATTAATTAATGTGGTTTGATGTGGAGCAATGTGGAAAGACGAGAGTTCATTATAGAAACTATATTTTTGAACTATTTTTAAATGACTGTTTTATGTCAAGAATGCTAGAGAAGCATTTTGATCATCTTGTGAATGAGGTCGTGGAAACCTAATCTGATAAAGTTGCAACAGCTGAGAAACGGAGAGTCATTGGAGGACGTCTCGCGTAGCAAGGTCAGTCGAGGTCTTGACCAGCCTCGGTTCGATTAAAATGGTAAGCTTCCGGTACAGTGAATGAGGGACCAAGGAAGCGACCTATGAGTGAAGCGCTAGGTCGCCTCCTACGAAGGATCCTAGAGGGTGCTGACCATACGCACGGTACTCGGGCTGTGGGTCGCTGACGATACCCACACGTGCATCGTGGAAGATATTGGAACAAGGAGTAAGAGTTGTTTTCTGAATTCGGGCATGGATCTGGTTGATTGACCTTGCTGGTCCTCAACGGATGAGTCCATGGCTCTTTTATATGGATCCATTGGTTGATCTTGCTGATCTTCAACAGAGATTCCATTTTGTTATGTGAATATATTGTCGGTTACTATGAGCTAGGAACTATTGAAAAGGCCCCTGAGTGGATAGGTGGTGAGTGTTCTGGTTTTGCCAATGATGCCATAGGTACACCGATGAAGGAATGATTGGAAATAAGGATTCAACCGGAGATTTTGAGGATTATGATCAGTGACACAATGGTTTCATTAAAGATTGTTTTTGTTTTAAGATAGCTGATTCTGTGAAAAAGGCAATTTCATATTGGGTGTGTAAGTGGTGTGACTAGTTTTAAGTTTGCATGAATATCCGGCTAGGGGGCCTGGGAACTCTTTTCCCTGGTACCCGGGACAAGACCTAACCAAATTCTTAATTGGATCCCCATCACTACAGTGGCTAACCCACGAGATTGGATGGGGTTAGGCTGGACTGATGGATCCCTAAATTGAGACTCAATTCTATTATGGTACGATAGATGAAGTAAATCCTGGACGAAAATTGTTCTATGGAAAAAAATCAATGGTTGTGCCTCTCAATGAGGAAAAAAGCGTTGGTCTCTATGATCCAAGTGCAATCTTTTCCCTGATCTGACTATGGGACTTACGGGTTTGGTCAGATCAGTTCAATTAGTTAAGGCTTTTGACTACGTTAGAGAAAAGTTATCCTGGAGGGATCGCCTGTGCTTTCCGGGCAAGGGAAGTTTTTTCCGGGTCAATTTTGGAAGAACCGATGGATTAGTCTCTTGTCTGGATATCCATGGGCGAGGGCTCAAATGTGGGACCCTGGCGCGTGCAAGAAGTGCTACTTCCGCTGCTAGCACCCCTGAATTCGTTGCGCGGTGGGAACAGGGATCTTACATACTTGAGGGGGGTGGTGGGGGTGGGGTTGTGTGTGAGGGGATGTAGACGAGGAGCCTGATGGGGGAGAAGGGGGTGGTGAAGAAGAAGATTGTGAGGTGGAGGAGGCAAGCCGCCCTGCCCATCAGTGCTGTCATTGTTATCGTCTATTGCAGCAGGCAACCTAAGGATCGTGAGCATAGAAAAAATGATTATGACTGTGGGCGGCGAGGACAGCCTCGGCTTCGTTGTACTCCCATGGAAAAGTGATGTGGGTGTTGTCGAACTGGTATATGCCAGTGGCCTCCATGACTTCGATCTGGATGAAGCAGCGGTGGTAGAGAATGAGAAAGCCAGGCATTGAGTAGGGTGGAAGAGGATCATTGAGAAGGGAGAGGTAAGTGTCGTGGATGATGTGCCAGCCAGCTATGCGGAGGTATTGTAGTGCCTGGTTCGAGATGAGGGGGAGATATGGCTAAGGGCACTTGGTAAAGATAAATCAATGAGATCAGATTAGGTTGTGGTGGTAGGGAAGCCATCGTAAAGTAGTAAACTCCAGGCTGCTATGAGGGTGGCTTGAAGGGGGTGGAAGGGGAGTTCAAAGAGATCGTGACGGTGTTGGAACGTGAGCAGCCCCTCGAAGAAAAAATGGAGGATGAGAGTTAGGATATCTATGGGGAGCGTGGATAGAGCATATGTATACTATGGGCAGGAGAGGGACTCTTCTATATATATATTGTGTTGGAGAAGGTTAAGGCATATGGCTCGAAATTGCAGATCGAGAAGCTGATAAGGGGTTTGAGGGGGAAATGCCAAAATGGGGAGCTCTGTTGGCGGTCTCCATGAGTGCATCCACCTTGTGGTTGAACGAGCTGCACAAAGGAGCCGATGGAGTGGAGGGAGGCTAGGTAGCCTAGGCCTCAACATCACCGAGCTTCTCATATAGGCGATGGATGGTAGCCTCTATGCAATGCTTTCATTAGGAAAAATATGGACTCAAAAAAGGGCCGTGTAAGAGAGCCCATGTGGTGGGGACGTGTAAGCAAAAGGCGAATACTTTTGAATATAATATTTGCTTGTGGAGCCTTGGATCCCTCTGAAAGACCCAATTTTTTATTCAAATGCCTGACATGTGGTGTATTAGTTTATTCTAAAGGCTGACATGTGGTGTAATAATTTATTCCAATGGTTGACACTATGGTGCAATATTTTATTCACAAAGGAAAACGCTCCGCTCCCCTAATCACATTTTTGAAATGTAACTAAACTAAACCTCAACCACATCTCCTAAAACTGGACCCTTCCATCCAACAACCCCTCCACATTGTCCCCTTCCCTCTCCTTCAGTTTTTCATGTCCGCACACTTCCTCCAGTACAAATTCTAGTTCTTTTGAGCGGGAAGCTCTTTGGGTTTATCTCTTTTCCACCCTTTCTTTCCATTTATGAGCCGAAATAACCTGCCTGTTTCTCATTTCCCCTTCCATTTCAATGAGTGTCTCTCTGCCTCCACCTTTGAATCTGTTGCACATTCAATGAAACATTGATTTGGCACACGTCGAGCTTTGAGGAGATCTTTGGGCGGCAGTTTTGAAAGAAGATGGAAGGGGTCTTGATCGTCAAGCACTTACACATGTGTGTGCATGAATATGAATCTCCTTCCATCCATCTTTCAAGGGAAGGTTGTTTCGACAGCATTCTGGTGCACTTGGGCTATCATCGGCCTCTCTTCACGCGAGGAGGGGCATCTATTTTGTTTGCCCAGGCCTCCTTGCATTGTGGTGAATCGTTTTCTTCTTATCAGCAAGTACTTTGAATCATGTGTGAGTCGATTCACAATAATGCAAAGAGGGGCCGCTCTTTTGTTTGTCCAGGCGTTCTTGCATTGTTGTGAATGGATTTTTTCTCATAAGCAAGTACCTTTGTGTTTGTGTGAGTCCATTTTTTCTCATCAGCAAGTACTTTTGTGTGTGTGTGTGTGTGTCCATTCACAACAACGCAAGGAGAGGCCGCCATTTTGCTTGCCAAGGCCTCCTCGCGTTGTGGTGAATCATTTTCTTTTTATCAGCAACAAGTACTTTGATCTATGTGTGAGTCAATTCACTACGACGCGAGGAGCGGGCACTATTTTGTTTGCTCAGGCCTTCTCGCGTTGTGGTGAAACGATTTTGTCCTTACTTTAATCCTGTCTTTCTTTTAGTATCAGATGGCTCGCGTCACGCATACGGCCAGGCCGAAGGACAAATCGGCTTCGAAAGCGACCCCTAGATGTCGAAGTTGAAGGAGTCGAAAGGCAAGAAGGCTGGCACTCCGAGGAAGCCCGGGCAGAACATTCCAAGAAATAAGCGTGTTCAGCAACACCGGTCAGTTTTGCAAGAGCTGAGGAAGTGCCAGAGGCGGCGATCCCCCGGCCATAGCTGCGGGGTGGCGAGTGGCTCTTAATGCCCTCTTGCTTTTACGCGGCTTGTTCGGGGTTGCATCTGACAATGTAAGCATCCCAATTTGTGTTTTGTGCTGTTCATTCTTTATCGTCTGCGCGCTAATGATAAGTTGGTAGAATCCTTATGGTGTGCTTATGCTCTTTGAAATTCTTCTTACAGTACCCTTCCTTGTCGCTGTACACGAATTTGGATGTCCATGCTTTTAGGGAGGACATCATATGCCACATTCTGGAGCACGCATAGGATGCGGCCGTAGATGTAGCCGTCAATTTTGTACCCCCTGCTCCACGAGGATCATTGGGGCTCATCGAAACTAACGTTACTTATGCACCTTATTTTGGAGAGGAGCCGTGGAATGAGGCCTCGGCCTCGCATTGGGGGTTCTAGGCTCCATTTGTATGAAGTTGCCAAAGTGTATTATTGTTGTACATTTAATTCAAAATCATAGGTTTTGTTGTGCACATTTTCAAATGAGTTTCCTTGATTTATGTGTGAATATGGCCCTTGATAACAAATTTGTGAGTATGGCCCTTGATAATTGTGAGTATATCAAGGGAATTTGCATTCCGAAATATAATTGTAAGTTTAACATTCGACTTGAATGAGTAGAGAAAGCAAAATAGCAACCGCCGATATTGTCGCATATAATTTTTTTTACAATGAGAACAGTGTTAGAAGTTTTTTTCCCAATGTAAATACATTTTAATCATCATACAATTTCTAATGCCTCCAATTCATGTGGGGCTACAATGTCTTTACAGATGATCTATCTTTCTCTTCTTCTACTCAACTTGCTACCATTAAGCTTGAAGTAAATTGGTCCGGAGAATTCTGTACTGCAACCTCCATTTCATTCCTTACATATTCGAGGGTCCAATTCTCTTCCACTTCCAATGTCAATGATGGATGACCCTGTCATAGAACAACAATATCTACCAATGGAGAGTGGTTGTTAAGTCTCATGTTTTGGTCCACACTTTCCCAATGGTTGTTAATCCATCACCATCTTCTATAAGTAAATGACATGCACAGCTGTTGCCTGCCAATATAATATTTGATACCCAGAAACAAGTAAGACATATTATTTTCAAATGCCATGATAAATTATTTGAAGACGACTATTTCCAATCAATACAATTGATAGTCAACTCACCTAAATGTAATGTCGATCATGTTCAATCAACATTGAATGAGATCATCTCCCTCCACTGTTCTGACTGTCCACCCTTTCTCTAATAGACTGTCAAGCCAAGCTTCATCCAAAAGCTTGCACATAAAAGTTGTTTTGGATCCTCTTAGTTGTTGGCAGTCTGAAAAAAATCAACAAAGCATGCAAATGGAAGAAACCAACTCAAGTGGGCATTTTTTCCACTAGTGCTAGGCTTCATGGCACATTGAATGTCGTTAAACATTTTTTTCCTATATGCCTCTATCACTTGTGTATGAGGCAATGGCCACTCGGGACTATCAAGTGCAGGAAGAGGAATATTTTCAAGCTTTGCTTGTCGTCCTGCTCGAGTGGGCACAACATAAAGCGAATCATAAAAATATGTCCCACTTCTTGCTAGATCAATTGGTGAACGGCGTTCAAACTAAAGTTCCCCCACCTTAGCATGTATAACATTCAGGAAACCCGTCAAGCACTGAGCGGATTGCCACTCCTGAAGATTGGAAGGATACAAATCTGTGAATGGGTAAAACAACGTTCCTTGCATTAGCACACGAGCAATGTATTGGAAAATCAATCATGGTTGGTGAAGAACATACATGTACTTACAATGTGGTCTATATCTTGGAAGTCCCGTGTCTGGTCCCACGTTGATCTCTTTTTGCATGAAGACGTGTTGGATCAACACCTCTTTGATAGATTTTCCTCTTGGTGTCATCTTGACGTCGAGGATCCTTCCTTTCCAATGTTTTGATAAGTCTTCTGAGCCCTTTCTCTTCACACGATAGTGGCCACGAGCATGATGACCCATGAGTACTTCCTGTATAGATGGGGAATCCAATCTCCTTACTCGTCCTTGATGTTATACAAAACCACTAACAAGATATACTCCTTGCCCGCTTCAACCCACTTTCGCTTGCCATAGAAAATGAACAGATGTCTAAGCAAGCAAGGAGCAGCAAAAGGCGCACGTCTGCGGGTCAAGAAAGGTTAAGGAGCAACCACTATCTCTCTCAAAAGGGAGGAAGAAATGAGGGACTGACTCAGAATGATAGTTCAAGGGAGAGAAGAGATCCAAATGATGAGACTTGTTTCAAAATCTGGGGGGAGCAACCAGACGTAGATTCAAAATTTGGACTTAGTTTGTGGATCTATGTAACGAATTTGTTAGTTTGAGTGTGGTGAAAATACTTTTATATTGCTGAAGGTCTGACAAACGAAGCTAATAAATGTTATTTTATAATATGAGGGGCAGACAGCAGGCGTGACAGAAGAATTTAAAATTATCATAGGACTGACACACAGGTTTTGTTAATATTTTTTGAAGATTTGGAGTATCTCCACGTTTTGGGTGGGTTTGTACAGAGGACCCACCACCAATGAAGCCCATTGGGAGGATTTCCTGCCCCACTGAACCCATGTGGTTATTATTATATAGAAGTCTGAAACAGCCCCCTTTTGAGTCCAAATTTTTCCTAATGGCAAAATCTGTGGTGGTGTAGGCTAGAGCATCCTCTACTGTCTGGGCCCAACTCATGGCCTCTTGATGTAGTCATTCAATGACTATGAGCTCTTTGTGTGCTGTCATGGCCGCTGCATGGGCTTGGTTGACTTGTTGTTGGAGCTTAGTGATTCTGCTCTGAGATAGCCACGCCCAACTGCTCTATTTGTTGGTCAAACTTTTCCTGCAGCTCCATGAACTGTACGTTGGTTTGGTATAACTTGTCAGACATTGCTCTCTCTTGGGCTTTGGCTAATAACATTTCCCTCTGTGGTGAAAGTTGTGGTACTTCTTGTTGTCAGGAGATGCAGTCTGTCATTTGTTGGATTAGTTCCCATGCCATGTTGAAAAATCCGTGGGCAAAATTAGGCACATCTGTGCGGGCCGCATGGATTCTCCCTACTTAATTATGGGTGGAACTGAAACTGCTTGCGTGAGCCCAACGGCGGAGAGGGTTGATTGTATTCTGTGTGTGAATGGGGGAGGAAGGCCCGGCTTGATCATGAGAAGGCATCTCCGTGAATCTGTCAGGGGTTAGTGTCTCATAATATAAGCTTCAGTTAAAGAAGTCCTACCATCGCCACTGGCGCTCCTCTTCCTCTTCGACGGCCTTCTTGGCGGCGGTAGTGAGCTCTTCTTGTGTGGGCCTAGGGGTGGCTGAGCCTGTTTTGTAGGTGCGGGTTTGTGGTGTGGCCTCTTGGATGTTGGGGAAATGGGAGAGGTGGATGGAGGGTATAAAGAAGAAACAACGGCATCCAGTCCACTCAAGTGGATTGCTCATGGTAGCTCTTCCCATCCAACTGCATAATAGAGGACCCTAGTGAGTAAAGTGGCTGTTGCCAACTTGCCTTAGGGGTTTGAGCATACAACATGTAGCTCCTGAAGAGGTAGTCAGACCAATTGATATGCTGCCTCTGGTGCACATGAGCTAAGGTGGTTAAGCTGCATGTGTTGAACCTGTCAGTCCACCTAGTGGTGAGGAGAAACTGCAGAGCTCATGCTGGCATCACGAGGCCGTCTTGGGTGAAGTTTCCCCACTAAAATCCATCTTTGTTAGCATTGCCTTGGTACAGGCCGCAGGTGAGCTTAAGGGCATTGACAAGGCATACATATGGCTGCTCCATATGTGGGAGTGCAAGAGCCTCTTGCACAAGCCCTACGCTGAGCTGGATTAGATACTTTCGGCCCTCAATATCCAAGATAACACCGGTGTACTAATTTGCATCATAAGTTTCGGTGAAGCATAAGGCATTATACAAATCCGGCCCCAAAGGCTCCTGGGTGGGTAGTCGGCCCAATCCAACCTACTCTAATTTTTGCACCACTGCTGGATCACACCTGCGGGCAAACAGCTCCATAGCATGGACCGGTGTAGTAAAGGAGCTTGTGCTCAACTTTATGATGATTCTTCATCAGAGAATGGATAGTGTGTCCATTGACTTGCTTCATCAATGCTTCACCCAAGTGGGAGAGTTGGGTGGGGTGCTTCGCATACTCCTCGAAGTGGTCGCTACTGGTAGGTCTCTTCCTCCTCAAGGAAGTGTGGTGGAGCACTTCCAGGGATGAGTCAGAAGATTCTGACATATTGATGGATTGCTGAGGGGGGTAAGAGCTTGGGGAAAAAAATTGTAGTAGTTTGTCTAGGCTGAGAGTGAAAAGTGAGGAAATGGAAGGAGGGGACCCATATCCATAACGCTGTGAAGAAGACATGGCCATGGCAAGTTCAGGGAATGGGTTTGCAACTGTAAGTGTACGAGCGTACAAAGTCAAACTACGAGCGAACGGTCGCGGGCTAGTCGAACTAGTTGGAATGATCGGGGGATTAGAATAGAGAGTTAGCACGGCCGTGGTAGTGGGCGGGAGAGGGAAGACCGTTCCAAACTAGGAATGTCCATGGCAATCTAGGCTTTGAGAAGGGAACGGCCATGTGAAACTTGGAATGGTCATGGGCTTTGTAGTTGACAAAGGAACAACTATGGCACTTAGGATCTGAGAAAGGAATGGCCGTGGAAGTTTTTTTTTTGCACCTTGTAACTGGTTTTGTACACAGAGGCTATGCTACCGGCACCCCATTATGGGTTTTGTACTGATTACGTGCCCAATTGACCAAAGAGAGGAGTCTATACCAATTAGGTAATGGTGGCAAAGTGGGGGGGTGGCACTTCTTGAAGAGATTCCGATGAGGGTGGCAAGGAAGTAGTTGGGGGCTAAGGGGGTTGATAGGAGTTTTGCGATCTTGTCGAGCCTCTGAATGATAGGCAAAAGAATTGCTGACGTTGAAGGTATATTTATAAGGAAGTTTGTCAGTGGTAGCTTGGGGTTGGTTGTGTCACATAGGACTTTCTACTTCCCTTTTTCTTGAGTTATCTTGACTGTAGATGTTGCCTTGGGTACCCATTGAAGGGTAGGTGGTTGTGGTGTGCCACGAGGTAGGAGCTTAGGTTGGAGAGGTTTGGGGATCCATATGGTATGATTTCCTTCATAGTAATGTTGGACACAAAGAAGAGATTTTGGGATCCACCGGAGGGTTGAGTGCGTGGGTTTAGGGTTTTGTCGAGGGTCAGAATGCCTAGGAGAGCATGTAGGTTTGCGTCGATCCTGTACCCTGTAGGCTTGAGGTTGTGGAAAATGGGGGGCCTACACTAGGGACAAGAAACGCTGGATGCCTTTTGGGGATCCACAATGGAGATGCTCCCTCATAGTAGCCTTGTCCCCTGCAAGAAATTGCTTGGGTACCTAGTGGTGAGATATCGAACATTGTGGAGATTTGTTAGTATGGTTAGCAGTGTTAGTTTGGTTAGTGTGATGTGGTATGGCAGCTGCTTCTGATTTGGCAATGTGAGAGTGCACTACCACTATGCGTGGTGGTGATGTGGGTGCGAGAGGCGTTGATGCGGATGGCATGTTGAGCCGCCTCTTTTCTAGGGTGTTGAACCTTAACAGATCAGTCTTTAGACACTAGGTGGAATACCCGATATTAAGTGGAATATCCGACTAGGTGGAATATCCGACTAGGTGGAATATCCGATAGTGGCATGTATGATGTAAAAACGGCTATAACTGATAACTGCAAGTCATGTGAATGTCATGTGATATGGGAAGATGCCATGCTTAGAGCATATATGGAGGCGTACTCAAATGTTCAGGATATAGATAGATAGATAGAGATCTTTTGTAGTCACATGTTTTGGGTCAAGCACAATGCTATTGAATATAATTAGAGTCTTCCCTCCAGTTCCATTGTTTTGCCTATTTCTTATTAATGTTCTGTGATGATGTTCATGATATGTTATTAGATTGATTATGATGTGGTGGAATTACTGCGAGTGTGGTGGATATTCAGATCTGTGTGTGTATTGTGAGAGAAATTAGGGTTAGGTCAAATTCTTGAAAATATGGTCTTTCTATGTTTAGGGTTACAAGTATAGGGTATTTCACACCCCTGTACACATTCGCGATCCTGTAAGCTTCGCACATCTAGAGAAGCCTTGTGTAATATTAGGGTATGGGTAGTTATTATAAGGAGAGTAGTGATTGTGATGTGTTACTACACGAGTATTGTATGAATGTCAGACGGGGAAAAGAAGAAGGCAAAAGTTTATTTTACACGGGTGCAAGCATTAAAAAAAGATCTGTTTGGCTATGAGGAGCAGTTATTTCCAACGGGAGGAGATGAAGAGGGAAGCCTACGTGCTGATTTGACGACCCCCAATGGGGGGGCAAGGGACGTTGGGTGAAGATGACGATTTGGGTCTGTAAAGCAGGTGGCCAACCGGAGGTCACACCGTAGTTTCTACAAAGGCAAGTATCGGATGAGGTAAACCTTAATCAAGAACTTGCAAGAAAGCATGTGCATCGATTTGTAGGAACTCTGCTCTTGATAGGAAAACCTGCAAGAAGCAAGAGAAAACTGCAATTTGACCCATTTCAGGGTAAACTTAAGCCTAAAGTTAGGCAACCACTTAAAGTAGCCGCTATGGCTACGGCACCACACCTAATCCCAAGGTACAGGCTGCCAAATTTATGGCAAAGTCTAGGGAGGATCCAGATTGTCACGTGGCTCAATTTGAGACTCGATGGCAAGCAAGTGGATATGCCGCCTTGTATGGAGATCCGACGAAACTATAGCAGTTTGCGGTAACTTTGGAGGGGACAGCTATGAGCTGGTTTAGCCAATATGGCCTTGCATATTTTACAGATTTTAATGCATTAAAGGATGATTTCTTGGCTAGATTCAAAAAGGAGAAAACTCCTACTGATATACTTAAAAAGATAAAGGCCATGGACTAGAAGGGGATGTTAGTTAAGGATTATGCACGGAAGTTTAGAGGGTTGACTGCAAGATTGCAGGGGAACGAAAAACCTTCAGAGACGAAATGTTGGCTATGATGAAAAACAGGTAGAGGGAGAGGAGACACACACACATGAGCAAACCCTAATGTATTAATCAAACCCAAACCATAGAGGGAAGCCATGTCCCTTCTCACACAGTGCATAAAGCCATAATCCATAAGCTACAACACATTTACTTGTGTTGTGTCCACACACGGCTAACCCTAGCTACTATCCACACACTATGACCAACTAGACGCGGTCATTTATGTCTCACACTTGTTACTACCTAGCATGCTAGCACATAGTGCAACTGGCACAAGCTGACATCGAGCTTGAATCTCAACAGTCCCTCTCAAGCTCATGATGTACTGCCGTAGATGAAGATGTAGATGAGCTTGGGCTATCAAAGCTCTCAACACTCCCCCTCAAGCTCATCCCATGTACTCCCAACATAGTACGGAAGTACTCAAACTTCTCCCTGCTAAGTGGCTTTGTAAAGATGTCGGCCACCTGCTCTTCAGTCTTCACATACTGTAAATCACATCCATTGGCTTCATATGTTCAAACCATTCGCCATGACAATTCATATGGTTTGATGCTCCAGAGTCCATATACCAAGTGTCATCACTGTCACCATTTGTCATCATAGATCCCACGACAAGTGATTTGCACTGCCATCATGACTGCTTGATGCAAAATTTCCACCATTTGCATAATTTCCACCATGTTGTGCAAAATGTCCACCATATTGTGCTCTGCCCCCTCTCAAATCATTTTGTTTGCAGCAGCGGCGGTAACAATCACGTACCATATGACCAAACTTCCCACAGTAATGGCATTCCACATTTTGCATAGATGTTTGTTGGCCTTGCCAACGTCCTCTTCCATGAGATTACCTTTGCCTCTCTGAGGTGTATATCCACGACCACCTCTAGCACCACATAAAGGCTTAAAATTCTATTGTGGTGACCTATCCTGCCATCCACGACCATTACCACGACCTCGTGATGCAAATCTCCCCCTGCCTATAAATCCCCTTTGTGAATAAAAAGCCTGATTCCTGCCATTATCATCATGGCTAGTAGATGCATCATGAAAAGAGTCACTGAGTTTGATTTCCTCAACAAGCAAGAGTGAAACCAACTCATCAAAATCTGGTAAACCTGTACTCCGAACAAAGATGGATGTATCCAAAGACTTGTACTCCTTGCCAAGACCACGCAAGGCAATGTCTACCAAATCATCATCAGGCATGGGGGCATTGATAATTGCCAATGCATCTGCATACTTCTTTATCTCTTGTACATAATCATGAATACTCCTTCCTTTCCGCTTCACATTATGAATCTATTGTCTCAACTGAGACTTACGAGCACTAGTATCTATATCAAACAGCTTTACCAAAGTATCCCATGCATCCTTGGGATTCTCAGCATCATGTATATGTATGAGTATAGCATCCAAGATACATATAGACAAGTAATGCAAAACTTTGTATGCTCTCTCTGACCACTATTTATGAGCTACAACTTGTTGTTGTGTAGGTTGTCGGGGTAGATCCGGCTCTATCTCCACACCTGTGATGTGACAAGGTTCCAAAACATAGCAACCTTCTCATCTATGTGTATCACAAAATTGCTAAGCAAATTTTGAAGTTAATCAATCACCAAGCTTGAATTTGGCCTCCACTTTGCAAGACTTCCAACAAACTGCCCTGTTTCTGGCCTTCAAGCTGCGCCGCCTGCTGTAGGAGAGGATTGGCTAGTTTGTTGTGGCTATTGAAGGCATATGTAGGTTCCCAACACTCCTAGGCATGCACACAATCCACCAATGTGCTGATTTTTGCAAAAGACCGGTTTCAATTGCATCAACAATGGGCCTCTATTCTCTATTTTTGTGAGGGCTTCAAAACAGTGAATTTCCAATCTCTCAAATGCATCAAACTTGCTCTAAATTCATTGTAGGGCTTGCATAGGAGTTGCCAACACATTCCCATTTGCCAGATACATGACTCTTTGTCAGATTTTGCAACCATTTGCCTCATACATTCACCACACTCAAGCTTCAATGGAGAGCTTGCAAAACAAAAAAAATTCTTTGCTTTGGGCAACTCAAATCTAATGTTGTTTGTGTTTTTGCACCTGCAATCTGCTCAAGGATGTTTAGTATTCCTTACCCAGCAGGCCAAGCTCTCAGATTTGGTGAAAATCGATGTGCTCCAAGCTTCACAGCTCCAATGGCAAGCTCCACAGCTTTTCTTCACAGCTTCTTCTCCCTCTTCTCTCACTCACTCATAAACCCTAATAGAGAGCACCAGGCTCTGATACCATGATGAAAAACAGGTAGAGGCAGAGGAGACACACACACATGAGCAAACCCTAATGTAGTAATCAAACCCTAACCATAGAGGGAAGCCATTTCCCTTCTCACACAATGCATAAAGCCATAATCCATAAGCTACAACACACTACTTGTATTATGTCCACACACAGCTAGCCCTAGCTACTGTTCCACACACTATAACCAGCTGAACGCAGTCATTTATGTCTCACACATGTTACTACACCTAACATGCCAGTACATAGTGCAACTGACACAAGCTGACATCGAGCTTGAATCTCAACAGGCTAGTTATTTTGTCAAAGGATTGAAGGAGAATTTGAAGAGTGCTATGGCCAATGTGGACATAGAACATAGAAGGTGGTTTTGATGACCTGGTGATAGCTACATCTAGAGTAGAGAAAAGGTTGGGTATAGTCAAAAGAAAGAAGAAAGAAAAGAGAAAGGATGCATCAGAATCGGATAGCATGACAGATGAATCGGAAAGTCAAGGGGAAGAGTCAGAGGATGAATCATCCGGGGACTTAGAGGATGAGAAGCCTTGCAAGAAGAAGAGAATTTCTAGTAGGACAAAGCAAAGAGTAGAGAAGGAAAAGAAAGGAAAAGGAGGAATGGAGAAAAAGATCCTTGAACAACTTAAAAGTTTGGGGTATATAGCAGTCCAATCTAAGGAGAAGCAGATTGTCACATTTGTGAAAAGGAAGGTCATCTTACAGCAGCATGCAGGTATAACCCTAGTTATAGGGGTAAAGTTCCTCCAAATGTAGTTAATTGGGTGCCACAACAGCTAGTTGTTGAAGCTAATCCAATAATACCTGCAAATAAAAATGCACCATATAATAGGCTGGCAAGACCATTTTTCTTGAGAGACAGAATTGGTAAGGCCAACAAGGGAATCAAAGGGGACCTCAGGGAGTCCTGCAATGTGATTACTATAGCAAGGAGGGCCACAGAATTGGGCCTGCTTGTGAATTATGGTGCAAAAATAGAGAAGAGAGAGGAAGACCTATGATTAGATATAATGAAGGCAAAAGAGGCCAAGGACCCCAGCAAGGGCAATAGCAGCAACCCCCAACACAAGCCAATGCAATCTTGGTGGAAATGATACATAATCTAGAAACTGAAAGCAGGAGTAATGTTTTAATTCCAAGAGATGGGTAGCAGAAGGAGCAACAAGAAGAGGATTCGGCACAAATAAACCTAGTAAGTCAAATATCTAAGGTGTATGATCTACAATGTGATTGTTCTAAATGTATGGTTGTTGAAGATTGTGAAAAAGGGGAAACAGTAGAAGCTTTAGCAGTAACTAGATCGAAGGCTAAAGGGCCTATAAAGTGGGAAGACCACGAAGTGGTAAGGAAGAAGGTGTCCAATCAGATTGATAAGCTATAGAAAAAGAAGGTGAATGATCAAGAAGTGAATGATCAGGTGTTCTAGCAACAAGTAGATTTAGTTTATGAATCACAACTAGATGAGGGAAAGGAGAAGGGGTCTAGTGAGTTGTTTGATGCATTGATTTAGGTACCCATTCAGATTTCATTAAGTTGGTTGTTGAGCATGGTACCAGCCTTTAGGGAGCAATTGCTGGTGCAGTTGCAGAAGACAGAAAGGGAGAAACCTGTGTCTCATATGTCCCCTGTGGTGGCAATCTCTCAAGCAGATCCTGCAGATGTAGGCTTCACAGTTCAAGTTATAAAAGTGGGGTCTAATGGGAAAAGTTTTGATGATGTTTTTCTTGATGGGGGATCTAGGGTTCATATACTACCAGAATCTATCTATATGAGTATGCATTTGTAGGAGTTGGAACCTGCACCATTTCAGGTTAAAAAGGCAGACCGAAGAAGGTTGCAACCCTTAGGAATATTGAAGCAATAGGAGATTGAAGTTGCAGGACTGTTATTTCGGGTGAACTTTGTGGTAATTCGTATGCAGGACACTGACTCTTCTTACACAATGTTGATGGGCAGGCCATGGTTTGCTGAAGAAGAGGTAGCACAAGGTGAAAGGTTTTCTTAGTTTTTGTCTTAAAATAAAAAAATGAAAAAAATGGGGAGATTTTGATCAAGGGAACATGTGCTCTTCTCTTGGGTTTGTTAGACAGCTGTGTTTGAGGTCTTCACTCTATTTTCGGCATAGTCTTGACTTGGTGTGGTGCATCAAGTTGGGGGTCTATCAGATTCCATGAGAATTGATCAAGGGATATGTGGGTCCGAGTCAGATTTTATGCAAACTCCAGCCACCGGGCTGTGCCATGTGTTGAACATTAACAGATAAGTCTTTAGGCACTAGGTGGAATACCCGATATTAAGTGGAATATCCGACTAGGTGGAATATCCGATAGTGGCATGTATGATGTAAAAACGGCTATAACTGATAACTGCAAGTCGTGTGAATGTCATGTGATATGGGAAGACACCATACTTAGAGCATATATGGAGGCATACTTGGATGTTCAGGATATAGATAGATAGATAGAGATCTTTTGTAGTTGCATGTTTTGGGTCAAGCACAAGGCTATTGAATATAATCAGTCTTCCCTCCAGTTCCATTGTTTTGAAATTTTTGATTAATGTTCTGTGATGATGTTCATGATATGTTATTAGATTGATTATGATGTGGTGGAATTAATGTGAGTGGTGGATATTCAGATCTGTGTGTGTATTGTGAGAGAAATTAGGGTTAGGTCAGATTCTTGAAAATATGGTCTTTCTGTGTTTAGGGTTACAAGTATAGGGTATTTCACACCCCTGTACATAGGGGAATGGAGTGATAAGGGTGAGGTGTTGGGGTACTTGTGGGTGGTGGAAATGAGAGTTCTTGGCATAGGGAAGTGATGGGAATTGGCTCTTCATCTATCATTAGAATGATAACATGGCCATAAGTCAATTGTAGGGTGGCCATCTGTGCATCCTAATCAATGTTGCATCTGTTATGGCCCATCCATCCCCTGCCGAGGTGGATCTCTTCACGCATAGTTCCTACAGGCATCACATAAAACTTCCCTTCCATGATGAGTAACCACCTTCTACATCTCTCTCAGATCCATTTCCATCTCCTTAGCTTGACCTCTCTCATTCCCTACAGTCTCATCCTCATCTACACCATCAGTTCCTACTTCATCCCCTTCATCCATTTCAATTGCGACACCTACTACTTCATTGGATTCTACACGGACTTCTGGTCCTCCAAAATGGGTTCGCTCTCTACTTCAAGATTCAGGTATGTCACTTTCAAATGCTCAACAATCTACTACATGTGTCTTACGTACACGCCCTTCAGTAAATATTGCCTTGATGTCTCATATTGGTGATGTGTTTGAGCCTGAAACGGTTAAGGAAGCTCTTTCCTTACCACATTGGTGTGAAGCAATGCAAGCAGAGATTTCTTCTGTTGAATCTAATAACACATGGCAGTTAGTTCCACGACCTTCACATAAAAAGGTCATTGGTGTTAAGTGGATTTTCAAAGTCAAGTTTCATTCTGATGGTACTCTTGATAAGTACAAGGCACGGCTTATTGCTAAAGGTTATGCTCAAAAAGAAGGTGAAGACTTTGATGAAACTTTTGCTCCTACTGCCAGATATTCTACTATTCGTGTTGTTTTTGCTCTTGCTTCTCACTATGCCTCGCCTATATATTAAATGGATGTTAAATCTGCCTTCTTGAATGGAGATTTAGAGGAGGAAGTTTATGTGGCATAACTTGAAGGTTTTATTGCACACGATCATGAACATGATGTGTATTTATTACCGAAAGTTCTTTATGGTCTTAAGCAAGCTCCTCGAGCTTGGTATCAAAAGATTGACAGTTTTCTCCTTTCTCTACATTTTGAGAGGACTCATGTAGATCCTAATCTTTATGTGCTTATTGTGGATGATGATATATGCATTCTTGTGCTTTATGTGGATGATTTGACACTCACTAGATCTAATTTGGACCTACTCAAATGGGTTCAAACTCAACTCACAACATCATTTGCCATGACTGATCTTGGACTACTCCACTATTTTCTTGGTTTAGAAGTGTGGCAATTTGCTTCTGGCATCTTTCTTTGTCAAAAGAAGTATACTTTAAGGTTGCTTGAGAAATATGGCATGCATTATTGTGCATCACTCACTTGTCCCATGGATCCTAATTCAAAATTATCCAAAGATGATGACTCCCTTGAGGTTGATTCTACACAGTTCGCCAACTTATTGGTTCTCTACTTTATTTGGTTAACACTTGGCCAGATCTCTCCTATGCTATGAGTATTCTCAGCCAATTCTCTTCACAGCCTCGTCGATCTCATTGGCAGGCAGCTTTGAGGGTTCTTTGATATCTTCATGGAACTCTTGAGAGTATGGCATTTCTTATGCAGGTGGAGATACACTTATTGGTTACTCAGATTCTGATTAGGTAGGGTGTATTGATACTAGCCGATCCATGTCAGGCTATTGTTTTATGCTTGGTAAAGGACTTGTTTCTTGGAAATGTCAAAAGCAGTGAATTACTTCTTCTTCATCGATAGAAGCAGAGTACAAGTCATATCTTGATGCCACTTCTGAAGCACTTTGGCTTCAGCAAATTCTGAATCACCTTGGATGTTCATCTACTCCGACACTCATCTACTCACATTCACAGAGTGCTATTGCTTTAGCCAAAAATCCAGTTATTCGAGGACGATCCAAACACATTGATGTTCATTTTCATTTTGTTCGTGATTGGATTTCTGAAGGTCGCATTCAACTTGAGTATTGTCCTACCAAAGACAATGTTGCTGATTTGTTTACTAAGCCTCTTCCTTGACCTACCTTGGATTATCTTCTTCAACATGTTGGCGTTGGTCCTCCCATCTGGACCTAAAGAGGAGGTGTTGGATAGGTGTCATCTCCAGATGGTGTCACGCTAGTGGCACACTCTTTAGCCTCTAGGCATTTTTGGGATTTATAGCATTCATTTCTATTTTTTCTTACACATTTTTGGGTAGAGGAAAGGGTGGAGAAACTTTTCTAGAGATCCGTTCATCTTGTGCCTATATATATGAGGCATTGTAGTTCATTTCTAATCAAGTTGGCTAGTGGTTCATTGATGAGTTCTTGAGTACATTGTCTCTTCTCTCATCTCTTCTTTCTCACATTATTCTCATTAATTTTTATTTTATGCATAGAAAGATGCATAAAGAAATTTATTTTTTATTTCAAAAGAGTTATTCTTATTAATTTTGATTTTATGCATAGAAAGATGCATAAAGGAATTTATTTTTATTTAAAAAGAGTTATTCTCATTAATTTTGATTTTATGCATAGAAAGATGCATAAAGGAATTTATTTTTTATTTCAAAAGAGTTATTCTCATTAATTTTCAATTTTTGCATACAAAGATGCATAAAGGAATTTATTTTTATTTCAAAAGAGTTATTCTCATTAAAATTGAATTTATGCATAGGAAGATGCATAAAAGATTTATTTTTATTTCAAAAGTGTTATTCTCATTAAAATTGAATTTATGCATAGGAAGATGCAAAAAAGATTTATTTTTATTTCAAAAGTGTTATTCTCATTAAAATTGAATTTATGCATAGGAAGGATGCATAAAAGATTTATTTTTATTTCAAAAGAGTTATTCTCATTAAAATTGAATTTATGCATAGGAAGGATGCATAAAAGATTTATTTTTATTTCAAAAGTTTTATTCTCATTAAAATTGAATTTATGAATACGAAGATGAATAAAAGATTTATTTTTATTTCAAAAGTGTTATTCTCATTAAAATTGAATTTATGCATAGGAAGGATGCATAAAAGATTTATTTTTATTTCAAAAGTGTTATTCTCATTAAAATTGAATTTATGCATAGGAAGGATGCATAAAAGATTTATTTTTATTTCAAAAGTGTTATTCTCATTAAAATTGAATTTATGCATAGGAAGGATGCATAAAAGATTTTTTTTTTATTTCAAAAGTGTTATTCTCATTAAAATTGAATTTATGCATAGAAAGATGCATAAAGGATTTAATTTTATTTCAAAAGTGTTATTTTCCTTAAATTTGAACTATGCATAAATAGATGCATAGAGAATCTTTATATGAAAAATTAGATTTCTCTTAAATTCTATGTTTAAGTTCTATGAATAGATGTGATGAGATAAGGTGTGAATTAGATAGATGTGAATGGATGGATGGATGGATATGATGTGAATTAGATAGATGGGAATGAATGGATGGATGGATGTGATGTGAATAGAAGTGATGAGAATATGAGGTGAATAGATGTGATGAGATAAGATGTGAATCAGATAGATGATTGGATAGATGTAATGTGAATAGAAGTGATGAGAATATGAGGTGAATAGATGTGAATCAGATAGATGATGATTGGATGGATGGATGTGATGTGAATTAGATAGATGTGAATGGATGGATGGATGTGATGTGAATAGAGGTGATGAGATGTAAGGTAAAAAGATGTGAGATGTGATGTGAATCAGATAGATGGGAAGAATGAATGAATGGATGTGATGTGAATAGAGATAATGAGAATGAATGAATGAATGAATGGATGGATGTGATGTGAATAGAGATAATGAGAATGTGAGGTGAATAGATGTGATGAGATAAGATGTGAATTAGATAGATGATGATTGGATGAATAGATGTGATGTGAATTAGATAGATGCGAATGGATGGATGGATGTGATGTGAATAGAGGGGAATAGATGTGATGAGATAAGATGTGAATCACATAGATGATGAATGAATAGATGAGATCTGATGTCATGTGAATCATAATGTAAATGAATTATATGGGATATGAGTGAATGTATGTGATGATAATGAATGCGAATGCGTATGTGAGGAATGGATGTGAATGAGTATGTGAAAGAATGGATAAGGATGTGTATGAGAAGAATGGATGTGAATGTGTATGTGAGGAATGGATGTGAATGCCAGTATGTGAAAGAATGGATAAGGATGTGTATGAGAAAAATGGATGTGAATGTGTATGTGAGGAATGGATGTGAATGAGTATGTGAAAGAATGGATAAGGATGTGTATGAGAAGAATGAATGTGAATGTGTATATGAGGAATGGATGTGAATGAGTATGTGAAAGAATGGATAAGAATGTGTACGAGCAGAATGGATGTGAATGTGTATGTGAGGAATGGATGTGAATGAGTATATGAAAGAATAGATAAGGATGTGTATGAGAAGAATGGATGTGAATGTGTATGTAAAGAATGGATATAGATGTGTATGTGAAAGAATGTGATGTGATGTAAAGAGATGAGATGTGACATGAATATATGTGGATGTGAAGTGATAGATATGAATATATGGATAGATGCAAATAGTCGTACATGAGAACAATTGGATGGATGTGGATGAATGAGATGAGATGTGTATGAATGAGATATGATGTGGATAGAAGTGATGTGATATAATGGTTGATGAGAATGAATGTGATTATGAATGAAAGTGAATGTGATGGATATGAATGAATGTGATGTGATGGGATGTGAATTGGGATAGATGTGAATGAATGAGATGTGAGGTAAAATGAATGAGATGTGATGTGAGTGAATGTGATGTGGTCTGAATGGATGAGATGTGAATGAATGTGATGTGATGAGATGTGAATATAGGTAGATGTGAGTGGATGAGATCTGATGAGGTTAAATTGAGGAAAGATGAGATGAGATGAAAATGATGATATTGGATGAGAATAGGAATACTTATGAAATGGTTATGGAATTAATTAATGTGGTTTGATGTGGAGCAATGTGGAAAGACGAGAGTTTGTTATAGAAATTGTATTTTTGAACTATTTTTAAATGACTGTTTTATGTCAAGAATGCTGGAGACACATTTTGATCGTCTTGTGAATGAGGTCGTGGAGACCTAATCTGATAAAGTTGCAACAGCTGAGATGGAGAGTCATTGGAGGACGTCTCGCGTAGCAAGGTCGGCCGAGGTCTTGACCAGCCTCGATTCGATTAAAATGGTGAGCTTCCGGTACGGTGAATGAGGGACCAAGGAAGCGGCCTATGAGTGAAGCGCTAGGTCACCTCCTACGAAGGATCCTAGAGGGTGCTGACCATACAGTACTCAGGCTGTGGGTCGCTCTGACGATACCCACACGTGCATCGTGGAAGATATTGGAACAAGGAGTAAGAGTTGTTTTCTGAATTCGGGCATGGATCTGGTTGATTGACCTTGCTAGTCCTCAACAACGGATGAGTCCATGGCTCTTTTATATGGATCCATTGGTTGATCTTGCTGATCTTCAACGGAGATTCCATTTTGTTGTGTGAATATATTGCCGGTTATTATGAGCTAGGAACTATCGAAAAGACCCCGGAGTGGACAGGTGGTGGGTATTCTAGTTGCCAATGATGCCATAGGTACACCGATGAAGGAATGACTGGAAATAAGGATTCAACCAGAGATTTTGAGGATTATGATCAGTGACAGAATGGTTTCATTAAAGATTGTTTTTTTTTAAGATAGCTGATTCTGTGAAAAAGGTAATTTCATATTGGGTGTGTAAGTGGTGTGACTAGTTTTAAATTTGCATGAATATCCAGCTAGGGGGCCTGGGAACTCTTTTCCCTGGTACCCGGGACAAGACCTAGCCAAATTCTTAATTGGATCCCATCACTACAGTGGTTGGGCGGTTGGCTAACCCACGGGATTAGGCTGGACTGATGGATCCCTAAATTGAGACTCAATTGTGTTATGGTACGATAGATGAAGTAAATCCCGGACAAAAATTGTTCTTTGGAAAAGAATCAATAGCTGTGCCTCTCAATGAAGAAAAAAGCGTTGGTCTCTATGATCCAAGTGCAATCTTTTCCCTGATCTAACTATGGGACTTACGGGTTCGGTCAGATCAGTTCAGTTAGTTAAGGCTTTTGACTACGTTAGAGAAAAGTTATCCTGGAGGAATCGCCTGTGCTTTCCGAGTAAGGGAAAATTTTTTCGGGTCAATTTTGGAAGAACCGATGGATTAGTCTCTTGTCCGGATCTCCGTGGGCGAGGTCCCGAGTGTGGGACCCTAGCCCGCGCAAGAAGTGCTACTTCCGCCTGCTGCTGCTAGCACCCCTGAATTCGTTGCGCAGTGGGGACAAGGATCTTATAGCTGGTATCAGAGCGATTTTGGCTAAAGTGGATCAACCGAGAAGCCAAGAATGTCATAAATTTTAGAAGTAGCAGTAAAAGGTTGGAATTGTGTAATGAAACTCATATAAATTAATGTTCAGAATGAAATTCCTAAATTGATAATTGGGTCTTCAGATGGAAGTACTGCAATTATATGGAATCCTTGACTTGCTTGAGGCCTAAACATGATGGTATTTACCTTATAGTTCTAAGGACCGTGATTACCCGTATATACCAAGGATATAACTACACCTCTTTACTAGCAATATATATGAGTAAATCTAAGATCTTGAAATTATATGCTAAAATGCTATCCAGATGATGAATTCGAATGTGGTTGATATGATTTTAAAATATTGATTGAGAACTGATGAGTTGAATTGGATTCTAATTGAAAAATTGATGATTCCTTGAATTTTTGGTTGAAAAGCGATAAACTAAGCAAAACCACAATGAGGATACTGAGGTTTCAAAAATGCATCATTTCCTCTAAATATCTCTTCTTTTTTAACTAATAACCTTGTCCTTAGTCAACTCTTCATCTTATGTGAGTATTTACTCATTTTTGGGAGATTATCTTTTATTCTTCAATTTATCTCCTCCCTATATTTGGATTAATCTTATTGGTCCATAGGAACCTTAATCCAAAATTTTCAAAAAATCTGGACCCTCAAGATAAGGTCCTTTTTACCTATTTTTCAATTAATTCCAATTGCACATTGGAAAGTTCTTTTTAAATTTTTGTTTCAAGGGAAATCATTTTAAACACTAGGAGGATTTTTATATCAAAAAATATCTCAATTTTGAATTACCTCCCTCTAGACATTTTCTCTCTCTAGGGCCAAAATAGGGTAAAACAAGATCTTTCTTTTATTTCAAAGAGGGGAATAAATATAAGATCAAAAGGGGAGGTTCTTACACCTGTACACCTCAAAAGTTGGAGGGAGGAATCTTACATCCTACCCCACTTAAAAAAACGTGAGATGTCCTCATCTCGCAAAATTAGAGGATAATTCTTTTCCTTAAGATCCAACTGATTCTGGGGTTCCTTATAGTCTGATGAACCCAACAGAATCCTGGGAAAAAGATCCCTTATATAGAACTCATCATTACATAACAATTCACTCAGATTATAACATTCAAATCCTTATCACAATAATGGTCCATTAGGCCAAACTTTCTATCCGAAAACTCCTCCATGGGAATTTTCAATTATACAGATTTTTAATTTGACATCCCTTAACTTGATCCACTGAGTCAAGAGTTAACTGTAGCAATCTGTCAGCACAATCCACTAATCTCATAGTGATTTGCTGAAGTCATTATCATCATTCTAGTTATGAATATCAACACAGGGACTCATCAAGCCAAAGGAAAGCTCTCAAATTATCTATGTAAGTTGGAGATTCTTCTCTTTTCTATTTCTTTTATGGTTTTTTATGATTTTTGTCTTCTCTAAAATGAAATGATATTATGCCTCATTGAAAAAAGGCATTCCCCTCTCTTCTTTAGTAAATCCAACCATTCTTTATCCTAGATGATTGATTATTGGATAAAAGTAAGTTTTTCATAATGTTCTCTTAAATAAGTAGAAAATGTTTACTCTAGAATGATTTAAATACTCTTGGTGAACTTCTACTTAATTTTAGTGAGTTAAAAATTGAAAAATGGTCAGCCATACAAAGGAGGTTATGGCAAAATTTTTTGAAAATTTGTGAAATAAATTTCATCTTTTATTAATCAAAAAGAGTAATCCCCATCGTTAGAGTATTCTAAAAGTGTCATTTTCATTCATGCATAGAAAGATGCATATTGATTAATTTTTATAAAAGAATGATTTTCAATAGATTAAATTCTATGAAAGATACTTATTGATAATTTTTTTATTATGAAAGTGTTACTTTCTTCATTATGGATTTTTATGCATAAAATAATGCATAGAAGTATATATTTTTTATTACAAAAGAGTTACTCATATTGATTTTTATGCATAAAAGAATATTTTTTTATTATAAAAGTGTTACTTTTATCATTATTGAATTCTATGCATAAAAGTATGCATAAAAGAATATTTTTTTAATTATAAAAGTGTTACTGCTGGCGGGGAGTGTTCGAGGGACAGCTCACCCAGCAAAAACCTGCCCAAGTCTTGACCAGCCTGGGTATGGTGAAAAATGGTGTGCTTTCGGTACGATGGGCGAGGGCCAACGAAGCGGTCCCCCTGAGTGAAGTACCAGGACACCTAAGGAGGATCCTTGAGGGTTCTGACCAGGTGATGCACGGGCTTGCGGTGCTTAGGACACCCATATGTATGTCGAGGAAGATTTATATATGTTGATGAAATGATTATTGTAATCTATTACTGGATCTCGTTGCTGTGACGCCCAGCTGGTCCCAATGGAGAGTCCAGAGTGGTTCTATTTTTGTGAAACAAGGGATTGAATGAAAATTTTGAGTTATAAAATCTGTGATCATATCTGTTTTGCCAATGGATTATTTTTATATTAAAGTTTTAAAGAGGAGTGTGTGCGTATCTGTTTTCTAAAGCTAAAGTTAAGAAAGGCATTTCAATTATGGGTGGGTGAGTACTTGTTTGGATCTACCGATTCCAGTGGTGGCAGGGCAGTGTCTAACCCATGGGCCGGATGGGGTTAGGCTGGAATCAGTGGAGTTTTAATCATCAAACTAAAAAATCTTAGGATTTCGCTAGGATTCGAGTAGCTAGTTAATTCCCTGATAAATTTCTCAATTGAGTGGATCAACGGCTATGCCTGATCTTGATTAGGAAAAAAGCATTGAAATTACTCAGATGATCAAATTATATCAGTGATAGTTTCCTTCTATCTGGTTTATTC
Source organism: Cibotium barometz (assembly GCF_041138505.1). NCBI lineage: Eukaryota > Viridiplantae > Streptophyta > Polypodiopsida > Cyatheales > Cibotiaceae > Cibotium > Cibotium barometz. The sequence goes on along the minus strand of NC_141051.1, from coordinate 4,456,401 downwards.
AGGTGAAGGATAGTTTAGATTTGATCTCGTTAGAAAAATGCGTTAAGAAAATTCAAAATGGTGGAATCGTCCCCGCTTTTCGGACATGGAAAATTTTCCCAATTTCGGTTTTCGTAGTGACCACCAGCCTAGTCTCGTGCCCAGACATTCGTGGGCGAGGCCCCGAGTGAAACCCTGCCCCGTGCATGAGTGGGCTGCTTCCGCTGCTGTAAGCTACCGGGAGTCTGGTGCGCGGAGGGGGCAGAGGGATCTCACAGTTGGTATCAGAGCGAAGTTGAAAGCTAATAAGGATAAACAAATTCTTATCAGAAATTGATAATAAAAACTCAGAAAAAGCATTTTTCATAATGTATTTTCATTCTGTAAGCTTCTTTAATGAAGAACTTTTAATCAAAGAAATTATTTTTATAGATGGAAGTTCCCTATTTATCTGGTATTTCCGACCTCACCGAGTCTCAAGATATGACTGTGTTCGCCTTCGAGAATCTCATTTCTTCCGCTTGAACTCGAACAAGCTGAGCTAGACTCGCATGCCATTTCGAGGATTTATATTTTCCTAACCCAATGGAGAAACTACAGCATAAGTGGTTTGCAGGGCAGTATGTCCACGCCTCTTACGACGACAGCCATGCAATGCTGTGGGGCAGAACCTCTCATTGGCTATGATTCTGTTAAAACTGAAAATGGTGCATGGCATCATTCTATATCATTCGACGCCTCAGAATTTCAGACTTTCATGCCAAGTCTACAGACTCCTTAGTTGTTTTATTCCTAAGGAGAAAATAATAGCTCCCTTATTAGTAAGTGAATGTTTGTATCAGGGCATGGCTATGGCCTAGTACCGTCCTCTTATGCCACTCCCAAGGAGATTTTGAATTTTGGAGCCAAGCTGCTCTATGTACATATTGCAACTTTTATATAAATAAAGAAATGTTTTTCAGAGAAAAATTCCCTGTTGTATAAGTGATTGTTTATGGACGATCTGATAAAGAAAAATCTGTTATCAAACATGTCATAGATCTCCAATAAGATCATTGTCTTGTTTAAGAAATTGTTTTCCGAACTTCTTAAGTCTTAGGATCTCGTGAATGATATCAAAATAAAAATTCAATAATATAAAAATTTTTGGCAGAATCATGAGACGAGGAAATCGTGGATGTCAACCAGACCCTCTCTCTGAAGATGACGAGCTTGACCCTGATGTTCGCAAGGCTCTTCATAGGACTCAGCCCCAGGACCCTTCAAGGGAGAAGGGGAGAACCTGGGCGAGGCTATGGAGAAATGGGTAGAAGCCATGGAAGAATATTTTGACGTCACAGGCTACAATGAGTGGAGAAAAATGTCTCTTGCCCCGGCTGAAAATAGTGGAAACAGCCAGGGTAGCATAGAGGAACCACTGTGACACCAACCGTCTGGATAGAAATACTCAGTCCTGGAACAACCTAAAAACCTATCTAAGAAAGATATTTTGTCCCCCTATATTTTTGGAAATCAAAATGAACGAATTCTTAGAGCTAAAATAGGAGAGAAAAACCATGGAGGAATATCACCAGGCCTTTGCTCTTCTACTCAAATATTCACCACCTCTAGATGAAGAACAACTCATGGCCAGGTTCATTCGGGGAATGAACAAACCCTTGGACACACTGGTCAAAAATGCGAAGCCAGTGTCCATGGCTGAAGCAATAAGAATGGCAAAGGATTTTGCCAAAGCCTTTGTAGTAAAGGTCCCGCCAAAGCCTGCACCCTCTAACTTTAAAAGATTCCAAGCCCAGGGAAGTACTTCAAACTTTCCACCCCTGAAGAGGCAGCAAGGCCCGAATCAAAATTAGGATGCAGGATGATTCCAAAGTGAAGGAAGACCCTTCCCCCAAAATACTTTCTCAAGAGCCCCACCTCTTTCAAGAAATCAGAGGGATGAGCTCAGAAGTGAAAACCAATGTTTTGGATGCCAAGGTTTTGGTCACCAACTAAAAGACTGCCCGCCGACTCCTGCCATGTCAAGGGGACAGGGAAGTCAAGGACCCTGAATTCAGAGACCAACCCCTTCATACCAGTCTAATCAAGGTCCGTCTCGCCCAAGCCAGGGAAACCCCAGAAGAGCTCCAGCTCAGCCATCTGCCTCTGTCCAGAGTAACCTCAGAACCCAGAACTGGGGCAACCAAAGAGAAAGAGTTCCACCTCAGACTGCAGCAGCCAGAGCAGTCACAATTTCAGATGTAGTAGAAGAGGAAAGAGGGCAGATCTTTGCTGCAATTGAAAACCAAGGACCTAATCGTCAGTTCTCAGTCATCCATACTCCAGCAGAATATCGAGGTAAGCCTTTTAAGCTTTTGATTGATTCAGGCAGTTCTCATTCATTCATTTCCCCTAGATACTTGCGTAAGCTAGTCTTAGAACAGAAATTAGGAAAACCTATGCAAGTTGAATTGGCCAGTGTTGGGAAGACTCTTTTCACTCACCATGGGACATATCTTATCCAGTTCAATCTAGATGGTAATGTAACCGATTGTCAGTTCAAAGTCTTACCTCTGGGAGTTTTTGACAGGATCCTTGGAATGGATTCGCTCCACAAAAAACAAGCTGACATACACTGTCACAATGGAACCATTTCCTTCCATGACCTTCATGGGAATAAAGTTCAAGGAACTGGAGTTTCCGGATCCCCAGACCTTCAGTTAGTAAAAGCTTCCAGGTTGCTGAAAGGACTTAGGAAGAAGCAGCAAATTTATGTTGTCAAAATGAACCCAGTAGACTCAAAGCTTAAGGCTAAAGAACCAGAATGGTTAAGTGAATTTGATGATCTATTCCCAGCAGAACTAACTGAAATGCCTCAAATTCGGGAAGTAGATCATGTGATTGAATTGACCCTCGGAGCTCAGCCAGTAGCCCTCTGCGCACGTACAAAATGCCAGTTCTTGAAGCCATTGAACTCAAGGAACAACTTAGACAGCTTTTAGAACAAGGGTTTGTAAGACCCAGTGTTTCACCTTGGGGTGCACCAGTTCTCTTTCAGAAAAAGAAAGATGGAACGCTTACACTCTGTGTGGACTACAGAGGTCTAAATCTGACAGTTAAGAATAAGTATCCTATCCCAAGAATTGATGAGCTTTTGGACAGGAAATGGAGCCCAGATCTTCACAAAGATAGATCTCAAATCTGGGTATTACCAGATCAGGATCAATGATCAAGATATACCGAAAACAACCATCAATACTCGCTATGGGCATTATGACTTCGGATTAACTAATTCCCCAGCTACATTCAATCGCTTAATGCAGGACATCCTCAAAGAATACTTGGATGATTTTGTTCTAGTTTTCTTTGATGACATTCTGATTTACTCAAAGAATGCAGCTGACCATGAGACTCATGTCCGAAAAGTCCTTGAGATTCTAAGGAAGCACCAACTCTTTGCCAAAAAGAGCAAATGCACTTTCTCTACCGACCACGTTGAATACTTGGGCTTTTTGGTATCCAAAGATGGAAATTCTCTCCAGATTTCGTAAAAGTCCAAGCAGTCATAGACTGGCCTAAACCAAAGACAGTGAAAGAAGTCAAAGGATTCTTGGGATTGACTGGTTGGTATAGAATTTTTATACCAAAGTATGCTCTCATAGCTTCCCCCTGACTAACCTTCTCAAAAAGAATACCCCATTTCAGTGGTCTGCCAGGTGCCAGAGTGCTTTTGATAAGCTGAAGACCGCCTTGGTAACCAGTCCCGTTCTGAAGCTGCCAAATTTCTCTCTACCCTTTGAGGTAGTAATAACTGATGCAAGTGGTTTTGCCTTGGGAGGTGCACTCATGCAGGAGGAAAGTCATGCAGTGGCCTATGAATCCCGAAAACTCACAACGCATGAGAGGAATTATGCTATCCCCATGACTTGGAACTACTTTCAGTAATCTATGCCTTAAAGTTGTGGAGACATTACCTACTAGGAAAAAGATTCACTTTGATGACAGATCATCAGAGCTTAAAGTGGATCTTTACTCAGAAGCACCTCAACATGCGCCAAAGAAGGTGGATGTAGACCTTACAGGAGTTTGATTTTAAAATCAGGTACCGCCCAGGCAAAGAAAATGTGGTAGCAGATGCCCTCAGCAGAAAAGCCTCCTTGCTTGCAATTACTGTAGTATCAAATCCTTTTATTATTGAAGCAAGAGAGAAGATCATGCAGGATAGATTCTTTGGCCCTATTGCTACCCTACTTATGCAGGAAAGCAAAACTCCACGAGTTGAACAGAGTTCAAGGATACAGCCTGGATGATGGCATTATGTATTATTATTGCAGGCTATGCATTCCTAATGATGAGGGAACCAAGGATCAAATTTTGAAGGAAGCCCATGACAGCCTTATAGCAGGACATCCAGGTTTCATCAAAACCTACATGTCTGTAAAGAAAAGCTTCTTTTGGCCTGGTCTGAAAAAGGATGTATTGATCATGTACGCCAATGTCTGACATGCCAGAAAGTCAAAGCTGAAAGAGTAAAAATGCCTGGGAAGTTACATCCATTGGACATCCCCCAGATGAAGTGGGAATGTATCAGTATGGACTTTATTACTGGATTACCTTCAGTGCAATCAGGTTACAACTCCATTTTTGTGGTACTTGACAGACTAACCAAAGTTGCCCATCCGATCCCAGTAAAAGAAACCTACACTGCAGTGGGTGTGGCCAGAGTGTTCCTCAAAGAAATCTTCAAATTGCATGGCCTACCCAGGAGAATAGTAAGTGATCGAGATCTCAAGTTTACTTCAAGGTTCTGGACTGCATTTTTCGAAGCAGTGGGAACTTTCTTGGATCTCAACATAGCTTATCACCCTGAGACCGATGGTCAAACCGAAAGGGTAAACCAAGTAATCGAAGATATACTTCGATCATGCTGTGGTGGCACGGAACCCAAGAACTGGCTAAGCTATCTGCACCTAGTCGAGTTCGCCTACAATGCTTCTTATCACCGAAGTATTGGGATGAGCCCTTTTAAAGCTCTGTATAGACAAGATTGCTTAACTCCATTAACTTGGTCCAACCCATTGATTAGGGTCGAGATGTCCAGACAGATGCTTGACGACATGGAGCAACAGATGCAGTCAATTCGTAAAGATATTAAAGTTGCCCAGGATCGACAGAAGCAATATGCAAATAAGAAGAGGACAGACAGAAAGTTTGAAGAAGCAGATATGGTCTTCATTAGAGTACGGCCCAAAAGAAGTTCTCTATCTCTTGGGAAGTACAAGAAGTTATCCCCCAGATATTGTGGGCCATATCTGATTACAAATAAAGTAGGTGACTTAGCCTACGAGCTTCTTTTGCCTCCTCATCTCAAAGTTCATAATGTATTTCATGTAAGCCTTCTAAAGAATTATGTGCCAAGCCCAAATCATGTGCTTGATGATGAAATCCTAACCTCTTCAATCCAAGGGCAGATGGAACTCCAACCTGAAGAAATTCTTGATGTTCGAGAAAAGATTCTCAGGAACAGAATTCTCAGAGAATTATTGGTAAAATGGAAGTTCTATCCTTTTGAAGATGCCACCAGGGAGAATGAAGCCGATCTGTTTTGCGGGATTACCCCCAGTTTGCGAGATGAGGGCATCTTGCGTTTTTCAAGTGGGAGAGAATGTAAGATTCCTACCCAGCCTCTCAAGATGCCCAGCATCTTCCCCTGTAATCAAATCCCTCTTCAGAAATATAAAAGATCTTGTTTCTACCAGTTTTGGCCTAGAGAGAGAAAATATTCTAGAGAGAGATTGTTCAGATTTTGAATATTTTTGGATAGAAAAATTTCTCATCTTATTAAAATAAGTTCCCCTGAAACAGAAGTTCAAAAAGATTTCCAGAAGGTGCATTAGAAATGAAGTATATTCTGTTCAAGAGGCATTATCTTGAGGGTCAAGATTTTATCGAAATTTTAAAATTAAGGTTCCTATGGACCAATAAGATTCATCCAAATGTAGGGAGGAGATAAATGAAGAAATAAAAGGAAAATCCCCTAAAAATGAGTAAATACTCACATAAGATGAAGAGTTGACTAAGGACAAGGTTAATAGTTGAAAAAGAGAGATATTTAGATGAAATGATGCATTCTTGACACCTCAGTATGGGGGAGTTGGAGATTCTTCTCTTTTCTATTTTTTTAATGGTTTTTTATGATTTTTGTCTTCTCTAAAATGAAATGATGTTATGCCTCATTGAAAAAAGGCATTCCCCTCTCTTCTTTAGTAAATCCAACCATTCTTTATCCTAGATGATTGATTATTGGATAAAATCAAGTTTTTCATAATGTTCTCTTAAATAAGTAGAAAATGTTTACTCTAGAATGATTTAAATACTCTTGGTGAACTTCTAATTAATTTTAGTGAGTTAAAAATTGAAAAATGGTCAGCCATACAAAGGAGGTTATGGCAAAAAAAATTGAAAATTTGTGAAATAAATTTCATCTTTTATTAATCAAAAAGATTAATCCCCATCGTTAGAGTATTCTAAAAGTGTCATTTTCATTCATGCATAGAAAGATGCATATTGATTAATTTTTATAAAAGAATGATTTTTAATAGAATTAAATTCTATGAAAGATACTTATTGATAATTTTTTTATTTTTATGAAAGTGTTACTTTCTTCATTATGGATTTTTATGCATAAAATAATGCATAGAAGTATATTTTTTTTATTACAAAAGAGTTACTTTCATCATATTGATTTTTATGCATAAAAGAATATTTTTTTATTATAAAAGTGTTACTTTTATCGTTATTGAATTCTATGCATAAAAGTATGTATAAAGGACTTTTTTTAATTATAAAAGTGTTACTTTTATCATTATTGATTTCTATGCATAAAAGTATGCATAAAAGAATATTTTTTTATTATAAAAGTATTACTTTTATCATTATTAAATTCTATCCATAAAAGTATGCATAAAAAAATATTTTTTTATTATAAAAGTGTTACTTTTATCATTATTGAATTCTATGCATAAAAGTATGCATAAAAGAATATATTTTTATTATAAAAGTGTTACTTTTATCATTATTGAATTCTATGCATAAAAGTATGCATAAAAGAATTTTTTTTAATTATAAAAGTGTTACTTTTATCATTATTGAATTCTATGCATAAAAGTATGCATAAAATAATATTTTTTTATTATAAAAGTGTTACTTTTATCATTATTGAATTCTATGCATAAAAGAATATTTTTTTATTATAAAAGTGTTACGTTTATCATTATTGAATTCTATGCATAAAAGAATATTTTTTTAATTATAAAAGTGTGATTTTCATCATAAATGATTTTTATGCATAAACATATGCATAAAAGATATTTTTTATATTAAAAGTGTGATTTTCATCATAAATGATTTATATGCATAAAAGATATTTTCTTTATATTAAAAGTGTGATTTTCATAAATGATTTTTATGCATAAACATATGCATAAAAGAAATTCTTTTATATTAAAAGAGTGATTTTCATCATAAATGATTTATATACATAAACAAATGCATAAAAGAAATTCTTTCACGATAAAAGAGTGATTTTCAACATAAATGATTTTTATGATGATAAAAGTGTGACTTTCATCAGAATTGGATTTTATGCATAATTAGATGCATATAGATTCTTTATAATTAAATAAGGGTTCTCCTTAATCCCCTGTTTAATTTTCACAAAAATTAGAAAAATGAATAAGTAGATAATCTATGAGAAGAAATGCTACCGTTTCATATTCACTAAGATGGTAATGAGATAATTCAATTAAACTATCGAAGTCAGAGATCGAGATAAATGATTATTTTATTCCTCCTAAGAAATTCATGTTTTAGAAATCTGTAAGCAAATATTCGTCGAAAGAAATTTAGAAAAAGAGAAATTGAAATAGTACCTTTCGAGAAAGATAGTTTAGGAAGAACCTTTCCAGACCCAAACTCTGATTCAGACTATTAACCAAGACCTAATTCCTTCTCGTCAATTTCAATCAATGACAATGTGCCCAGTTCAAGAAAAATGCACTCAAAACACCCACCGAATCCGAAACTAAGTTAAGACCTTTGATTTTGATCTGAGGATCAAGTTAACAGAATTTGAGGAATTCTATCTAGAATTCAGACCTGGACCTAGAAGTATTGGGATACGGATTTAAGATTTATTCATGGTATTCAATCAAAATCAAAACTGAAAACTTGCATAGAAACCCTGTTTTCTTAAAGGACTGTCTTACGCCAGAATGCTGGGGGTGGAGGGAGCATTTGGCATATATGTTTATCTAAGGGAAGTTTGGTTGCAACAGCTGGCGGGGAGTGTTCGAGGGACAGCTCACGCGGCAAAAACCTACCCAGGTCTTGACCAGCCTCGGTATGGTGAAAAATGGTGTGCTTTCGGTACGATGGGCGAGGGCCGACGAAACGGTCCCTGAGTGAAGTACCAGTAGGATCCTGGAGGGTTCTGACTAGGCGATGCACAGGCTCGCGGTGCTTAGGACACCCATACGTATGTAAGGAAGATTTATATATGTTGACAAAATGATTATTGTAATCTGTTTACTGGATCTCGTTATTGCTGACCAACTGGTCCCAAATGGAGAGTCCAAAGTGGTACTGTTTTTGTGAAACAAGGGATTGAATGGAAATTTTGAGTTATGAAATCTGTGATCATATCTGTTTTGCCAATGGATTATTTTTATATTAAAGTTTTAAAGAGGAGTGTGTGCGTATCTGTTTTCTAAAGCTAAAGTTAAGAAAGGCATTTCAATTATGGGTGGGTGAGTACTTGTTTGGATCTACCGATTCCAGTTGGCAGGGCGGTGGCTAACCCATGGGCCGGATGGGGTTAGGTTGGAATCAGTGGAGTTTTAATAACCAAACTAAAAAATCTTAGGATTTTGCTAGGATTCGAGTAGCTAGTTAATTCCCTGTGACAATGACTAAACACAAAGTAGCTAAGTTAGCACTTACTTGTTGTAGCCATTATATGATGTTTTTTATTGTGTTTAGAAGTGCATGATCTCTCTCTCTCTCTCTCTCTCTCTCTCTCTCTCTCTCCAAGTCACACACATGCACACAAAAATTCACAAGCACACACACACACACACACAAACTTATCCAAACATTTCTTTTTTTAGCACTTTTAAGAGATTTCTTTTTTTAGTCTATTTATTCCTTCATGATACTCAGATGGTGACCAAAATTTGCAAGTGTATACATGTGGACCTTACTCTCACTCTTGTAAAGTTTTGTGACCATTCGAGCATATTTAGTTATAATGTGTGGGCCAAAGGCCCATTTGCAAGGGGGATCTCTAAGGCTAAGACACATTAAAAAATAGGCATTTGGCTTGCACATTGCAACTTAGTGAGCTCAAATGGTGACCATACTTTGAAAGAGTGAGGGTGGGGTCCACATGTATACACTTGCACAGTTTAGTCACCATCTGAGCATGTTGGGTTAAAATGTGGGCACCAGACACCTGCTTTTTAATGTGTCGACCTTAGAGAGTCCCTCAAAATTAGGCATCTGGCCCACACATGCAACCAAATGAGCTTGGATGGTGACCAAACTTTGCAAGAGTGAGGGTAAGTCCACATGTAGACACTTAAAATTTTAGTCACTGTCCAAGCACATTTGGTTGGAATGCGCAGGTTAGATGCCTCCTCTTTTATGTGTCTTGGTCATAGAGAGTCCCCTCGAAATTGGGTCTTTGTCCCACACGTTGCAATCAAATGAGCTCGGTTGGTGACCAAACTTTACAAGAGTGAGAGTAAGTCCACATGTAGACACTTAAAAAATTTAGTCACCATCCGAGCACATTTGGTTGGAATGTGCGGGCTAGACACCTCCACTTTTATGAGACTTTTATATGTCTTGGCCATAAAGAGCCCCCTCGAAATTGGACCTTTTGGTCCACACATTGCAGCCAAATGAACTCGGATAGTGACCAAAATTTGTAACTTTGAGGGTGCAGTCCACATGTACATACACACTTGAAAAGTTTGGTCACCATCCGAGCACATGTGGTTAGAATGTGTGGGCCAATGCCTTCTTTTTAATGTGTCTTGCATTATAGAGCTCCCTCAAAATTGGGCCTTCGGTCCACATATTTCGGATGGTGACCAAAATTTGCAAGCATGAGGGTGGGGTCTACATGCAAAGTTTGGTCACCATTTGAGCGCATTTGGTTGGAATGTGCAAGCTAGACACTTGCTTTTTAATGTGTCTTGGCCTTTGAGAGCCCCCTCAAAATTGGGCCTTTGGCCCGCACATCGCAACCAAATGAGCTCAAATGGTGACCAAACTTTACAAGAGTGATGGTAGGATCCACATGTACACACCTGCAAAGTTTGGTCACTATTCGAGCACATTTTGGTTGGAATGTACGGGCCAAATGCCTGATTTTTTATGTGTCTTAGCCTTAGAGAGCCCCTTAGGCCTTTGGCTTGCACATTCACCAAATGAGTTTAGATGATGATGACCAAACTTTGTAAGAGTCAAGGTGAGACCCACAGGTATACAATTGTGAAGCACATTTTATTGGACTGTGCAGGCCAGAAGCCTACTTTTTAATGTCTTGGCCTTAGAGATCCCTCTCAAAATTGAGCCTTTGTCTTAACATTCTAACTAAATGAGCTCATATGGTGAACAAAATTTTAAAGAGTAAGGGTGGGGTCCACATGTACTCACTTGCAAAGTTTGGTCCACATGTACTCACTTATAAATTTTGGTCCACATTTACTCACTTATAAATTTTGGTCACTAGCACATTTAGTTAAAATGTGCAGGCCAGATACTTACTTTTTATTACGCCTTGGCCTAAGAGAGCCCCCTCAAAATGGGGTCTTTAGCCCACACATTGCAACCAAATATGAGCTCGGATGGTGACCAAACTTTGCAAGAGTGAGAGTGGGTCCATATGTAAGTTTGGTGTCACCATCCTAGCACATTTGGTTGGAATGTGTAGGAGAGACACCTACTTTTTAATGTGTCTTGCCTCCTCAAAATTAGGCCTACTGCTCGCACATTGCAACCAAATAAGCTCAAATGGTGAAAAAAATTTACAAGAGTGAGGGTGGGGTCCACATGTACACACTTGAAAAGTTTGGTTACCATCCGTGCACCTTTGTTTAGAATGTGTGGGCTATATGCCTACTTTTAAATGTATCTTCTTGGCCTTAGATAGCCCTCTTAAAATTGGGTCTTTTGGTCTACACATTACAACCAAATGAGCACAGTTAAATTCAACTTGTAAGATCTAGGGTGGGGTCTACATGTATATACTTGAAAATTTTAGTCACCATTGGAGCACATTTGGTTAGAATGTGTGGGCCAAATGCTTGCTATTTAATGTGTCTTGGCCTTAGAGAGCGGCCTCAAAATTGGGCCTTTAGCCGGCACATTGCAACTAAATGAGCTTAGATGCTAACCAAAATTTACAAAAGAGTAAGGGTAGGGTTGCAAAGTTTGGTCACCATTCAAGCACATTTGGCTAGCCTAGAGAGGCACCTCAAAAGAGTAAGGGTAGGGTTACAAAGTTTGGTCACCATTCGAGCACATTTGGTTAGCCTTAGAGAGCCATCTCAAAAATGGGCCTTTGGCCCGCACATTACAGCCAAATGAGCTTAGATGGTGACCAAACTTTATAAAAGAGTGAGGGTAGGTATATACTTGCAAATTCTAGGCATGATTTGAGCACATTTGGTTGGAAATTACAGGCCAAACGCCTGCTTTTAATGTGTCTTGTCCTTAGAGAGCCCCATCAAAATTGTGACTTTGGCCACAACCAAGTCAAACTTTGAAAGAGTGAGGTTGGGGCCATATGTATAGACTAACAAAGTTTGGTCACCATCAAAGCACATTTGTTTGGAATGTGCAAGCCAGACACTTACTTTTTAATGTATCTTAGCTTTAGAGAGCGCCCCCTCAAAATAGGACCTTTGGCATGTACATTTTAACCAAATGAGCTTGGATGCTGACTAAACTTTGTAATTGTTTTGGTGGGGTCCACATGTACACAAAAAGTTTGGCCACCATCAGAGCACATTTAGTTGGAATGTGTAGGCCAGACGCCTACTTTTTAATGTGTCTTGGCCTTAGAGACCCCCATTGAAATTGGGCCTTTGGCCCCCACATTGCAACCAAATGAGCTCGGATTGTGACCAAACTTTGCAATTGTGAGAGGTGGGTCCATATGTACACACTTACAAAGTTTTATCCTCACCATCCAAGCACGTTTGATGGCCTAGACGCCTGATTTTTAATGTGTCTTGGAGAGCCCCCTCAAAATTTGGCCTTTAATCTACACATTGCAACCAAATGAGCACAGATGGTGAGGGGCTCTATGTAATTGATATATGCTTAGTCTTCTCATGGTGTGCTCTGCATGTTCCATGTGGTCTACACATGGTCGGAATGTTATACTCTGTAAATTTCCTATGGTCTACACTTGGTGTCAGAATGGGCTGATTAAGGTCTTTACATGCTCGGTGTCCTCTTGGTGTGGTCTGTGTAGTTCTTATACCTCGTACATGGTCAGAACAAGACTCTTAAAGTCTTTATATACTTCATGTCATCCGGTGTGGTTCAATATGGCTTGTGTACATAGCCAAAGCAGGTTGCACAAGATCTTTACACGCTTCATATTATCTCGGTGTGGCTTGCAAGGTTAGAAAGGGATCCAAATTTATGGTCTAAATGGTTTATATGTGTGGAAATATATATGTTTTGTATCTGGTCATTGTAATCTTCTTTAAAATTTTGGTCAGAACCTTGTTGATAGATTCCACCTAGCCATTGCACTGTGTGTAATAGGTTGAGGACTTCTTGTGATTGATGAGGTACCTTTCAATCAAGCCTTTCATTACCTTGTTCATGAAATGTGTGCCCTGGTCAGTAACTATTTCCACCGGAAATCCATGCCTAGCAATAATATCCTTGAAGAGGAACTTCACCACCTCTTCTGCAGAATTGCTTTCACAGCTTTAGCTTCTAGCCATTTGGTGAAATAGTCGATTACCAAAACGATATACTCACACCTACTACTTTTTGTGGGTGTCTTGATTGGTCCAACAAAATCCAATCCCCACTTCATGAATGGAAACAGTGGCTGTATGGGCGAGATGGGAAATCTATCAAAATCACCAGGTTGACCAATCCACTAATGAGGACAGACATCACATTGCTTTTCTTTGTTGTTGGTATCCTTCATGACCATTGGCCACCAGAGGCCTGCTTGCAAAATTTTTTGGGCTGTGATTTCTCCGTCCATGTGTCCTCTGGTTATGCCACAGTGTTGGTCTGGGACACACCTTCGTAGAATCTGGTCTATGCCTCTTTTGTAGGGCTACCTGGAGATCATTGTGAAGTTTCTGCTTCTCAAGGCGATCCTTTTCTTTATGTCAGCATTGTAACCTTCTGGGAATGTTCCATCCTCTAGAAACTACATCATATCATAATACCAGTTCTGTCCCGCTTCTACGGTTGCTACTGTGAATAGGTTGGTATCCGGGAGTTGGTCTTCCACTCCATCTAGAGCTGGTTCTCCAGAATCCAATCTGGACGGAAAGTCTGCCACCACGGTGCATTTTCTTTCCCGGGCATGTGTTGGATGGTGAATTAGAATTCTTGAAGTAGGAGCATCCACCTTGCCATTTGTCCACCAGAAAAGCTTTGTTCACCAAATAAATCAAGGCTTGATGGTCCACATGGACAAAAAAAATGTTTTGCAAAAAGTAGTAGTGTCGGAACTTATTCACAGCATATATCATTAAGAGAGCTTCCCGCTTTGTTGTGCTGTAGTTCCTTTTGGCCCTTGTGAGGGATTTGCTTGCATAGTGATTGAATAGGTTGCATGTACCCCTCTTGCTTCTTCTGCATCAGTGCATTGCCCACTACTTTGTCTAAAGCATCTACATATACATGGAATATCTCATTCTAGTCTGGAGTGCTCACCACTGGTGCAATTGACACCATTCTCTTTAGCCATTGGAATATTTTCTGACACTCCAGATTCCATTCATACTTTACATCTTTCTTGGTGGTAAGTTCATACAATGGGTTGGCCACATGTGTTAAATATTTTAAGAATCTAGCATTCCACTTAACCTTACCAAGTAACCTCTCAAGTTGCTTGATGTTCTTTGGAGCAGATATACTGGATATGGCCTTCGCTTTAGCAGGATCTATGGCCAATCCTTGGGCTGCTGACACTACGTGTCCCAAAAGAGTTCTTGGTTTTACTGCAAATGCACACTTGACTGGATTTTAGCTTGAGCCTTGTATCGCTGCATGTCTGCAGACAAAGCCTCAAATGATAGATGTGCTTTGCCTTATCCCTAGATACACTGAAATCATCCACAAAGGCTTTCATGAAGTCTTTCAAGTAATCATAGAAAATCTCTTCCACCATTCTTTGAAAAGTAACCACCACTGCAGTCTTTAGGCCAAACATCATAACCGCCACCATGAAGACACCCCATTCAATGATGAAGGTTGTTTTCTCCCTATCTTCTGGTGCCACTTTCACCTAGTTGTACCCATTGAATCCATCCAAAAATGAGTACATTTCTTTCCCTGCCACCTCATCCAGCAAGGAGGCCGTGAACGGAAGTGGCAAGGGATCCGAGGTAGTTGCGGCATTCATTTTGCGGTAGTCCACGCAAATTCTGATCTTCATGTTCTTTTTTGGGACTACCACAATTGGGGATATCCAAGCAGCTTTCTCTAATGGCACAATGAAACCCACTCTCAACAGTCAACCAATTTCTTCTTTGACTTGTTTGGCGTAGTTAGGGTTCATTCTGTACCTCTGCTGTCTAACTGGTATGGCTCCATGTCCTCATACGACCAAGCAAAGACACCCTAGTATTCCTTCAGTAAGGACACCAACTCTTGCTTGAATTCTTCTTCCATTTCCAGACTAATCTTTACCGGCTTTTCTTCTTTTTCACTTCCCAGATTCACCTCTTGTAGTCTCTTCGGGCTTACTTTTGTGGCATTTCCCTTCTGTTTCTCTTCTTACTTCTGAACCCAATCATGGATTTCTTGCATTTCCTCCTCTTGCTCCAAATTTCAAGCCCATTCAACCTCTTCCGAGGCTTTCTCCTGCATGTTTTTGCTCAGTTTTTCTCTCCTTAAGCCCTCTGGTTTAGCGGAATTTGGTTCTTTTTTCTTCATTTCTTTGGTTGCTTCTTTTGCTTCCACATAGTGCCCCACCACTTCATCTACATAGTGCCCCACCACTTCATCTACATGTAACGTGTACAAGGGCACCAAGTCGGGATGTTCATGGAGTATTCTGTCGTCTTCATCATCATCAAAGCCTTCTGACATATTGAATGTTTCCGCATGCACTAGCCTTTGAGCAAGTTTTACTGATCCCCTTATACCGCAAAGGTCAACATGGACTTTTTGCTTCCCCTTTCTAATGGAGATTCTGTTTGTGCCCCAGTCCTGCTTCACTTTGGCGTGTCTCAACTAGGGCCTTCCCAATAACACCTGGTAAGAACCAGTGTGGTTTTTAGTGGTTATGACCACTAAGTTGACCTTGAAGTCCACCTGTTTTATTTTCATTTGGACATTTTTGACAATTCCCTTAGGAACCACCATTCTATTATATGCCATTCTTATGTTGAATGGAATTGGTTCCCATTTGAGACCCAATCCTACTGAAGTTTCCTCCGTAATGATGTTTACTCCGGATCCGCCATCCAATACTACATCATTAATGAGCACATTGTTTAGTTGGATTGTGACTTTGGCCACTTCATCATCTCTGGAAACTAGGGTTCCTCATCTTGCATTTCGGTGTTTCTTCTTCTTTGGAGTGTTTCAATTCTTTGCTCATCCCATCAATACCTACCATCAAGATTTTAGCCTTGAATCTTGGGCATAGATCTAGCACTTGTCTCAATAGAACTTATCTGTCCAGCAGCATTGATACTACAGTGGTTTACAACCAATCAGCAACCTTCTTGCTTTCTTCCAAGCATCTTTTATTGTTGAGCTCGACGCGCATCTTGTGCAGATTTTCTACTTGCCTTGCCTTCTTTCTATTTCTTTCATGGCTTGAATCCTCACCTTCTCTTGTTGATCCCAGTCCACAGCTGCCTTCTTGCAAGCTTTGGGTGAGTCCGGATTATCTGCCGGAGTTATTACTATGCCAAATTCATTAGCTTCAGCCCTTTTGACTGCCAAGATGTCTTGAACCTCCTTCTTTATATCATTTGGCTGCATCATGTTAGCACTTGGCAGATTTTCTTTGAGTTGTGTCAATTCCACCTGTCTTTCTTCGTCATGCTTTTTCTTCATGGCACATTCTGCCCTGGTGTGCCCAGGTTGTTGGCAATAGCAGCATGTAAAGGTGGTAGATCCACTGGCATGTCCTTGGCTTCTTCTTCCGAAGTAATTTCCATCGCCTTTGCTCCCATACCTTCCCATTCCTGGGGGTCTTCTCTCCGCTCCTTCCATGCTATTCACCATGGGAGCTCTATTTTTCATATTGTACCTACAGTTCCATGTACTATGATTGTACATGTTACAAACGGTACATGTTGCTGGCATTGTGCATTCCTCCTTAAGGTGGTTCCTATTTGCATTGAGAGAAGAACACATTTTTGTGCAAAATTTTGAGCTTTTTCTCTCTTTCATCTCTTGCATCAGCTACTTCACCTGCTGCACAAGTTCTCCGGGGCTCATTTTTGTCTTCGCGGATTTCTTCTTTTTGTCCTTCCTTTTCTTCACTGCCACTGGAGTGTTCTGTGAGGTGTCGCTTGAATCATCCTCTTTAATTGTGACACTTTTCATGGGCTTCCTCTTTTGTCTTCTTTCTTGACTTCTTTTTTCTACCATTTTGGCCAGCTCGACCAATTCCTCAAACTCCTCTCTTCAGTTTCGGCTTGCTTCGTGTTGAGACCGTTGCGTTGATGTCTGGCTTAATCCCTTGGACAAACCAATCCGCAATTATTTGTATTGAGGGTCAGGTTTGTTCCGCCACTCTCTACCTTAAGCTTAGCAGTTTTGTTGCATAGGCTTCTGCATCCGTCTTCTTGTCGAAGTTCTCTCATTTGATCACAGAATTGAGTTGCAGACTTTATCTTGCGGAATCTCCCTAGAAAAGCAATCATGACCTCTTCGTATGCCTGGAAATATTTGTCTTGGTATCTTGAAACCCACCACTCCGTCGCTCTGTCTTTGAAGGTGTTCATGAAAGCATCTCTGCGAATTTCACTCAGCTCTAGCTCTTCCACATCTCGAGGTCTAGCCACTTTCTAGTATTTCTCAAACCTCCTTATATGCAAATATGCATCTTCCCCTTTCTCACCCAAGAACACCGAGAAATTTTGGGCTAATGATGCCATGGCTCCCTTGAACCTTTGTCGTGGGTTTTGTTGTTGTGGTTGTTCTTCCGGATTTTGTTGCAGGGGCTCTACCTAATGCATGTGCTTGCGCTCCACCCTTCTTGGGCTTCCTGGACTTGGACTGTGCACAGCTTCTGGCTCTTGGCACTTCTTTCCTTGGTCCAAATTATTCTTGAGCCCTAACACTCCCTCTTGCTCATGTGGTGTTATAGAAGTTTTCGCACTATCTTCGTGGTTGAGACACTCCATCTTGCTCGTGTGGTGTTGTAGAAGTTTCCACACTATCTTCCTGGTTGAGACACTCCCAGCTGTTGCGAGCTTCCTAGAGGGTTTCTTGGAAGGCATTACTTTTCTCCATTCTTAGTTCACAACCATGCGGAAGGTATGCCTGAATCCATTTTTGCAGGTTGAATTGTGTGGTGAAAGGTTCTCCGCACTGACTTTCCCAGAAAATTCCCTCCATGTTACGGCTTCCCGCATACTTGTTTTGGGGGTTTATTTCTAGCCAGATTAGTTAGTGCAGAACCAAAATTTTCTTTTTTCCACGATTTTCTTAGTTTGGAAGTATAGAATGTTGCTCAAAGAAGATTTTTTCGCTTCGCCCCAACGATTTTCCACGAGGAAAGATTCTCGGCCTAGTTGTGGTGAAGGTTTCCTTCAATGGTGGGGAGTTTTCGAGCAGAGTTTCAACAGTGTTCCCCCAGTAGGATCACCAGGTGTTTCTCGTCGCTGATTTTCCTCTCAGTGGAATGGCAAGACAGAAGTCTGGGGTATCAGACCAGTCAAGCAATGCTGTGGGAGACATGTGGCCAGTAGCCAAAACTTCTGGATTCGAACACCAACTCTCGAGTGATCATGGGAACACTCAGAACTCAACTCAGCCTTGGAACTTCTCGCACTCACACTCTGATCTCACTCTACTAAGTCTCTCTCTCTCTCTCTCTCTCTCTCTCTCTCTTTGGCACACAGCATGTTTCTTAAAACAAAGACACGACATTCCAAGTCAAGCGGAGAGTACACAGAGATAAAGTGGGTTGCAACATTGCTCCTTGATAAATGTATTACTTCCATAATCAGTACAAGGAATGACCTAGTAATGTAATAGGGTCTCTTAAAGTTGCTTGTGGGTAGGTACTTGCAGCTTGTAGAGGGCAAGTTCACTACAGAGCAACTGCTTGACACATGGCTAAAAAACCTCCTAAGAGCTACGACCATAGCATGGTTCACATCACTAGCTATTCACTAGTTGTGACTATCAACAACATGCACTTCTACAACCTTCAGCTAACTCTTTCTCTGCTTGCCTTGCACCATCCTTTTAAGCTCGGTGTTCTTGATCTTGGCAACAGCTACCCTGGTGGTTACAGCCCGCCATCTTCACACGTGCCGTACCGAGGTGGTGCTCACGACGTGGAAGGTGGTCAGAATGAGCGCTCTACCGCCACTAAGCTGCTAAGCACAACAGCGTTGCTTAGAGATGCAAGGCACCTTGAGGAGGCCCAAAGTAAATATCATTGACCTCCTTAATGTTCATATAAAGCCATTAGTAGTGTGCCCGACCCCCGTTTCTACATATTACCTTGTGGTTGCCCGAGATGTGCTTGTGAAAGCTCAAATGAGATAGCCTACTACAGCTGGAGAAATCAAGGGTTTCTGTTTTAACATGTCCAACCCTACATATGGGTTGTTACAACTGCCCACACCTACACTATTTTATCCATGCTACCCTTAGCTATTTATGCATTGTCATATCTGTTACCTTTACATTATTCGCAGGCCGATTGGAAACCCAGCATAGGCTTTCTTCCACCAGTACAATTCCTCCTCCCCCTTTCTCCAATACATATGTATGTGCATGGTTTCTATCACGTCCTTGAGGGATGTATTGACATTTATACATTTCTTTTTGAAAAATGGAATACTATTGCAATTGCACCTTTCTCAACTAAGTGTTGCATCATTGTGAAGTCTCTCTCTCTCTAACCCCACTTTATATCATGAAATTTATTCAAAACTTTACATGAAAACCCTTTTTCATGTGAAGAAATTTTTCCTTAACACAATCCTTCAAAACCATAATAATAATAATACTAGGTCCTAAATTGAGTGACTAAGGTGCATTTTGGATTAATTATGAGAACATTAAACTTTAGGAGAAACACTTGGATTGATAAAATTGTACAATACATACCTGAGGGACTCAATCGTATTGCCTTACACTTCTCCAACCAAGGTGTTTTTCGATTATGTGCAAGTTTATTTTATATGCTTCAACTAAAAAAAAATTGGGTTGATTATAATTGACGAAAGCATCAAATTCTAGGGGGAGAAATTAAGATAATTATGAAAATTTCTAATTAAAACAAGCACCGCTTGGATTTCTGTAACATCAAAACACGAGGGCAATCAATAGTCTAAAAACGTGTAGGTTGGGTGTGTTCTAGTCGGTAATTAAACTAAAAGCATACATCCTTTACTCCAACGCTCACATGTGATAATCAAACATCACTCCTTACTAAATGCAAACCTAAATCCAATAAGTTTGGTGTGGGATTTCCTTCTTATTGTCCCTTAAATATAGGCATAAACATAGACATAGGCATGGACAGAGACAGCAAGCATAATGCAACAAGGACCCTCTATTTATTCATGATACACCAGTATATGTAACAGAGGAAAGTCCATATTGCTTCCTGAACTTGACAAAAAACAGGAGTGCTCACAAAGCTTCAAATCATTAAATGGATCCATCACATGATATCACATAATCAACACTACAGGTTTATCCATAAAACCATGACACCGTGGTAGAGATAACTTTATAGATACACTACCAAACTGGGTTTCTCTCGCTCCTCCAGGGGGTGAAAAGCACATTCGGCCATGCTAAAGCCTAGCTCCCACACAGCCCCAGCTCCCAAAGAGCAGGCGATTGAGCCTATATACCATGAGAATAATCCACTAATTTTATAATACACAGCATGTGCACTCACTTTGATGCAATTGAAAAGATTGCTATCTCTATAACTAAGACCATGTGCTTCACCGAACATAGTAGCCATGTAACCATGATAATAAACTATATATCAACTTCCACAGCCCTACTACCCCAATCCCGATTCGGGTAGCTAGACCTCCTTGGACTACTAGCAAACCCATCCAACACCTAGCATAGTAATGATGAGGAAGGCACCCCTTTCCTCCTTCAAATTCAGAAACACAAAGATCCAGACACCAATCAGCTACTCTTCCTCACTAAGCCAAGACTACCAATAAGTGAGATAAGCGCGTAGAGAACCAAGACCCAAAAACAACCCCCAACATAAATTGTGTTACACGAATGACAAAGAAAGTGCCAAACATAGATGATTTCCCTTAGAAGGCATATGACTGCCTTGATTGGAGCAAGAAATAATTTCGTCAGATCAGGCTTTGGTTGAGCAATGTCCTATATGAGCCATGATTTTTTAGAAACCATTTCACTGTGCCTACTAATATACAGACAGACATGACTTCTTTGGGCATCTATGCCCAGGGTCCAAAAAGCACCCGCACAAGTAAAAAGCAAACCAATTCACTTCTCTCAACCATGTCCATTTATCCAGTACACTTTTGTTCATTGTCACAAGCAAATAACAGCTTTGTTGGCACTGCAGATCATGAAGCTTATCATTGCCTCCATAAGCTAAGAGCTTAAACTTTCCCTCCTTGAAATGGCTGATAGAACAAAAAAACAAAAGCATTAGCAACCAACCAATCTCTCTCTCTCTCTCTCTCTCTCTCTCTCTCTCTCTATTTTGTGTGTGTGTGTGTGTGTGTGCGTGTGTGGACGTCTAGACCGTCTCCCGAGTGTGCCACTTCAGTCATTCAGTCATACATGCAGTTGGCACAGACAGGGCATAGCACATGTTGGTACTCTAGCATTACCAGGCAAGGTCAGTGATGAATGGCTAAGAGTGGTATTGTGCTGAGTGTGGCCCCCTGTCTTTGGAGATGGCCTGAATAAGAACTCTTGGTCGCAGCTGTCGTAAATTTAGTGAGGGGGCCAAACCTCTCCCCAAAGAGAGAATGAAACCTCCCCCAAATCTCATGATAAACCGGGCATCAAAGCAGGTAGTGCTCCTCTCCACCTCCCCAGTCGTTCATAATGTTCAAAGCTGTGCTATCCCTACGTTCTCCCAATCTCTATCCGAAGGCGGTGTGGTGCTTTTGTGCTGAGTGTGGCGCCCTGTCTGTGGAGATGGCCTGAATAAGAACTCTTAGTGATGGCATAGCTGAAGTAAATTAATGCCCAAGCATCTTTAGGCTCAGTAGTGAGGGGGTCAAACCTCTCCCCGAAGAGAGAATGAAACTTCGCCCAAATCTCATGATAAACCGGGCATCAAAGCAGGTAGTGCTCCTCTCCACCTCCCCAGTCGTTCATGATGTTCAAAGCTGTGCTATCCCTACGTTCTCCCAATCTCTATCCGAAGGCGGTGGGTTGATCTCTTGCGGAGATATAGAGATTCCAGAGAGGGTGTACCTAGACAGATCCTCCGCCCCGTTGACACTCGAGGTGATTGGGTTTAGTAATTATTTGGTACTTTTTTTTATATCCATGTTTATTATCTTCAGTTTACACATGGCACTTCTGTAGCACTTTCTGGTCTCACAGACCCATTGGATCTTTACTCTCTCTCTGTCTCTCTCTCTATATATATATTATTTCCTTCTACAAAGTCACCTGCAGCAACACTACCAGAACGAGATGCCAAACATGAAGGTTTATTGGAAGTTTGCAGAACTTCCAGACCTAGAGGATGAGTCGGTGCCAACCCCCTACACACAATATATAAATTAAGAGGCTGAAAAAGACACATATGAGGCTGCCAAGGATCATCAGAAGAAAAGACCAAGAACAAATGCCACCCCACAAAAACTGAGCTAGATTAAAAAACAGGAGTTAGGAGAGTACGTCAATAAAGAAATATACAAGTCTTTCGCCATGCACCGGCCAACCTCTCTCTCTCTCTCTCTCTCTCTCTCTCTCTCTCTCTCTCTCTGTGGATGCCACCACCCCATGAGCCTGAATCTCTCTAGTTGAGGCCATACCTCAGTTAGCCACTCCTTATTTGTATGCAGCTGATGACGCTGTCTTTTGAAGACGTTAATATAATTCTCTCTTGACGTTAACACTTCAAGAGGGAGAAGAAAAGAAGGCCCAGGAGACCTCCTCGTGGGTGGAGGTGCTCACGAAGACGCAAAAGCAAGTAGATGAAGCGGAGAAATGGATAGAAGTGGTCAAGAAAGGTAAGAACAACGAGGCCAAAAGCACATCTACCTCGAAGATTATCAACCTAACCATTGAGGAGGAACAAAGAAGAAAGACAAGGGAACTTCATGTGCGGATCAGGGGTCTTAAGGACGGTGACAATGTAGAGGAGGAAGCCAAAAGATTTATACACACGCATGTGCATTTCGAGGCCTACACACACGGGGGCTTGGAGAGTGGGCAAGAAAGACAAGAATGGAGGAGAGAGCTCTCATTTTACGCTTTCCCACTATGGAGGCCAAGAAGGATTTCTTGGCCAAGCGCTCCGCCCTTAAGAAAACGGTCATCTTTTTAGGAGATGACCTCACCTTGGCATAGCTAGCACATATGAGGGAGTGCATGCCGGAGATTAGGGCAGCCAAAGAAAAAGGAAGCTAGCATTTTACAGAGGACCCAGAGTGGTGATACTAGAGAGACGCACCATTGACGGTGCGAGACCTATGGGACCAGTCTGAGACTTGCAGTATGAAACTCCAACGGAGCATTTAGACTAGATGTGGGGGCCTTTGAGGACAGCTTCAGAGACAGGGACATCATCCTCTACTCGGAGACACATCAGGCCCCAGGTGTCATGTGCACAGTGTGTATCTATCGTGTGCTACACGCACGCAAGACTAGTTTCGAGGCTTGGGGAAGCTTGGAGCTAGGCAGGCTGATTGACGAGCTGAGTTAGGGATATACTAACGGGCGGGCACCCAATTATGGACGAGCGGGCGTCCAAGTGTGGACGCCCGATGACCGGCCAAGAGCCTATAAAAGGGTGGCCAAGGTTAGCTATTGGGATATAGAGAGTCTCGCGAGTTTGTGAGAGCTCTATGGTCTTGGAGCCTAGTGCAGACGTGCACCTGCTTTATGCAGCCGGCAGCAATCTCGAGGCCCGCGAGGGCAGCTTCGTGGCGGTATGGGACGTCGCGAGGAGGAGATTGGTTGGTACGTCATCCTAGTTAGCTCAGCTCGTGGCTCCGTGGGGACAACCAAGACTGTGGGCTTGCCCACGGCTGTCATGGTTGGGAGGTGAGTCAGGCCTGCACCCCCTTGTTTGTTTATTCGTTTGTCTGCAGGATTCGAGTTTCGTACCAAGAACGATCACGAGGAGATCCGTGGGGATTTGACAGTTGTATCAGAGCATGCCTCGTGAACGAGCAAGTCGGTAGGTAGAGAAGATGAGGTCGAAGAAAGGTATGTGTTAAAAAGCTTGCTATTTTTCCTGTGCATACTGCTGTTTTCAAAAATAGTATGAGTTTTTCTTCATCAAAGAAACCCATGTTGATGGGGATGGTAGATGGTAGGGTCGTTTGCTTTGCAAAGAAGAGAAGAGATTTCTTTGTGCAGTCACATGAACTGCAGTGAGAGAAAACAGAAAAAAAAAAACAAGTTTGCTTTTGGCGAGAGAGAGAGCGTTCAGGGATTCGTTGATGGCTTCGTCGACGTGTGCTTTTGGTGGTTCATGGGAGGTTGGTGGCGCTAGAGAACACGTGGGCTAGGCCTACGTAGGCAAGCACCCAGGCCTAGGCGGGCCGGCGCTCAAGCCTATGCAGGAGGCAGGCGCCTCAGCCAGGCAGGCCGGCGCCCAGGCCTACGCACGCGCCCCAGCCAGGCCCATGTAGGCGGCCAGCTCTATGTTGGCAGGCGGCCCAGCCCAGGCAACGGCTGGTGCACGCAGCGTGGACTCCAACCATTGACGACGCCAGCAACACGAGTTGGTGGCGATGGCGCCCGATGGGACCTAAAAAAAAAAAAGCAAAAGCAAACGCCCAACTCGACACGGCGTTTTGTTTTTCTTGGTTTTTATAAACTTTTTTTACAAAAGTTAAGGGTCCCTAAGGTTCAATGTGTTTTTTTTCTTTTTTTTTAAGAAGACAGAACTTATATATATTCGTCGGAACGTCAGGCACAAATCGCTACCCAGATGCAAGCTTTGCAGAACTCCATCGCTCTATTGACCACTACCCTCTCTACTTTCTTGCGTATGGATACCTTGGCTTCTGCATTTCGAGGCCTACACACACGGGGGCTTGGAGAGTGGGCAAGAAAGACAAGAATGGAGGAGAGAGCTCTCATTTTACGCTTTCCCACCTTGGAGGCCAAGAAGGATTTCTTGGCCAAGCGCTCCGCCCTTAAGAAAACGGGCATCTTTTAGGAGATGACCTCACCTTGGCACAGCTAGCACATATGAGGGAGTGCATGCCGGAGATTAGGGCAGCCAAAGAAAAAGGGAAGCTAGCATTTTATAGAGGAGGCAGAGTGGTGATACTAGAGAGACGCACCACTTGACGGTGCGAGACCTATGGGACCAATCTGAGACTTGCAGTATGGAACTCCAACGGAGCATTTAGACTGGATGTGGGGGCCTTTGAGGACAGCTTCAGAGACACGGACATCATCTTCTACTCGGAGACACATCAGGCCCCAGGTGTCATGTGCACAGTGTGTATCTATCGTGTGCTACACGCACGCAAGACTAGTTTCGAGGCTTGGGGAAGCTGGGAGCTAGGCAGGCTGATTGACGAGCTGAGTTAGGGATATACTAACGGGCGAGCACCCAAGTATGGAAAGGCGGGCGCCCAAGTGTGGACGCCCGATGACCGGCCAAGAGCCTATAAAAGAGTGGCCAAGGTTAGTTATTGGGATATAGAGAGTCTCGCGAGTTTGTGAGAGCTCTATGGTCTTGGAGCTTGGATCTAGTGCAGACGTGCACCTGCTTTATGCAGCCGGCAGCAATCTCGAGGCCCACGGGGGCAGCTTCGTGGCGGTATGGGACGTCGTGAGGAGGAGATTGGTCGGTACGTCATCCTAGTTAGCTCAGCTCGTGGCTCGGTGGGGACAACCAAGACTGTGGGCTTGCCCACGGCTGTCATGGTTGGGAGGTGAGTCAGGCCTCCACCCCCTTGTTTGTTTATTCGTTTGTTTGCAGGATTCAAGTTTCGTACCAAGAAAGATCACGAGGAGATCCGTGGGGATTTGACAGTGGTATCAGAGCATGCCTCGTGAACGAGCAAGTCGGTAGGTAGAGAAGATGAGGTCGAAGAAAGGTATCTGTTAAAAAGCTTGCTGTTTTTTCTGTGCATACTGCTGTTTTCAGAAATAGTATGAGTTTTTCTTCATCAAAGAAACCCATGTTGATGGGGATGGTAGATGGTAGGGTCGTTTGCTTTGCAAACGAGTAGGGTCGTTTGCTTTGCAAAGAAGAGAAGAGATTTGTTTGTGCAGTCGCATGAACTGCAGTGAGAGAAAACAGAAAAAAAAAACAAGTTTGCTTTTGGCGAGAGAGAGCGCGTTGAGAGATTCGTTGCTGGCTTCGTCGACGTGTGCTTTTGGTGATTCATGGGAGGTTGGTGGCGCCAGAGAACACGTGGGCTAGGCCTACGTAGGCAAGCACCCAGGCCTAGGCGGGCCGGCGCTCAAGCCTATGCAGGCCGGCACCAGGCCTACGCACGCGCCCCAGCTAGGCCCATGTAGGCGGCCAGCTCTATGTTGGCAGGCGGCCCAGCCCAAGCAACGGTTGGTGCACGCAGCGTGGACTCCAACCATCGGCGACGCCGGCAACACGAGTTGGTGGCGACGGCGCCCGACGGGACCTCAAAAAAAAAAGCAAAAGCAAACGCCCAACTCGACACGGCGTTTTGTTTTTCTTGGTTTTTATTAAACTTTTTTTACAAAAGTTGAGGGTCCCTAAGGTTCAATGTGTTTTTTTTCTTTTTTTTTTTAAGAAACCAGAACTTATATATATATATATATATATATATATATATATATATATATATATATATATATATATATATATATATAAAACACAAAAGCAAAAGCTAAAGATAGCTTTTGGGGGCTTTTAGTTTTTGTAGAAACCTTTATAAACCCCGTTAAGTGGGCTTCTTGCCACACATCTCTCAAGTTTTCAAGCTCTCAAGCTCTCAAGTTCACTCGCACTTTTGTTGTGCAAAGATCAAATTTTGTCTCCACTTACTCTCTTCACGATGTCGACCCAAGAATCAGAGTTGGAGCCCCTTGTGGAATGCGAAGGCTTGCCGGCTAAGGAAGGTACCGATGCCGATCTTTTTAACGATTTTGTGTCAAAATCAGATTTCCAAGAGTTCAAAGTAGCTCTCGAAGCTTCTTCGTCGGAACGTCAGGCACAAATCGCAACCTAGATGCAAGCTTTGCAGAACTCCATTGCTCTATTGACCACTACCCTCTCTACTTTCTCGCGTATGGATACCTTGGCTTCTGCTTTAGGCCCCAACATTACTCCGGAACCGTTCGGGGACGAGCAAAAGCAACACACCAAGGAGATCGTGGACACATGGCTACATAAGTGGCAAGTTCACTTTCAGTTTCATCCATATGATGATGGAAAGAAGATCCAGTTAGCAGCAGGTTTCCTGTCCGGCAAAGCTTTGCTTTGGTGGAAGGAACTCAACCCTAAGCCGACGACTTGGGCACAATTCGAAGACGTCTTCAAGAAAGAATTCCTCAAGAAAGAGCATGATTATGATGTTGTTGCCCGGTTTTCAGCTTTGACCATGACCTCGCAACACCTCACTTATGAGGTCTACCTCCAGAAGTTTCGAGACTTGCAGATGAAAGCTACAAAGATAGATCCCACTACTCTTTTGGGGTTTTTCGTAGCTAGGTTACCAGACTCGTACCGTTTACAGGTTAAAAATAACAAATGTAAAACATTGGACGAGGCCATTCATTCAGCTCGTATCTATGATGATACAATGGTCTCTTCCAAGTCGAAACCCGTTACCGAGCAGGGAAATAAGCATAAAAGAAAGTTCTCCGCACATATGGCTAACACGACAGACGAAAAGTCTTCGGACCAACCTTCAAAAATTCAAGTTCGACACCAGCGAAGAAGAACGACTCCTTAGGGCTTTAAAGCTCAAGAAGGAAGGACGTTGTTTTATCTGCGAAGAAAAAGGACACATGCGTAACGAGTGCCCGAAGCAAAAGGGTACAAAGACTAACGCAGGACCCAAGCCAAAGGCAACT
The DNA here is from genome assembly GCF_041138505.1 of Cibotium barometz. NCBI lineage: Eukaryota > Viridiplantae > Streptophyta > Polypodiopsida > Cyatheales > Cibotiaceae > Cibotium > Cibotium barometz. Next base: position 4,428,744 of record NC_141051.1, on the reverse strand, counting down.
AATCAGTTGTCTTTCACAGGTACGTCAATTACTGTACTTTCTCGCCCTAGTACTTGTTTTGATTGTCTGTTCAATTCTAAAGTATTTGGCTTGCATGATCTTCTCCGAGTTTATGGAGAAGTGAATGGCCATAAGATTCACATTCTTCTAGACCCTGGCAGCTCACACAACTTTGTTAACTACAAACTTGTGAAGAAATTGAGTCTTCATACGACACCCAACGATCATACCTATGAGGTACGCTTACCTGCGGGAAGGCAAGTAGGAGATCGGAAGCTGGAGATGCTTCCAATCCAGATTCAGGACTACAAAGACACTCTGGAATGCTATGTTATGCATCTAGAAAATGTAGACTTGTTATTAGGGATTGAGTGGTTTAAGACTCTTCAAGTCTAGATAGATTGGTCTAGTCATATTTTTTCTTTTCAGCATAGGGACACCAAGTATAGTATTTTAGGTGATTGTATTCATCCCTCTCAGGGACCTCTTGTAAATACAATTGATTTTAAAAATATAATGGATTCTTCTTTGTATACCGCTTTCCATTGTGTATTGATTCCACTTTCTTCATTTCTCATACCTTCCATGGATGTCAATGAATTAAGTGTGTTTGAAAGCAAAGAATTACAGAAGATACTTGATTCGTTTCAAGATGTATTTCCTAAGGAACTGCCATCGGGTTTACCACCTGAACGGGCAGTAGATCATCGTATTGACTTGATCCCTGGTGCTCATCTTGTCAGTATTCCACCTTCTAGGATGAGCCAAGCTGAGGAAGATGAGTTGGCTAAACAACTCGAAGATTATTTGAGGATGGGCCATATCCGTCCAAGTAAATCACCTTGGGGTGCACCTGTGTTGCTTAGGAGAAAGAAGGAAAACACGTGGAGAATGTGTATAGATTACAAAAGATTGAACAAGCTCACCATTAAGAACCGTTATCCTCTTCCTAGATCAGATGACCTGATTGACCGGTTAGAAGGAGCGAAATATTTCACGAAGATAGATTTACGTACTGGCTATCACCAGATACGTATTCATGAAAGGCATGTCGAAAGAACCGCCTTTCGGACTAGGTATGGCCATTACGAGTTTCTCGTATTACCTTTTGGGTTAACCAATGCTCCAACCACTTTCCAGCAAATGATGAACGATCTTTTTCGTGAACATTTGGGAAAATTTGTGGTGGTGTTCTTGGATGATATTTTGATATATAGTCGTACTCTTGAGGATAATGTCAGACACCTCACAATTGTCTTATCTATTTTAAGATAGAATCGACTACATGCTAAGTTAAGTAAATGTGAGTTCTTTATGACCGACATCATTTACTTGGGACACAAGACCACTTGAGATGGATTGAGCATTGACTATGACCGAGTTCAGAAGATTCTGGACTGGTCTATACCGCGAACAGTGAAACAACTTTGTTCTTTTCTCGGTTTTGTTCTTTTTCTTCGAAAATCTGTGCGGGAGTACTCTCACCTCACACTACCGATGACCGACTTATTGAAAGGTCGTCGACGTAAGTCAAATCAACCTATCACTTGGAATAACGATTTGGATATGGCCTTCAGACTTTTGAAAGATAAAGTCAAGGAAGCACCTATCTTAGCATTACCTGATCCTAGTCGGCCTTATGTTCTTGAAACTGATGCCAGTGACTATGCCAACGGGATTGCTTTATCTCAAGATGGTAGACTGTTGCTTTTGAAAGTAAAAAGCTAGACGACACTCAATCTCGTTGGCCAACCCTTGAGAAGGAACTTTATGCTGTGATTCACGCTCTCAAGGTTTGGAGACATATTTATATGGCTCCAAGTTTGTGGTATTGACTGATCATCAGTCAATCAAGTATGTGTGTGATGCGGATGATTTGAGAGGAAGGAAAGGTTGTTGGGCTGAGTTAATGCAAGATTTTGATTTTGAGATCCGTTATCAGAAAGGGTCCATGAATAGTGTTGCAGATGCGCTTAGTCGAATTAGAGAGGCGAATTCTTTGTCGTTCCGTGAGATTTCTACTGACTTATTTCAGTCATTGAGAGAGCTTTGCAGGACTAATATTTATTTTGGTCCATTTTGGCAGAAGATCCAGAACGGGAGCTCATTGATTGACCAAGACTCAATGACTGAGCAGTCTACCATTCAGGCTGCAGGAGGCCAGTGGATAATTCGGAATGGTTTACTATTCCGTAATGACAAAATTTGTGTACCACAGATCGCGGACATTAGGTCCAAGATTCTTAAGGAGTGTCACGACGCCCCTTCTGCTGGACAACCTGGGGTACACAAGACGTTATCATTAGTGAAACACACTTTTTATTGGCCAAAGATGAAAGGGTATGTAGAAGATTATGTTCTCAAGTGTCAAATTTGTCAGGCAAATAAAACTGAACGCTTTAGACATGCTGGGTTGTAAATCCCAGGTAACAAATGGGAAAGTATTTCCATGGATTTTATTACCGGATTCCCAAGAACACATCAAGGCCACGATTCTATTTGGGTTGTGGTAGATCGCTTGACAAAAATGGCTAGATTTTTACCGACCCGGAAGACTATTACAACTACGCAATTAGCACGGCAGTTTACCGAGCAATTGTTTAGACTGTACGGGTTACCGCAAGACATAGTCAGTGATAGGGACTCTAAGTTTACGAGTGATTTTTGGAAACTTGTTTTTGAGAAGTTGGAAACAACTCTGAATTTGAGTTCCTCTGATCATCCTCAATCTGATGGCCAGACTGAAAGAGTGAATCAGATTTTGGAGGATATGCTTCGAGCATATGTATCCAAAAGACAGAGTTCATGGGAGGATTATCTTCCTATGTTAGAATTTGCATATAACACTACTAAGCATCCGAGTACAGGTTTTAGTCCTTTCATGCTTATGTATGGTTTTTCACCTAGATCACCTGTTACAGTAGGATTCTCAGGACTTCAGCATGATGCAACACGTAATGTTTTGCAAGATATGCAAGAAATGTTACAAGTTGCGAAGGAATCTATTAGAAGTGCTCAAGACCGAGACAGGTTTTATTCTAATAGACATCGTTCACCAAGAGAGTTCTCTGAAGGAACGATGGTGTATTTGTGAGTTCCGAAAGATTCCGAGACATTACAGACAGGTAGATCTCCGAAATTATCCCCTAGATACTATGGACCATTTCGTGTTACATGACGGATTGGTTCAGTTACATATGAATTGGATTTGCCTTCTCATGTGAAAGTTCATCCTCTATTTCATGTCAGTAGACTTAAGGAAGTACTGGGTGGAACAGATCAGTTAGTTACTCCTCAAGAAATTATAGATGTCGAGGACATGACATTTGTTCCGCACGAACCTGAAAGGATTCTTGGATTTCGTGAAAGAAGATTACGTAATACGCTTATCACGGAATACAAGATCAAGTGGAAGGATCGTGTTGAGAAAGACGCTACATGGGAGACATTGACTACTCTTCAGAGAGATTACCCTGGTTAGTGAGCTCAGGAGTGAGCTCTTAGAGGAAGGAGAGTATGTCATGTGCACAGTGTGTATCTATCGTGTGCTACACGCACGCAAGACTAGTTTCGAGGCTTGGGGAAGCTTGGAGCTAGGCATGCTGATTGACGAGCTGAGTTAGGGATATACTAACGGGCGGGCACCCAAGTATGGACGGGCATCATCCTAGTTAGCTCAGCTCGTGGCTCGGTGGGGACAGCCAAGACTGTGGGCTTGCCCACGGCTGTCATGGTTGGGAGGTGAGTCAGGCTTGCACCCCCTTGTTTGTTTATTCGTTTGTTTGCAGGATTCGAGTTTCGTACCAAGAACGATCACGAGGAGATCTGTGGGGATTTGACACCAGGCAGCACATTACCAAGAGTGGCGGGATACAGATGGGAGACGACTTGTAGACAAGAGGCCCGTTCGAAGCATGGTGGTCGCGGATCTGGAGGAGTTGCAGTTCTTTTTAGAGAGGAGCTTCAGCCACTCATCCATGTTATGCGCCGTGATGAGAGCGCGAGGTACATGTGGGTCAGAGTGAGGGCAGATGAGGGTAGACCCCTATACATTGCTATATGTTACTTTCCACCCAGCACATCTTATTATGCAGCGCCCAAGGAGCAATCTCCATATATGATTCTAGATGAGGACATGGGAGTTCTCCAGGGAGGGAGATGTTATCATACTTGGGGACTTTAATGCTTGAACGGCTCAGTACCAGACCTCCTTCTTTGACACTTCGGAGGAGATGTCAAGAGAGATAGATGTGGAGGAGATGTGTTTGACCCGGGGATCATAGGATGAGATGGAGTGTCCTGAGTATGGGAGATACCTCATGGAGATAGGGACTGCACATGGGCTGGCCATTTTAAATGGCCTAGAGAGGTATCCACTTGCCAGTGGCTTTACTTGCTTTCCACACAGACATGGGGCCAGCACAGTGGATTATGTTTTAGCCTCGCCAGCCTTCATCCCGAGTATCCAGGATTTTGCGATTGGCCCCCAGGCCCATCGGAATTACGGTGGATCATGCACTTCTCTCCTTTACGGTGGATTTCCACTACAATACCCGCCAGGTTGGGCAGTCCTCCTATCACCCGAGATATACCTTCTGTAGAGAGACTGATGGAGTATACACTGCAGAGATCTACAGCTTGTTGAGTGCAAAGGATCCACAGAGGCCATTAGCAGAGCTCACACAGATCCTGACAGAGGCTTTACATACAGCTGCAGCCACGGCCTTCCCACACACGCAACCCACAGTACGACCATGTCCTGGGAGCATGCCCCAGAATAGTTGGTATGATGATGACTGTAGGGAGCTCAGAGCCCGGCTACAGAGAGAGGTGGCCATAGGTGTTACTACATATAGACAGTCACGCATCATCTTCCGATGCCTCATTTGGCGAAAGAAGAGAGCATTCTTAGCTCTCGGCTGGAGAGAGACATGTATCAGCTGTTTTTGAGTCAGGATTTTGGGGAGGCCTAGAGATTGCTTAGAGAGCACCCCCGCCTCCGGCCATTACCTCTCCAGATACATGGGGCGAGTATGCAACCTCCCTCTACACAGCACCAGAGCAACCACCACTACCGAACCCTCTAGAGCCCTGTCCACCCACTTCTACCTTCTTCACAGCAGAGATGGTGAGGAGGGCAATCAACAGATTGCATACAGGGAGGGCACAGGATCATGAGGGCATTGTAGCCGAGCATTTCATACATGCTAGAGATATGATTGCAGACTTGCTAGCTCTCATGTTTAATAGAGCCATGTGTGAGGGGTTTCTGTCAAAATATGCAACGGAAATGATAACTAAACTTGGGTAGACAAGAGCAAGTAGACTGCAGAAAATAAACAGCACAAGAAACACAGAGAGATAGGTGTGTAAACTCTTCTCTATACACAAGATCCCAAGAAAACTGAATGAATAAGTGGTGGGGGCAAGGGGCCTATATATATGCCCCTGGGAGAGCAGTCGGCCAGCATAAAAAGTGCCCACGACTGCATAAATGCAGTCAACCAGCAGAAAAATGCCCACGACTCATCTGTGTGCAGTCGGCCAGCAGCCCTGAAGCCCACGCATCACCTGTGTGCAGTCGGCCAGCCCACAGGACTGCTGTTGGGACAGTCGGCCAGCTCTAGAGTGCTCCTGCCACCCTCTGGCAACCCTCCCCACCACTAGAAAAAATGGGAAAAAATAGGGAAAAATACGGGGAGTGTGGAAAAATGATAAAACACCTTATACAGGGCGGGCACACCCACAACAGAGGCCTTGGTGTAAAAATATAGACAGGAGATGACTTCTAACCCCCCTCTCAGCTCTTGGCTCTGAAACCAACCCAAGGGAGCTGGAGTGCCGCCAGAGCGTAGCCTGAGGTAGAGACTTCATGAAGAGGTCCGTCGCATTGTCCTCCGTCGAACAATAAAGTAGCAAGATGTCACCAGCCAAGATCTTCTCACGTACAAAGTGATACTGTATCTCTATATGCTTGGTCCGGGCATGGAAAACCGGGTTCCGAGCAATAGCTATACAACTCTGGTTATCGCACTAGATGATTGTGGGCTCCCTCTGTGGAAACCCAATCTCACCTAGCAGCCTCCGCAGCCATACAACCTCCCAAGCAGCACCACAAGCAGCCCGATACTCTGCCTCTGTCGAAGAAAGGGCAATAGTTGGCTGCCTCTTGCTGCTCGAAGAAACTGCTCCTGAGCCAAGGATAAAACTGTATCCTGAAGTAGATCTCCTCGTGTCTGGATCT